>NC_066617.1:332142146-332447079 GCF_025201925.1 Gopherus flavomarginatus
TGTTGTAGCTTCCAGCCTAGGTCACTCACAGCCAGCCTGCAGGTAACACTCTGAGTGTCTGTCTGCTAGACAGTCCTGGTTTAGCATCTCTAACCCTAGCAGCTTGTCTGCAGCCCCACTCTGGCTTCAGTCAACCTTGGTTACTGCAGAGTGCCCACAACAGATTTCCAATCCCGAATTTTCCCAAAACTGTGTTTTCTACAATGTCCAGTCCTCCGCCGGGCAGTTCAGAGAAATAATTTGGTTCATTTGTTCCTCTACAAACTCAGGAACACATCACAGCTTATTAACTTAACTAGAGGTAATAAACCCTTCCGTTTAAATACAGAACTGAGTTTATTTATGGTAAAAATAAATGTATTGACAAATTATACATAGAGGTAAATGAATTCAACTATAAGGAATGAAGATACAAAGTTACAGGTAAAACAAAAAATGCTTCTAAAAGTCTAAACCTTAAAAGCTAGCAAGATACAGACTTTGTTTGAGATGGTTTCTCTCACCAGTCATTTTTCTTCCCAGTCATGGCTGACTTTCTCCTCATTCAGGACCCTCCACAAAAGTACAAGGTGCTGGCTTCCCTTGTCTTCTTTGTCTAAGCTCGTTTCTTGCCTATATTCAGTTTCAGCAGTGCCCCCCTTGGTGAAAGGGTTCATCTTTCTTAGCTTGCAGGAACTCTGGCCTCTTGTGTCTGTCTAGTGACGGATGCCAAAGCTGGCTTCTGTCTTTACTTGTATCTTCCAAAGTTCCATGACCTTGTTTCAAGAGGCAGGATGACTTCACGCTATTCTTCCCTTCTTGTGTGCTGCCCTCCCCTGGATGGGGCTTCCATTGTTTGATTCCACCATGCTTAATTTACATAGGAAACCAGTAGATAGCTGTGCCATTCCCTCTGGACTGGGCGGGCAAACTTTTTGGCCCAAGGACCACATCTGGGTATAAAAATTGTATGGCAGGCCATGAATGCTCACAAAATTTGGGGGTTGGGATGTAGGAGTGGATGAGGGCTCTGAGGTGGGGCCAGAAATGAGGAGTTCAGGGTGTTGGAGGTTCCCGACCAATGGGATCTGTGGGGGACACGCTTGGGATAGGGGCTGCATGTGGAGTCTCCGGCCTGGCTGCCCCTATGCATAGGAGCCAGAGGGGGGACATGCTGCTACTTCCAGAAGCTGCATGGAAAGTCCCTGCTCCCTGGCAAGAGCACGGAGTGGGGCAAGTCCCTGACCCCACTCCCTGGCGGGAGTTTGAGGGCCAAACTAAAAGGTCCAACAAGCCAGATGTGGCCCGTGGGCCATAGTTTGCCCACTGCTGCTGTATAGCCTAATATCAATTAGTATCCATAGTTCCTTACATAGTGTTAATATCATTGTGAAATAAATGTGTTGATCTCTTGTGTGTCATTTGTTTTCAGAGGAGACCTAACTCTCTACACTTTTATAATACAGTAATATTGTGTGCAATAGTGCATTCAGTTGCTTATCACCCCCAGTCTTTTACAGACAAGTAAACCTTTGAAATGGATTCTTCTGAAAAGTGAAACCCAGACCAAGCTGTGGGGTGTAGACACCTCCTGTCTTCTCCACCCATTTGTTAGCATGAAGTTTGCCTCCACCCCTTGTTAGCTTGATGGGTCTTTTTACTGCTTATATATAAATTGAGGTAAACACACATTCCTTTGTTTAAGATAGACCTGTTCAAGTCCCCCAACATACCTGTTTCTCTCTCTCTCTCTCACAAACACACACTCACACTCACACAGTAATTCCAGTATATATTCATAACTATTAATACACATTGAATGCATACATACATCTCAAAGAATATTAATGGTCAGTGAATGACTAGTTTTTCTTGCCCTGCCAGCTAGCCAACCACAGCCAAATGCCAGGTACAGCTCTTTATCCTCTTACCCTGCCCACTTCTGCCCTTTTCACTCTGTAGCCACTGCCCTTCATAATGATCCTTCTATGCTTTTGTCACAATGCCCCCCAAATTAAAAAAAAAAAAAAAAAGTAGAAATTCAGAAGTCAGGAGTTGATGTTTTCAAATCTTTTTTGAAAGTTCTCTGCAAACATCTGAATAGGTTTAAGGAAGGGGATGTTTATAAACATAGGTTATAAAATCCTAAAAAACAATGCCCCCCCCCCCCCCCGTGTGTGCATGTGTGTGTATGCACACCCACAAGTTACATTAAAATAACATTAAGGTTTCAAAATCAAGCATTCAAAAGTTAGAAGATTAAATAATTAAGGCTGACTGTGTAACATTAATTCCTGTTCCTTGTGCACAGGCATTATGATACAATCTTTAATAACATAATATGCTATGTCAGGCCTGCACAACATCACTGTGTGGCCCGCGGGGGGGATTCTAAATCCCGCGCACATGGTGCTCTGCGGGCAGCCCAGAGCCCTTTGAATCCCGGCCGTGGCTCCAGCGGATGGGCTGAGATTTAAAGGGCTCGGGCTCCCCTCAGCGGCAGGAGCTCTGGGCCCTTTAAATCCCTGCCCCAGCCCCGCAAAGCTCCGGGTTCCCCAGCTGCCGGAGCCCCTTGCCTTTAATTTGCCCCTGAGGGTTCCAAACCACCTTTTCAGCTAAGAGCCCCTGGTTGATTTAAAATCAAGTATCACCTCCCCACCCCCACCCTTCCTTTTTGGCCCACAGCTGTTTTGGTGGGGCGGCCCTGGGGAAGCAGGGTTTGTTTCTGCAGGGCTGGGTGGTGCTGGGGGGCGTGTTTCTGCGGGGCCGAGGGGTTTTGGCCCTCAGCTGTTTTCTTTGGAGTAATGTGGCCCTTGCCGCTTTACAAGTTGTGCAGGCCTGTGCTATGTGTTAGTCAGTGACCAGTCTTCTTGTCATCTTCCTCTTCCCCCACCCCGGTTCCTCATCCCAATCTCGTTTTCTATGCCTCGCCAGTCAATCTCCACTCCTTAGACTTCTCATCCCAGTCTCTAGCTCCTCCCAACTCCTCATGCCATTCATAATAATATATGATGATGTGATAATTCTGGCACTTTTATCTCCTTGTCACGTGTGAGAGGAACTAACCCCTGAAATAGCAAAATGAGTTAACTGCAGCTGACTATATTTTTTGAATGAAAAATATTTTTTCATTTTAACCAGCATGGGCAGTGAAAACAGCAGGTGATAATTGAATAATGTCTTTGTTCTTAACAGAAACTAGTAAAGTGGACTATGTCCTTTTTCAAGCTGCCACAGCAATAATGGAAGCAGTTGTGCGAGAGTGGATTCTCTTGGAGAAAAGTAGCATCGAGTCACTGCGAACATTCCTTTTAACTTATGTCTTACAAAGGCCTAAGTAAGTATGGATGGAAGTACTTCCAAAAATATTTGCATAAATTCCTACATAAACCATGATTTACCTTTGTTTAATCTTCCTAGGCTAACAGATAGAAACATTTAAATGGTAGTGGCACTTCTAATTCCTGAATGGATGATGGCTCTTTGACATCTGTAGAATTGTCAGTTTTCATTTAAGCTTTTATTGTGTTCTTGAAAAAATAACCCAGATTTAAAATTCTGTTTTACAGAAGCCTTGTGCTGTTCAGCTTAATGACGAGAACTTAATATTTGTATTATGTTTACAGCCTTCAAAAGTATGTTCGGGAGCAGATTCTATTAGCAGTAGCAGTAATAGTGAAACGAGGATCATTAGACAAATCGATTGACTGCAAGAGCATTTTCCATGAAGTCAGCCAGTTGATAAGCAGTGGTAACCCCACTGTGGTAAGTTCTTGTTTAAAATATTATATAATCATTATACATTGTATACTAAGTATATTAGTTTTCTGGATTATTTTCATATCCAGAATATTATATTAAGAAGCATAATCAAAGAAAATAGTAAATGGCTGCTTGAATATCTAAATCTGGGATTTTTTTTTGTGAGAAATGAGTTTTGAGGCGGTATGTAATGCATGTTATATTTACAATGCTTTACCCTGTTACACTATGACAAATATCTGTGTCCTATGGAAAAGTGTAAATTTGCATTTGGCCTTCTAGATACAAATGTTAATGAGCACTTTGAACTTGTATTTTAATACTAGCGTGTTTGATCGTATTAGTCTCTCACTCATATAGTATGGGGTAATCGTTACCAAAAGCTAGAATTAAACCAGTGTACTTGTTTCCATTCTGAGTTGCTTCAAGAGCCATGACACTTGATATAAAAAAGGATTTTCCATTAGCTGGCAGTGGTTCTGTAAGGACTGTGTTCCGCTTACATCTGTCCATTGCTGCACCCTGTTTTGGTTCAGCTGTTGGAATTGTCTACTGAGGAAGAGACATGGACCTTCTTCATTCTCTGGGAGTTGGGCCAGGTGGGGAGAAAGGGTTGCGAGGAAGTAAAAACTGGAATGGAAATACAAAACTTGTTCACTCTAGATTTAGAATCAGACTGGGGTTAAGTGTTCCCTTCCTTACTGTGTTCAAAGTGGAAACAAGGTGTCAATGTCTATCTTTGCATTTAGTTAAATTCCATTTACTATGCCAGGAGATAAGATTAGAGTAGTTTGTAATGGAGGCTTTAGTGATAACCTTGATATCTAAATATATGAAAAAACTAAACTAACTTAACTACAAATTAAAGAAACTTGATTATTTGCCTCTCAAATGTATATGTACGATTATGCAAAAAATAATTATATATCTATATCTATATATTCAACTAAAACTACCCACACACAGCCCATAAAAAGGGGCTTGACTTTTAGAGTTGCTGAGCACTTTGGACTCCATTTGAGGTAGATGGGAGCTGGAAATTCTCAGCACCACTCAAAATCACATCAAAGAGGTGCAGTCAGAGTAATGCAGCACCTGTCATGATCCTAAAAAGTGTGCCACCTTTGTAGCACTTATAACAGATTTCCCTAACTCATAGAAATGGAAGTTTTAAGATTTGTTTTTAAACTCAGATTTCCTGTTTGGCAGCACAGTATTCTAATGTCTGTAGAAAGAACAACATCCTCACCCAATTAGCAGCTTAAAACACATATTAGCCTATAATAGGCATTTGTGTGGAGATTGATAATTGTGTGGAAGGAGAACTATACTTATTAATCTTTTAATCATTCAAAATATAGTTTCCCCCCTGAAAAAGATACTTGAGGTTTCCAAAGTTTTCTATACACTTGTGTATATGTATAGGAAGTTATTTGATTTTTAACTAATGATACAGGAGTGGGACAAGTAGAAAGCTGCATATCAGAGGAATAGTCACTGGACCGGCTCTTGCATTCTAATACAATACACAGACACTAGACTGTATGCCATTTAAGTTTGTTCTCTATATAATATACCTAGTACAAAACCTAAAAAGTAAGGAAATAAGTTAAGGCTACCAACAGTAAATACCTCTGCTTCCCTGTCCATAGGCTCACCTTGCCACCAACACAGTCACCGTACATTATTGACAATGTATCACAACCTTATCTCTGCCTTGTAATAATGCCCCAGTCACTTTCTACTCAAGGGATTTCCATTTCCAATCCACTATAACATATGCTACACTATTTGCTACCAAAAATTAACATTTGTTGGTATTTAAATATATTTATTATATTGTGTGATACAAACTTGCCAGGCCTAAATACATGTGTATAAACCTGCTGCACCATGCAATTAATATGCTTGATAGCATGAAATAGATCATTGATTCCAATTCTAGTAATAAAAATATCTACTGCTCTGCCAACATACTACACTGAGAGGACTTCTAGAACTACATAGTTTAATGAGCCCTGGAACTTGATTCCTTTTGAAATCTTTACTGCACATTAATAAAAAATACATAAATTCAACAGTATACACCCAACAGTGTATTTCCATTACAGAACAAGTCAGGAAGACAAAGTTAATGTCTGATATTGAGTTGGCCAGGAATCATGTTGGCTTGTGATTGTACAGCACCCAGCACAACAGAGCCTGTTCCTGACTGGGCCCTCAAGGATCTATTGTATTATAAAATTTAATAGGACTGAAGGATTGTATGGCAGTGAGGAACTGGCTGGAACCATTAACTGTAACTTCTTTAAAAGTATGGAATCTTTGTTGTTCTGTTTAAAACGAGTTAATAAAGACTAAAGGGAAGCCATACTCCAACAGAACTTATGAGACTCATTAAAGTAGGCTTCCTTTGTGTGGGGAGGAAGATATACCTGGCTGGGATAATGGGGTATGGGGAAGAGAAGGTCTTTGCTTCACTGGTCCGTTTCACTTCATTTCACACCTTTCGTGCCTCCCCAGGCTCCTCTACATACTCTCATCCAAAGCCTCCCACATTCGGAGACTGAGGAGCGTAGCTCTATCATCCCTCGATGGCCCCTAGCTCTCTCCTCTATCTAATCCTCCTCCCTCTCCCCCCACCTCTGTGTGCCCCCCTCCCCCCCCCCCCGACTCCTGCTCCAGATCATTTCTCTCTGGTCAAGTACCTACCCTTCTGTGTCCTCCCATCTCTGGCTCAACTCAGCAACTGCAGCAGCACAGTCAGGGGTCAGCAACAACTCAACTTATATTTATAAGTGTTTAAACACTGTTCTATATACATCTGAAAAAAGCTTCGTACAAGTGTAGGCTGGGGCCATATCTCTTGGGTAACAGGAATGGAATAGGAAAAATAAAGATAAAAAGAAATCAAATATTGCCAGTGTAAGGTAAAGGTATCTCTGTTGATATCATTCCTTGGTCTGGCCCAGAAAAAGGAATATAATGGAAAATAAATAAATAAAAGAAGCTTGCTCCAGCTAGTGGAACAGTATTTTACTTATAAAGTCACTTATAAGCAATCTTGTTCTTCTGTGGAAGCAAACTGGTATCTTCACAGTTCCTGCTTTCTTCCTTTCCTGTAGCTGGACTCAAAGCTACCTGACCTTTTTTCCCTCCCTGGGCTGAAAGGATGGTGAGTGTGCTTCATCTTTCCCACCAGGCCCCTCCTCAGCCTTCTATGCCTACTTTTTTTTATATCAGCACTCTTTAAAATCAGTGGGACTGCTTATGTGAATGTTGTTCTCGAGTTCGCTTGCAGAATCCGGTGTGCTGCCAGGATGATGACAAAAGTTGAACATTAAGAATATGTGGTTGACCATGAAGAATACATTAGGTCTGCACACTTCTCAAAGGTTCCATATATTTAACTTTTTTACATATTAATTAAAATTATTGATAGAAATGGGCTTATTCTGAGGATGGAGCTTGAAGAGGAGCATTGAAGTAAAGGTTGTGACAGGGAGAGGCATGTGCAAAACAGTGAGAAATGAGGCAGCGATGAGATAGAACAGAGCAAGAGGATAGAGAGAGGTTGGATGGGAGGTAGGATGACCAGACAGCAAATGTAAAAAATCAGGACGGAGGTGTGGGGGGTAATAGGAGCCTATATAAGAAAAAGACTCCAAAATTGGGACTGTCCCTATAAAATCTGGACATCTGGTCACCCTAATGGGAGGGAACAGGAATGTCAAGTGTATGGATAGGCAAAAGGGACAAGAGGATGAAGGACAGAAGGATATGAGATTGGTAGGATGAATTGTGGGCAGGTATGAGTGAGTCTGGGCAGTGGAAAAGAGCATTCAAGTTAGAGAAGCAGTAAGATGTTAAGAGTTTTATCACTCATTATAGAAATTGTATCAATGGGACTAAATGTTATGAACTGGTGGTGGTAGGGAAGGTGGTATAGTGTGGGCCAAGATTAGGACCTGGAATGCTGAGTTCTTCCTTCTGGCTCTTTTTCTTTTGCTTCTGTGACATCTGGACCTTTTAGGACCCCCTGGAAGAGTCCTGGGCTTGGTAGGGAGAGCCTTGTGGGTAGTAGGGTGGCTATTTGTTCCAAAAGTAGCTTTGTAGCAATCAAATGTGAGGCAGGAAGGGGTCTTAGTGTGCCTGCTTTTTTTCTTTCAGGTCTTCTCTCTGGCAGTCAAGAAAAAGCACTCTCCTACCAGTAACTTCAACATTTCTTGCTCTGTAGCCTGCATTTCTGAGGGACAGGGTTTCTGGTAGAAGTCTTAGAGCACTTGGCTAATTTTAGCATGTGTAATAGTGTTTTCACCACTGATTTCTAGATGTTAGGGCAGGGATAGTTGCTTATTTTTTGTCCCGGTCCAGACTCCTTGGTCAACGTCCAGACTCCAGAGAAAATTAAAAATATTATAATTAAATAAAAAGATTTGAGATCCATTCAAAAGCATCTGGTGATCTGAATTTGGCCCATGGTCCACCTATTGACTGCCCTGTCCTACAGTCTGCAGAAGCAGAGCTCCACTTCTGCACACCTTAACAGCTGCCAGAGGGAAGGAAATTGAGGAGACAACGGGTTTGGGGGACCAAAAAGAGGGCATTCCCCCATGATGTGTGCAAGAAACCCACAGAGTGAACAGCCTCTCAACCTGCCTGTCTCCTCCTGCTTTCCAACCCTGTCTTTGGGGCCGCAAACAAGGCAGAGTTAGCTCAGCATCTTCCAGTATTACCTTTATAAAATGTAATAAACTTCTAAAATTAGGTTTTAATCAACTGAACTTGATCTTGTACACTAGGTCTCCACTAACTCTGTACTATATGAATCTAGTAAACTGGATTTGATCTTTTGTTCTTGCTATATTTAATTGTCATTTTAAACAGTTTGTCACCATTTAGTGGTTAGAATTAATTCAGTTTAGGTATGTGTGACAGGATCCCCCGGAGTGCAGCCTGAGACTGTGGGACCGCTGTGCCCCCTGAACTCTCTCCTTTCTGGGCTCTCTTTCACAATGCCTTGCTAGTGACCAGCAGCAAACCCCTCCAGATGCTGTTATCACTCAGCACAACCACATGTGGAGCCCTGCACCCAGCTAGATTGCATGTATGGTCTCAGAGCCACTCATGAATCACACAGAGAAAGGCAAAGCCAAATCCCCCCAGTTCCCAGCACTGTACCTCAGGAATATACCATCTTGCACTGCTCAAGATGAGCAATGCAGATTTATTGGTCCGTTTACCACTTCATCAATGGAAAGTGGATATACACCAGCCTTTGCAAAACTTGAGCAGAGTTGCCACATGCTTCACATAAACTATGGTAAAGATAAACAGTAAAAGAAGTTTATTGACTACAAAAGATAGATTTTAAGTGATATTAACTGATAGGCAGAAAGTCAGAGTTAGTTACCAAAAGAAAAGAAAATATAACCACACAGTCTAAACTCTCAACCCTATTAGACTGGGCAACATCTAGATTAAGCATTTTTTCTCTCCCCACTGATATTGCAGTCAATAGTACACAGATTTCACCCTTGAAATCTTGGCCAGTCCCCTCGATTGGAGTCTTCTCAAGTCTTCTCAGTGTCCTTGTTGCTTGCAGCATAGGTGGGGGTAGGAGAAAGGCCAAGCATGGGCCCCCTGTGTTTAGTTTTATGCCTTTAGTTTATGTGCTTGGAAAACACATCTGGGTGCATTGCTGAGTCTCCAGGCAAGGTTGAGCAATTCCCCTGGTCTGGCCTCATGCAGGTGAGTCACTGCATTGTAGCCAGGACCGGTGCAAGGATGTTTTGCGCCCTAGGCGAAACTCTCCCCCCCACTCCTCCCGTAACATCAGTTAATTGAGGGGCAGATCCCAATGAGCCTTTATAGACCCCAGGAGCTGCTCCCCAGACCAGGTTCCCCCCCTCCCCGCCCCCTCAACTCCCCTGGAGGGTGCACAGCCCCCCCATGACCCCTCCCCACCCCAGCAGCTCCTGCCCCAAGTCCACTCACTAGCTTTGCCTGACTTGGGCCGCTGCAGCAGCTCGGCAGGGAGGAGCTGCCTTCCGGGGGCTCCTGCAGCAGATGCATGTGGGCAGAGGCCCCCGTGTGCCCCCCTCACCGTGCTTGGGCTCTGCATCTCCCGGGAGTGTGAGTCGCTGCTTCCCCCCCCCCCCCCCCCCCCCCGAGCAGGCCCGGGAGCCGCAGAACCCAAATATGGCAAGGGAGGAGCTGGAGACGTATGGGGACCTCTGCCTGCATGCATCTGCTGCAGCCTGCAAGACCCCCCGGGGGGTACTAGGCCGTAGCCTGGGAAGGAGGGGCAGGGTGCGCGGCTGCTCCCCGCTAGCAGCGCTACCGCCTTTGCAGGGCTCCTGACCCCCAGCGCTCTGCTAGCTCCTCCATGGCTGGGGCTTGCTGCCATGCCTCCGGAAGGCGGCTTCTCCCTGGCGAGCCAGGGCACCACTTTTTGGTGCCTCCAGGGCCGTCCTTAGGATTTATGGGGCCCTATGCGGTATTATTAAACTGGTGCCCCTATGCCCAACGGTAGCCTGAGTTTGCAGCCCGGCAGGGGCGGAGGTGGAGAGACAAGGCAGAAAGAATAACAAGACACCCGGCCCGCCTCACAGTGGCGGAGAGTCACAGTTCCCCGCAGAGACCCCTGTACCCTCTCCCTCACACAGAATGGACATGCAGAAGGTACCTAATTAAAAGCACTAAACTTGGGAATAAAACATGTCAGTCACAGGTTTTTTTGATATGCCCTGAAGTTTGTCAGAGATTTATTTGCAAAAACTTTGTAATAAGGGCGAGTCAGCTGTCTTGCTGAATACAACATTAAATATTATGGAATACATGATGCAGCTCTTCTCTGTTTTACATTTTCTTAATCAGTATTTCTAAGCTAATTTTATATTTTAAATGTACTCTAAGCCTTCATAAAGGAATCATTCCAGATTACTACATATTTAACTCACTGAAATACACATTTTAAATTAATCAGTCACAGATGTTTAGTGTGTTCATAACAATGTTCATTGCTTTTAGAAAAAGGGAACACTAATTTATAACAATACACATGTTTATGAAGTTTCACCAACTTTAAAACATGTTTCCAAAGATTTTAGGCATAACAAAGGATTTTATATCTTACTAAGGTACTGATTTTGATTAAAACTAGTTCATCAGATAGTCAGAAGTAAAGAAAGGGAAACTTTGTCCAGCTATTTGGAAGCAAAGGGCTGTTGCTTCCTTCAATGGGCAGGGGGAGGAGGGTGTGAAGGGAGAAATGGATGGATAGAAGGGACAGGAAGACTTTGGAAGTAAGTTTTTTTACTATAGTAATTAAAATGTACATTTTAGATAAGGGTGGTCTTTTGAAGAATTTTATTTAAAAAACCATATGTCTGAAGATCCAAGCATTTAAGGCTAAAGATGATTATGCATCTAAAAATCTATGCAAGGATTTTTTAGAGATGTGATTTTATAATCTTCAGCAACTCACTAATGAAATATTTTTAAAGCAAATTTTAAACTAAGGTCCTGTAGACTGACGTGTCCTGAGTAAATATTAGTCATGCACAATTGTTTTTGTCAGTACATTCAGAAACTGACAGTGGATACCTGGGGGTTGGCAAATGCCTGTTAAATGTCTTCATTACCCCTTGAATGGCTCTTTAACAGTTTCAGTGTTGTGCTAATAGGTTAGGCAGGCTGGAGATTTTTTCTCTTTTAACTACTTGAGCCCCTTCCCAGGAAGACTCAGAGCCTGCAGGAAGGGTCAGAATAGGGATAGGAAAATCAGTAGGGTAGACACTAAGGCCATGTCTACATCTAAAATTTTGCAGCGCTGGTTGTTACAGCTGTATTAGTACAGCTGTATAGGGCCAGCGCTGCAGAGTGGCCACACTTACAGCAACCAGCGCTGCAAGTGGTGTTAGATGTGGCCACACTGCAGCGCTGTTGGGCGGCTTCAAGGGAGGTTCGGGGAACGCGAGAGCAAACCGCAGCGAAGCTGGTCTCCTTTCCCGGTTTGCTCTCTTGTTCCCCGAACCCCCGAACAAGCAGGTCTCCTTCCCTGCGGTTTGCTGGGTGGTTCCGGGAACGCGAGAGCAAACCCGGGAAAGGAGACCAGCTTCGCCGCGGTTTGCTCTCGCGTTCCCCGAACAAGCAGGTCTCCTTCCCTGCGGTTTGCAGGGTGGTTCCGGGAAACGCGAGAGCAAACCGCGGCAAAGCTGGTCTCCTTCCCCGGTTTGCTCTCGCGTTCCCGGAACCACCCAGCAAACCTCAGGGAAGGAGACCTGCTTGCTCGGGGTTCGGGGAACGCGAGAGCAAACCGCGGCGAAGCTGGTCTCCTTTCCCGGTTTGCTCTCGCGTTCCCGGAACCACCCAGCAAACCTCAGGGAAGGAGACCTGCTTGCTCGGGGTTCGGGGAACGCGAGAGCAAGCCGGGGAAGGAGACCAGCTTGATTACCAGAGGCTTCCTCAGGTATGCTGGGATACCTGCTTATTCCACGGAGGTCAAGAAAAGCGCTGGTAAGCGTCTATACTTGATTACCAGCGCTGGATCACCAGCGCTGGATCCTCTACACCCGAGACAAAACGGGAGTACGGCCAGCGCTGCAAACAGGGAGTTGCAGCGCTGGTGGTGCCCTGCAGATGTGTACACCTCCTAAGTTGCAGCGCTGTAACTCCCTCACCAGCGCTGCAACTTTCTGATGTAGACAAGCCCTAAGGCCTTGGCTACACTCACACTTTACAGTGCTGCAAGTGGGGTGTGAAAAAACACCCCCCTGAGCGCTGCAAGATACAGCGCTGTAAAGCGTCAGTGTAATCAGGGCAGCAGCGCTGGGAGCGCGGCTCCCAGCGCTGCACGCTACACCTGTAAGGGATGTGGTTTACATGCAGCGCTGGGAGAGCTCTCTCCCAGCGCTGCTGCTCTGACTACACTCACACTTCAAAGCGCTGCTGCGGCAGCGCTCCCGGGGCAGCGCTCTGAAATTCCAAATGTAGCCATACCCTAAGACCCAGTGGTGCTCCAAATTTTCAGGTGCCCTACACAGCTCCCCACGCCTGAGGACGGTCCTGGGCACCCCCAAACACTTGTTGCCCGAGGGGATTGCCTAGTTCGCCTTGTGGTTGCACCTGCCCTGATTGTAGCTCCCTTGCTGGACAGTGGTTGTTGATGGGTTGATTGACATCCTGCCTGGGTGTTGGCTACTTTCCTTGTTGTTGCCTCTGGGGAGCTAATATCTCTCTGATTCCCCAGTTTACAGCATGTTTTAGTGACCACCATACAACACAATTCTCATAACTTCACATGCATTAATGATACACATAAATGGATAGAGAAATGACTTTCAGCAGATCATAACCTTTCCAGATACTTTACAAGGCATGCTTTAGATGTAAGATCACAATTATATAAAAATGAGGAATATGGGCGTTCCAGGATGCTCCCCCAAGGTTTAGAACAGGGGTCAGCAACCTTTCAGAAGTGGTGTGCCGAGTCTTCATTTATTCACTCTAATTTAAGGTTTCGCGTGCCAGCAATACATTTTAACATTTGTAGAAGGTCTCTTTCCATAAGTCTATAATATATAAATAAACTATTGTTGTATTTAAAGTAAATAAGGTTTTTAAAATGTGTAAGAAGCTTCATTTAAAATTAAATTAAAATGCAGAGCCCCCTGGACCGGTGGCCAGGACCCAGGCAGTGCGAGTGCCACTAAAAATCAGCTTGTGTGCCGCCTTCGGCACTTGTGCCATAGGTTGCCTGCCCCTGGTATAGAATGTCACAGTATGTTGGCCTGTTCTTTGACCCATTAGACCCCCCATGCCCCACCATTTACAAAGAATTATTACTAGGGTGGGGGTGCCAGTAAATGAGACCATCTCCTCACCCTGCTCCAGGAGACAGCACTAGGTAAATGGATGTAGGAGATGAAACTCCCATGAAGAACAGGAGTGCATCTCTTGGGGGTCAAAAACCACAAATCCAGTTACTGGTCTATTCAGTCATTAATGGCAGATTCATTTTGAGGAAGTTGAATGACCAGAAGTCCTACTCATCAACAGTTTCTCCTCTTCTTCACATCAGATCAGTTCTATGGTCTCACACCAAGCCTACAGCAGTTTGGACCTTTTAAAAATCCTTTTCCATGTTCTGGCAGAAATGCAGGCACAGTACATTCCCTATGGCAGGGAATTACCTATTCCAGTGGACTCCGACAGGTAACCTGCCTGGAATTGATGCCTAAAGTTCACCTTTCTTGCCAGAAAGACAAGTACCCTGGCTACTGTATGGGACACATGTAATAACCTTAGTTCCAGATCTGGACCTTAGCGTCCAAAATATGGGGGTTAGCATGAAAACCTCCAAGCTTAGTTACCAGCTTGGACCTGGTACCTGCTGCCACCACCCAAAAAATTAGAGTGTTTTGGGGCACTCTGGTCCCTCTGAAAAACCTTCCCTGGGGACCCCAAGACCCAAATCCCTTGAGTCTCACAACAAAGGGAAATAATCCTTTTTCCCTTCCCCCCTCCAGGTGCTCCTGGAGAGATACACAGACACAAGCTCTGTGAATTCAAACAGAGTGAATCTCCCTCTCTGTTCCCAATCCTGGAAACAAAAAGTACTTTCCTCTTCACCCAGAGGGAATGCAAAATCAGGCTAGCCACTTCAACACACACAGATCTCCCCTGATTTCTTCCTCCCACCAATTCCCTGGTGAGTACAGACTCAATTTCCCTGCAGTAAAGAAAAACTCCAACAGGTCTTAAAAGAAAGCTTTATATAAAAAGAAAGAAAAAATACAAATAGTCTCTCTGTATTAAGATGACACAATACAGGGCAATTTCTTAAAAGAATATTGAATAAACAGCCTTATTCAAAAAGAATACAAATCAAAGCACTCCAGCACTTATATTCATGCAAATACCAAAGAAAAGAAAACCATAGAACTTGCTATCTGATCTCTTTGTCCTTACACTTAGAAACAGAAGACTAGAAAGTAGAGCTACTTCTCCAAAGCTCAGAGAGGCAGGCAGACGGAAAACAAAGACAAAAACACTCAGTTCCCTCCACCCAAAGTTGAAAAAATCCGGTTTCCTGATTGGTCCTCTGGTCAGGTGCTTCAGGTGAAAGAGACATTAACCCTTAGCTATCTGTTTATGACACGCCCCCCAAATTGCAGACAGTGGGGAAGCTCACTGGCGGCGATTTCCTTCTAGAACTTGAAAATAAACAGATTAATACAACACATGCACCGTTACATATACCCCTAAGTATTTAACTAACAGACTTCTACATTTTAAGAAAACTTTTTAACTACTGAATGGAGAAGGCGTAAACCCCTCCCATTGCTGCTTCACCAACTGTAATGGCCCCTTAACCTTGTGACCATACACAAGTTCAAATGGTGAAAACCCTAAACTGGGATGTGGTACAGCCCTGTAGGCAAACAGCAACTGCTGCAACACTAGGTCCCAATTATTGGAGAATTCGTTGATGAATTTTCGTATTATGGCCCCCAAAGTTCCATTGAACCTTTTCACCAGGCCATTGGTTTGATGGTGGTACGGGGTGGCAACCAAGTGATTTACCCCATGAGTTTCCCACAGTTTTTCCATGGTCCCTGCCAGGAAATTAGACCCTGAATCTGTAAGGATGTTAGAGGGCCAACCTACCCTGGCAAAGATGTCTGTTAGGGCCAGGCACACAGTGTTAGCCCTGGTGTTGCCTAGAGCTACTGCTTCTGGCCATCGGGTAGCAAAGTTCACTAAAGTCAGTACGTACTGCTTTCCTTTGGGCGTCTTTTTTGGGAAAGGGCCCAGAATATCCACAGCTACTCGCTGAAATGGGACCTCAATTATGGGGAGTGGCTGGAGAGGGGCCTTGACCTGGTCTTGAGGCTTTCCCACTCTTTGGCATACCTCACAAGACCGGACATACTTGGCAACATCCTTGCCCATCCCCTCCCAGTGGAAGGACTTCCCCAACCGGTCCTTGGTTCTGTTCACCCCAGCATGGCCACTGGGATGATCATGGGCTAAGCTTAAGAGCTTCTCCCGGTACTTAGTTGGAACCACCAACTGTTTTTGCGGCTGCCATTCTTTCCGGTGTCCACCAGAAAGAATTTCCTTGTATAAAAGTCCTTGGTCTATAACAAACCGGGATCGATTAGAAGAGCTGAGAGGCGGTGGGGTGCTCCGTGCCGCCGCCCAAGCTTTCTGAAGGCTGTCATCTGCTTTCTGCTCAGTCTGGAACTGTTCCCTTGAGGCTGGGGTCACCAGTTCTTCCTCAGACTGTGGACTTGGGCTCGGTCCCTTTGGAAGCGATGTAGGTGATGGTGTTGTTTCCGTTGCTGGTGTACCGCTCTCCGCTGGTGCACCTGAGGGTATTTTAGGCTCTGGCTGAGCCTTTTGGGTATGGTTGTTTTTTGCTTTTGCCAGTTCTGGCTCGCTGGCGCCCTCTGGCGTTGAGTTTGAAGATGGGGTTGCACTTGCTGGTGCTGGTTGCTGTTCCAGTTCCGGGCCTGGGACTGGAGATGCTGTGGCTGTTTCAGTGGTAGGCATGGAATCCGGGTCCACTACCTCTGTCTGGGTCTTTGGTAACACAGACGGGGCCTCTGTGGACGGCTCAGGAACAGGAATGGGTCTGGAAGCTTGCCTGGTTTGGCTACGTGTAACCATTCCCACTCTCTTGGCCCGCCTCACCTGGTTGGCCAAGTCTTCCCCCAGTAGCATGGGGATAGGATAATTGTCATAGACTGCAAAAGTCCACATTCCTGACCAGCCTTTGTACTGGACAGGCAGTTGAGCTGTAGGCAAGTCTACAGCTTGTGACATGAAGGGGTAAATTGTAACTTTGGCCTTTGGGTTGATGAATTTGGGGTCAACGAAGGATTGGTGGATAGCTGACACTTGTGCCCCCGTGTCTCTCCACGCAGTAACCTTCTTTCCGCCCACTCTCAAATTTTCCCTTCACTCCAAGGGTATTTGAGAGGCATCCGGGCCTGGGGATCTTTGGTGTGATGGTGGTGTAATGAATTGCACTCGCATGGTGTTCTTGGGACACTTGGCCTTGATATGTCCCAGTTCATTACACTTAAAGCATCTTCCATCTGATGGGTCACTGGGCCGAGGTGAGTTACTGGAGACTGGTGAGGTTGAAGGGTAGGGTATCTGTGGCTTTACTTGGGTGGTATGTGGGGTCTTTGGCTGTCCTCGGTTATAGGGTTTATGGTCTGTGTGCCCCCTGGGGTAATCGTTCCCCTTGACAGTAGCTTTTTTGCTTTCTGCCAGTTCCATCCACTTGGCTCCAATCTCCCCCGCCTCAGCGATATTCTTGGGGTTTCCATCTTGTATGTACCGTGTGATGTCTTCAGGAACACCATTCAAGAACTGCTCCATTTGTATGAGGAGGTTCAGTTTTTCCAAGGTTTGAATGTTGTTTCCTGTTAGCCAGGCCTCATAGTTTTTTGCAATGCAGTAGGCGTGTTTGGGAAATGACTCCTCTGGTTTCCACTTTTGGTTTCTGAAACGCCGACGGGCATGATCTGGGGTTATCCCCATCCTGTATCTGGCCTTGGTTAGGAAAAGTTTATAGTCATTCATTTGGTGCTTAGGCATTTCAGCTGCCACCTCTGCTAAAGGTCCACTGAGCTGTGACCTCAATTCTACCATGTACTGGTCTTCGGGAATGCTGTACCCAAGACAGGCTCTTTCAAAATTTTCCAAGAAGGCCTCGGTGTCATCACCTGCCTTGTAGGTGGGAAATTTCCTGTGCTGTGGAGCAATACTTGGCGCCGGGTTGTTAGGGTTGGCTGGCACATGCAGCCCAGCTTTTACCAACTCCAGTTCATGTTTTCTCTGTTTTTCCTTCTCTTCATTTTCTTTTTGTTGTTTTTCCATTTCTTTTTGTTGTTTTTCCATTTCTTTTTGGTGTTTTTCCATTTCTTTTTGGTGTTTTTCCATTTCTCGGTGGTGGGCCAACTCTTCTTCTGCTTGTTTCCTTCGGTAGGCTCTCTCTTCTTCTTCTAGTTTTTTTTTGTGTGCTGCCTCTTGGGCTGCCTGTTCTCTTTGGAAGGCTGCCTGTTCTCTTTGGAAGGCTGCCTCTTTGATCTGTTCTTCTCTTTCTTTCATTTCCATCTCTTTTTGTTTTATTTCCAGTTGTCGCCTGTGTTCAGCTTCTTTGATTTGCTCTTCGGCGTCAATTTTTGCCTTAGAAGTCATGATTCCTGTTTTCTTGTGTTGGGGTGCCCTCCGGTGTTTATCTTCTGAACTGCAGGTTCTCTGTTGCCTCCTGAAGTCTGCCTAGCAACAGTGCCTTTAGCTAATCTTCAATGTCAAGTAAACCTGAAAAACCACTTTATTTGCATTCATATAGTGCTGGTATGACTCTCAATGGGAGTGCTATTGTGTGACAAAAGACTGTTAATAGTCCTTAACGACTTCTGCTTAACATGCAAGCCACAAACTGCCAGAGAGAGCAGAAAAAAAAAATTTCTCTCTGGTTCCCTTTTAAAACCAACTGCTTCTCTCTGCTAAAAAGCCCTTAGCAGAGAAAAGAAAAATACAATATTTCTACTGGCTTCTGGATTCTGTCTATCTCCCACCGCTGCTACTCATGTAATAACCTTAGTTCCAGATCTGGACCTTAGCGTCCAAAATATGGGGGTTAGCATGAAAACCTCCAAGCTTAGTTACCAGCTTGGACCTGGTACCTGCTGCCACCACCCAAAAAATTAGAGTGTTTTGGGGCACTCTGGTCCCTCTGAAAAACCTTCCCTGGGGACCCCAAGACCCAAATCCCTTGAGTCTCACAACAAAGGGAAATAATCCTTTTTCCCTTCCCCCCTCCAGGTGCTCCTGGAGAGATACACAGACACAAGCTCTGTGAATTCAAACAGAGTGAATCTCCCTCTCTGTTCCCAATCCTGGAAACAAAAAGTACTTTCCTCTTCACCCAGAGGGAATGCAAAATCAGGCTAGCCACTTCAACACACACAGATCTCCCCTGATTTCTTCCTCCCACCAATTCCCTGGTGAGTACAGACTCAATTTCCCTGCAGTAAAGAAAAACTCCAACAGGTCTTAAAAGAAAGCTTTATATAAAAAGAAAGAAAAAATACAAATAGTCTCTCTGTATTAAGATGACACAATACAGGGCAATTTCTTAAAAGAATATTGAATAAACAGCCTTATTCAAAAAGAATACAAATCAAAGCACTCCAGCACTTATATTCATGCAAATACCAAAGAAAAGAAAACCATAGAACTTGCTATCTGATCTCTTTGTCCTTACACTTAGAAACAGAAGACTAGAAAGTAGAGCTACTTCTCCAAAGCTCAGAGAGGCAGGCAGACGGAAAACAAAGACAAAAACACTCAGTTCCCTCCACCCAAAGTTGAAAAAATCCGGTTTCCTGATTGGTCCTCTGGTCAGGTGCTTCAGGTGAAAGAGACATTAACCCTTAGCTATCTGTTTATGACAACACAAATACCTTTTTTTCAAAGTACCCTAAAAAAAAAATTAATCTCCTTCAGTTGTACTGGGACACTTTTCAAGAGATCAGAGCATAAAGCTTGCTCAGCATGTTTAAAAATATACCTGTCCTCCCTGAACAAATAATGCACTAAAACATGTGTACATGTAAAAAAGCAGCAATGTGGAAATCTGCTGCTATGCAGACAGTTGCGGGAGAAAAAGAAAATTAGCTCTGCTCACAGAGAAATCCTTGAGGCATGCAAAATAGAAGCATTCTACACAAACGTACAAGACCAAGAAATCACAATCATTTGCAGTTGAAAGAAGCTTGGGCCATGTGTTTCCCTAGCATGGGGTAGTCAGTAGGTGGACTGCAGGCCAAATCCGGACCAACAGAGGCTTTTGAATGGATCCCGAAATCTTTTTATTTACTTATTTTCATGTTTTAAATTTTCTCTAGAGTCTGGACTTTAACTAAACTTTGACCAAGAAATCTGGACCTTGACAAAAAATAATTGACTATCATCCCTGCTGTAGAAGGTCTGGGGATGGGGAGATTGCAGACACTTACGTCTGTATAATTTCAGTTGTGTAGGAGTCAGGGATCCCTCCCTGACACTTACCCACCCTTTTCATCGCAAAGTTTATGCTCATGAGTCCTCGCCAACATATTTAGGCTTCTTGGGTGCTGATAAGCCTGTTTAGGCTTGTTCAGTCCTTTACAAACACCTAAGGTTCATGGGGAAAAGGACTGGAGTGCTTGGCCAGGCAGAGAACCGTTGCTGCATGTCTTTAGGTCCACATGAGTGGGGCTACTCATATATAGACTTCTAAGGTCTTTAAGAAGGGAGAAGTAATGGCCACTGATGTGCTGCATCTTCAGTGCTGAAGATATCTGTGGGTCATTAGGAAGGGATCCCCTCTGTCGTCCTCTGCACCTCCTAGGGTTCTCACGAGAGTGGTGCTTCTGTCCTGCATATTTCAGAAGGCTCATGAAAATTCCCCTTTCTCTTCTCCCACTTCTTTCTCCAGTATCATTTTAGGACTATATACAAAAACTAAAGAAACTTCCAGGCAAAAAACTTTAAGGTGACATTAAAAGGACACTTTAAAAAAGAAAGATTTTAAAAAATCAAATTAAAATAAATTCTCTTTTCTAACAGAGCATTCTTTCACTTATTTCTTGTGATATAAAAAAGAAAACATCTTTTAAAGAAAATGTTTATAAAGGTTTACTGCTCCACTACTCTTCAAGTTATTTTCTTAAATGAATACTCTTGCCATCCTTCACAAAGTTCTGTCTTTTGCTTTCATATTTGTGTCAGTATAAGAAACTCTGCTGTTTACTTTGCTCAGTCTGAGTCTGTATTTTAGAAAGGTAGTGGCCTCTTGCCATCAACACACTGTAAAGTGTACATGAAAATAAACTTTTAAACTTTATTAAAGGGGAGGGGGGGGCCTTCATTGATTCTGTAGGCCAAGCACACTGCACACACTAGTGGCTCCTTGCATTCCTCTGTCACCCCTTGTGTCCCACCTTCCCATCACTGTGTATTTCAGGGACTCCCTGCAACCCTCATTCCTCCCTTCCCCCATTCCAGGAGCTCTGTATCTCCCATTCTCCCTTTCCTTATGCCAGAGACTCTGCGTACCCCAATCCCCTGTGTCACAGCTCTGGTCACTGCTGGATGGTCACTGAGCTTGAATCCCAACCCTGGACCCATGTGTTCTTGGCTTGCTGAGGCTGAGCATAGTCTAGTCACTGCTTCTGGGCTTTGGATCTCTAGGCACATTAATGAAATACAGATTATGTGTCTAATGCCACCTGCTGAGAGATGGGACTTCTTAGGGCAGTGGTCCCCAACCTTTTTGGCTGGCGGGCGCCAGCCGAAGGACCACTGTAGTGATGGAACACCTGCTGAAATGCCGCCGAATGGCGGTGACGCCTCTCGATGACGCCGCTTGCCGTTGACAAGCGACGTCATCGAGAGGCATCCCTGCCGAAATTCAGGAGCGACGTTTCTCGATGACGTCACTTGTGGACGGCAAGCGGCGTCATTGAGAGGCATTGCCGCTGAAATTCAGGGGCGATGCCTCTCGATGACATAAGTTGTCGGCGACAAACGTCATCATCGAGAGGTGTCCCCACTGAAATGCCACTGAAATTCAGCGACATTTCGGCGGGTGCTCTCCCGGGGGCCAGGACGTGGGCACTTTAAGATGCCCCTGCAGGCGCCATGGCACCTGTGGGCACTGCGTTGGGGACCACTATCTTAGGGCATGTCTTCTTTAACTTTAACATGGCTGTGTAGTCATGGCACCAGCACTGAGAGAGAGCTCTCCCAGTGCTGTAAAAAAACCACCTCCGCGAGGGGAATAGCTGCGAGCGCTGGGAGCACAGCTGCCAGCACTGTCTACACTGGCACTTTACAGCGCTGAAACTTGCAGCGTTCAGAGGGATGTTTTTTCACTCCCCAGAGCGAGAAAGTTGCAGCTCTGTAAAGTGCCAGTGTAGACAAGCCCTTAGCCTTCTGAGCTTTTAAATGCTAACACTAATACCTGGTTTCTTTGTTCTCCTTCTGAAGAAATTCCACTGCTCCAAAACTTTCTGCCTGCAAACCACCTGGAATAATTGGATTCTCACCTTAGAGTATCCATTGTCCTGCTGGAGCATAGTTAATAAAATGTTAATGAATTACTTGGTTCTATAGCTTCTTCCAGATAGGGTGTGATATGTGACAGTGTCCTTGTCAGCCCATGGCTGATTTACTGTGCACTGGGGATGAGAGTTCAGAACTCTCTGTATAACATCTGTCAGATTTGATGAGGTGTGTCAAGGTTTTTTTCCCCCACTTTGAACTTTAACGTCCAAAAAGTGGGGATCTGCATGGACCCTTCCAAGCTTAATTCCTAGCTTAGATCTGATAATGCTGCCACCAGCCAAAATATAACGCTGCCACCAGCCAAAAAATGGGTCTTAAAACAAGGAGAAATAAACCATTCCCCCTCCTTTCCCCCTCCCAGACTTTCCCCTCCCTGGGTTACCCTGAGAGGCTTCACTGATCCAAACTCCTTGGATCTTAAAACAGAGAGGAATTAACCTTCCCTTTCCTTTTCCCCCCACCAATCCCTGGTGAGTTTAGACTCAATCCCTTGGATTCCAAAACAAGGAAAAATCAATCAGGTTCTTAAAAAAGAGAGCTTTTAATTGAAGAAAGAAAAGGTAAAAAATTATCTCTATAAAATCAGGGTGTAAAATGCTCACAGGGTATTCAGATTTATATAGACTAGAGGGACTCCCTCCCCCCCACCCCAGCCTGAGATTCAAAGTTACAGCAAACAGAGGTAAAATCCTTCCAGCAAAATACACATTTACAAGTTAAGAAAACAAACATAAGACTAATCCACCTTTTCTAGCTAGTACTTACTATTTTGAAACATGAGAGACTGATTCAGAAAGATTGGAGAAAACCTGGGTGCACGTCTGGTCCCTCTTAGCCCCAAGAGCGAACAATGAACAACACAAACAGCACAAACAAAGACTTCCCTCCACCAAGATTTGAAAGTATCTTGTCCCCCGATTGGTCCTCTGGTCAGGTGTCAGCCAGGTTTATTGAGCTTCTTAACCCTTTACAGATAAGAGACATTAACCCTTAACTATCTGTTTATGACAAGGTGTACATAGACAGAACCTCCAAATCATCACACCAGGATCCCCCATCCTCCTCCCACATGGCAGGGCCACTATTTGCCCATTCTTCCTCTCATTTTCTCCTTCCCTCAGCAATTATTTTTTTTATTTCTGTGTAGGAGGTAAGTCACTCAGGGTGTTATCTTTTGAAACTGTATTGGGATGATTGGCAGAGTTGATATGAAAGGGGGGGTATTGTTATGATGGAGGATGTTAATGGCTGCTTTCAAATAGTTCTTTGTATTATAGTTACAATGATGGCTGAAGCAGCTGACTGCTAACCGTATGCACGGGGCTCTTTGTGCCTCATAAGAATGGCCATACTGGGTCAGACCAATGGTCCATTTTAGCCCATTATCCTGTCTTCCAACTGTGGTCTGGTGCTAGATGCTTCAGAGGGAGTGAACAGAATAGGGCATTTTATGGAGTGGTCCACACTCTCTCGCGTCTAATCCCAGCTTCTAACCATCAGATTTAGGGACACCCAGAGCATGGGGTTGCATCCCTGCCCGTCTTGGCTAATAGTCATTGATGTACCTATTCTCTAAGAACTTATCTAATTCTTTTTAGAACCCAGTTATACTTTTGGTCTTTATAACATCTCCTGTCAACAGGTTCCACAGGTTGACTGTGCTTTGTGTGGAGAAGTACTTCCTTTTGTTTGTTTTAAACCTGCTACCCTGGTTTGTGTGTTACATGAAGGAGTAAGTACACTTCTTCACTTTTTAAACACCATTTATTATTTTACAGACCTTTATCATACTCCCCCACCCTCCCAAGTCATCTCTTTTCCAAGCTGAACAGTCTGTCTTTTGAATCACTTATATGGAAGCTGGGTGATAGTCCTAATAATCTTTACCTTTTTATGTACTTTTCCAGTTCTAATATATTTTTTGAGATGGGGCGACCACACCTGCGCTCAGTACTTAAGGTGTGGGCATACCATTGACTTATATAGTGGCATGATATTTTCTGCCTGATTATCTATCCCTTTATTAATGGTTCCTAACCTTATCTTTTTTTGACTGCCACTGCACATTGAGCAGATGTTTTCAGAGAATGATTCCAAGATCTGTCTAAAGTGGTACAGTTGGGATTATGTTTTCCAGTGTTCATGACTTTGCATTTATCAATACTGAATTTCATCTGCCATTTTGTTGCGCAGTCACCCAGATTTGAGAGATCCCTTTGCAACTCTTCAGTCAGCTTTGGACTTCACTATCTTGAATTATTTTGTATCATATGCAAATTTTGCCACCTCACTGTTTACCCCTTTTTCCAGATCATTTATGAATATGTTGAATAAGACTGGTCCCACTACAGATCCCTGGGAGACACAGCTATTTACATCTCTCTATTGTGAAAATTGACCATTTATTCCTAGCCTTTGTTTCTTATCTTTTAACCAGTTACTGATCCATGAGAGGACCTTACCTCTTATCCCATGACTGCTTGCTTTTCTTAAGAGCCTTTGGTGAGGGACTTTATCAAAGGCTTTTGAAAATCCAAGTACTGTATCCATTGTATCACCTTTGTCTATGTGTTTGTTGTTTGCCTCAAAGAATTGTAATAGAGTGGTGAACCATGATTTCCCTTTACAAAAGTCGTGTTGACCCTTCCTCAACACAAATTGTGTTCACCTATGTGTCTAATAATTCTGTTCTTTACTCAGGGCCGACTCTTAAGTTTTTTGCTGCCCCAAGCAAAAAAATCCCCTCCCCCCCTTTTTTGGCTTTTATACATGTTTTCACTTTGCAGTTTTGTTTTGACTGTTTAAAATTAAAAAAAAAATGAAAACAGAATTTGTAGTTAGTGAAATAAAACAGTTTCCTACTAGTATAATTTTAACATTTAATTTTAACTAGTCATTTTCGGTTTTGTCCTGGCATTTTAGCCCTATAACCACTGGCACTGACGCGAAACTGAAATTAGAGCAAATGGTACCGGTAGAGCAGCACAGTACACACAGGTAATCGTGATTTGAGTGACTGTGTCACAGCATGACATGATATTTTTCACGTCACACTCCTATTGCACTACTGTACTTGCCGTAGGTAAAGTGCTAGTCATTGAGGCAAGAGAGCTCCCCACGAGCTCGGGTACACACTGAACCCAGCCCTGCTGGCGTTTTTCCAGCGCTGAGGCTGCCCAGCTGGGAGCTCGAGGGACATGCAATGGAGAGAGCTCTGGGGCTGGAGGAGCCAAGGAGGAGGTGCTGGGCTTGCTGGACAGATGCTGCCCCTCTCTGCCAGGTCACTCGCCCCCCTTCAGGAGGGGAGGCAGAAGGAGACTCCAGGCACTGGAGTGCTGTGAGGGGCTGGGGAGGGAGGCAGCAGCCTCTGGGGCTCCAGCAGGCGGAAGCTTCCCCGGGGTCCCGGGGACCCTCCCACCCAGCTCAACTCTTACCTTGCTGCGGATCTGGCCCAAAGTGGGTTCATCTCCCGTCACCGCAGCTCCTAGGGCCAGGAGTTGGGGCTGTTGCTGGATTCCAGCCCCACTCATCCTTGATCTTCGCCTTGGCCCTGGCATGAGCTGGGCTCAGCCCAGGCTGCCACTCTGCTCCCCTCTCCCCTCCCCTGGCAGGACGTGGTGCCGAGGGGAGGAGGATGCAGAGGCAGGGACAAACCGAGGAGGAGTGGCCCGCCTGGGTGCCATATTCCCCCCGTCCTCTGCAGCCGGAGCAGGGCCGCGCTACTGGCTCCCGCCTGAGGGGTGGGGAGTGGCCGCTGACCACGGGAGAGCGGTGGGGACAATCCGAGGAGGAGCGGCCCGTCCTCTGCAGTCAGGCAAGGGCTGCGCTACCGGCTTCTGCCGCTTTTCTGCGGTCAGTGGCCACCCCCCGCCACCCGCCAGGCGGAGCCAGTAGTGCGGCCCTGCCCCGGCTGTAGAGGATGGGCCACTCCTTCTCTGCTTGTTCACATTGCTCTCCAGCGGTCAGCAGCTACCCACTCCCCAGGCGGAGCCGGTAGCTCAGCCTTGCCCTGGCTGCGGCTTGTTCGTGCCACCCCCACACCATCCCAGGCAGGAGCCAGTAGTGCAGCCCTGCCCTGGCTGCAGAGGACGGGCCACTCCTCGGCTTACAGCCGCGGGGACAAGCCGAGGAGGAGTGGCCCATCCTTTTCAGCTAGGGCAGGGCCGTGCTACCGGCTCCCACCTGAGGGGTGGGGTGTGGCCGCTGCCCGCGGGAGAGCATCGGGGACACACTCCCCACTTAGCTGGCTCCCTGCCCTGCCGCACTCCGGCGGCAGAACAACAGGCTGGTTACCGCCCCCCTGGGGCGGTGAGGATCCAGCCCAGGAAGCTGCTTGAGGTCTGAGCTGGGGCCCTAGCATTATGCCGCCCCATATATTTTGCTGCCCTAGGCACCTGCTTGTTTAGCTGGTGTCTAGAGCCGCCCTTGTCTTTACTATTGTCAAGGTTTTTTTCCCCACTCTGAACATTAGTGTACAAATGTGGGGACCTGCATGGACCCTTCTAAGCTTAATTACTAGCTTAGATCTGGTAACACTGCCACCACCCAGAGTTCCAATGTCTGGGGCACTCTCTATTCCCCCCAAACTCCCCCCCACCCCCCGGATTGCCTTGAGGGACTTTACCAATTCCCTGCTGAACACAGATCCAAACCCCTTGGATCTTAAAACAAGGATAAATTTTCTATCCCCCTCCTTTCCCCCTGCTAGTCCCTGGTGAGTCCAGATCCTATCCCCTTCGATCTTAACACAAGGAAAAATCAATCAGGTTCTTAAAAAGAAAGCTTCTAATTAAAGAAAGAAAAGGTAAAAATTACCTCTGTAAAATCAGGATGGAAAATGCTTTACAGGGTAATCAGATTCCTATAGACCAGAGGGGCCCCCCCAGCCTTAGGTTCAAAGTTACAGCAAACAGAGGTAAAATCCTTCCAGCAAAAGAAACATTTACAAGTTGAGAAAACAAACATAAGACTAACACGCCTTGCCTGGCTAATTACTTACAAGTTTGAAACATGAGCGACTGATTCAGAAAGATTTGGAGAGCCTGGATTGATGTCCCGTCCCTCTCAGTCCTGAGAGCGAACAACAACAACAAAACAAAAAGCACAAACAAAGACTTCCGTCCACCAAGATTTGAAAGTACCTTGTCCTCCTATTGGTCCTCTGGTCAGGTGTCAGCCAGGTTTACTGAGCTTCTTAACCCTTTACAGGGAAAAGAGACGTTAACCCTAAACTATCTGTTTATGACAACTATAGTTTCAACTAATTTGCCTGGTACTGAAGTTAGGCTAAGTTAATTGCCAGGATTGCCTCTGGAGCCTTTTAAAAATCAGCATTGCATTAGTTATTCCCCAGACATGTGGTACAGAGGCTGATTTAAGTGATAGGTTATATATCCTGTTTAGTAGTTCTGCAATCTCATATTTGAGTTCCTTCTGAACACTTAAGTGAATACTGTTTAGTCCTGGTCACTCATTACTGTCTAATTTATCAATTTCTTCCAAAACCACTTCTACTGACACCTCAATCTGGGACAGTTCCTCAGATTTGTCCCCTAAAAAGAATGGCTCAAGTGTGGGAATCTCCCTCACATCCTCTGCAGTGAAGATGGATGCAAAGAATCAATTTAGCTTCTCTGCAGTGGTCTTGTTTTCCTTGAGTGCTCCTTTAGCACCTCAGTCATACAGTGACCCCACTGATTGTTTGGCAGTCTTCCTGCTTCTGACATCCTTTAAAAAAAAAAAATTGCTGTTAGTTTTTGTCATTTGCTAGTTGCTCTTCAGAAAAAATGTTTTTGGCCTGCTTAATTATACTTTTATTCTTGATTTACCAAAGTTTAGGCTCCTTTCTGTTTTCCTCAGTAGAATCTGACTTCTAATTCTTAAAAGATGTCTTTTTGTCTCTTACCGCCTCTTTTACTCTGTTGATTAGCCATGGTGGCATTTTTTTTTGTTTTGTTTTGTTTTTTTCTTACTGTTTTTTTTATTTGAGGTTTACATAAGTTGAACCTCAGTGATGGTGTTTTTTAAGAAGTTTCCATACAGTTCACAGGCATTTCACTCTTGTGACTGTTCTTTTTAATTTCCATGTAACTAGCCGCCTCATTTTTGTGTAGTTTCCCTTTTTGAAGTTAAATGTTACTGTGGTGGGTTTCTTTGGTATTTTTCTCCCTTGGAAAGATGTTAAGTTTAATTATGTTGTCGTTGCTTTTACCAAGCAATTCACTATATTCACCTCTTGGACCTTATCCTGTGCATAATTTAGGACTAAATCAAGAATTGCCTCTCCCGTTATGGATTCCATGACTAGCTTCTCTAAGAAGCAGTCATTGATGATGTCTCAAAATTTTATCTCTGCATCCCATCCTGAGGTCACGTGTTCCCAATGAATATGCAGATAATTGAGATCCCTCATTATTATTGGGTTTTCTGTTTTTGTAGCCTAATCTCCCTGAGCATTTCACAATTACTGTGACCACCTTGGTCAAGTGGTTGGTAGTATATTCCTGCTGCCATACTCTTATTAGTCAAGCATGGAATTTCTATCCATACAGATTCTGTGATATTCTTTGATTCATTTGAGATTTTTACTTAATTTGACTCCATGCTTTCTTTCACATATAGTGCCACTCTCCATCAATGTGCCCTGCTCTGTCATTCCCATATATTTTGTACCCTGGTATTACCGTGTCCTGTTGATTTATCATCATTCCACTGAGTTTCTGTGATGCCTGTTATATAAGTATCCTCGCTTAATACCAGGCACTCAGGTTCACCCATCTTCACATTTAGACTTCTTGCATTTGTATATTAGCACTTATAAAATTTGTCAATATTTAGTTGTCCGCCTTTATGTGATGTAATTGTTTCACTGTTTCTCTTCATTTCCTACCTGCACTTTGTCAACGTATAGTCTCTCCTCTTTACTAGGATATAGAATATCCCCTTTAATAAATCTTTCCCTAAGGGATGTGTCTGTCCAAACCATGTGCTCCTCTGCACCTGTCAGCTTTCCCTCAGCCTTTAGTTTAAGAACTCTTCTATGACCTTTTTAATTTTACATAGCAGCAATCTGGTTCCGTTTTTGGTTCCATGAGACCTTCAAAGTGCCACATTTCTTACTATTCCATCCTGGGCTTCCTGGTGTAGTTGAATTAGATGAGGACTGCAAAATGTAATTCATATAGTAAAATTTTCATTGCCCTCAGAGTATGAAATTGTTTGAGCTATGCCAAGTTCCTCAAGAGAAACTCCAGCTGGCTTTTTTATTTCTTGTAAGTGTTGGTGAGGATAAAATAATCACAAAAATTTACAAGGCTTGTATAATCACTGATTAAACTGAAGGTTCATTCAGTGTGGTGAGGCATCATATAATATAGTGCACAGTTGATTTAATTTCATATTTTTCATTATGAGTATACAGAGACATGAGTTTTCCACAAGGATAAGTAAAAATCAGCTAAAGGGAAATTGCCTAAATAAATGAATGTGCTTTGCCTTTAATTCATTTAGTTTTAGCAGACTTATAATTAAACCATCTGAGCAGGAGCTATGAAAGGTCTCTAGGAAAGAATCAGTTCATCTTCATTCAGACCCACAGAGTGATATGTGACTCATTGTTCATCAGACAACACAATAATGAAACACTCTGAAGAAAGATAAATAACAGTGGCTGAAGAGTTTCTTGATTCTTGCTATTCAGAGTTTGCAGTTAGATGTTAGGTACTTAAATAACTACAGTGATAAGTGTGGCATTAAAAACTAAGAGGCATGGATGTATAACAGTTAAGTAGTATATTAGATAAAATGGATATATCGGCTGCAGCATGTGTTGGGGATAGCATAAGTCCTCTGGGAAGATGAGGAAGCAGGTTTGAGAAGTTAAGCACACGTGCCATGAGCGTGACCTGCCAAAACTAGAATTTGAGTGTGTACAACAGTTGGCCTCAAATGAATCTCTGATACCAGCGACAAGCTGTGTGGTTTTGTTTTGTTAACTTTGTTCCCTGATGTAACTGTAGGGCTTCATTTTGTTTGCATAACTATTGGAACATCAGAAGGTCCAGCTGTAAACAGAGCGCTTTGGACAGAAACTGTTGAAGAAAGTCAGTTCTGTTATGCGTAGATGATCTGAAGATATTAGTAAATGTAGTAGTTTTGTCTGAGGAACGCTGGGGAGGGAGCGGGGACATTGTCCCTTCTCACTGTAGAACTGTCTTGCGAGAGAAATCTTACTTTTGAAGTCTCCCTTGGTCTAGAACAACTTTTTTACCTATACACATGAAAGTTTGTTAGCCAGGAACGATACAACTATTTCTGCCCCAATGCCCCTTTTCTACTCTATCAGCTACTTGCCTTTATACTAGTTAATATCCCTGAAGAATCACTTTTATCGCATACTTCCTGTGGCCCTGAAACATTGGCAACATTGACAATAGAGATTCCATTGTGGGAGAGGGGAAGAAAACTGAAGCCCTATAAATCAATAAGAGTAACTGAAAATTATTTAAGATAACAGGATTAGTTTCATGTTTTAACTGTGAAGGGAATAAGAGCCTTGTGCTGTTAAATTCATTGAAGTTCAATTATCTAGAATACAAAAGGAAAAATAATAAGATATTGAGATTTCCCAAATGGGATCTCGTCTTTAGTTTGATGATTTAGAATTTGTGGCGAGATGAATATGACTAACTTGAACCAAGCGTCTTTCATCATGAATGTTTCCACACACTGAAGTCCAAGACTGGTATACAACAGTTTTGTTGTACAATTAATTCTGCTTTGTCAGGGTCAGCTTCTATGATTTAGACAGTTGTGTGCTAACTCCTATGTTTCCTTAACCCATAATTGAACTGTTCTTCCTTTCATACATTTTGTGTCCTCAAATAAATCAGTTCACTTACTCAGTGAGCTGCCTAGACGAAAGTGAGAAATCCCACAAACGTTCGTTATGGGTTTAACATTCAGTATAAGTGACATTCCTTTGGAAGAAATGAATCACATTTTATAGAGCATGCATATATCATGAAGATTACTCCACGAAAGCTGTTTTGCAAAATAAGGTTCAAATTGTGCATATTTTTCATATAGTGGCTCTGTTTTAGTGTTGTGTATAGATTTAAAAAAAAATCTAATTGTCTGAAGCCATGCTTTAGGGTTGTCTGATTGCTAAATTAATCTCTTATCACAAGTCTCATTGATCTTCTGTTCGAGCAGCTGAGTGTTTTATGTATGTCAACCTTTCAAAAATTTATTACTGGTAATAAAGCTAACTGGGGTAAGTGCCAGGCTATTCTAAGAGACAATCCATGCTCTGAAGTATTTTATTTTGTCAGATGGGGTTATTGTTTGGGTATGTTCTTGTGACAGAACTAATGAAATTGCTGCTGAGTGAGACAAGCTAGGTTCATGAGGTGTACTCTTACTGGCATGAAGTTAATGACTCTATTGGGAAATTAGAACATTGAGGTTTGACTTTTAATATGATCAGACTTACTCACATTTTCTAACCATTAATACGTGGCATTCTTGAATCTGATTATCTGTATTTTGTGCTATATTGCTAAAAGTGAAAAACCAAAAAACCTAAAATGTGGTTACTTTAAAAGAATCTTGTAACTCTGTACAATTTTTTTTTTTTTAACCAGGCACAGTGTGCTCTACTGGTTGATCCTAAATAACTTTGTTTTTCAAATTTTTATGAGGTTTTTCTTAGACCTAAAGTAATGCAGCTAGTGTGCATGTCTAGATATGCTTTGTAGATCCCTCTGTACAAAATACACATGTAAGCTTACAATACTGAACTTTCAAAAGATTGTGTCATTGTGGCTATATATCAAGTGATCTCCTTTGAAGGGTCGTATAAATGTAATCCTCTTTCAATGAGCTAAAGAGGTGGCTATATGTAGCTCCCTTTAAAATTGTTGGACTGATTTCCCCCCCGCTACACACACATACACATTTGTGTGAAAATGGTAATATATCATGCATGAATATATTTAGTTTTTTATAGCATTACTTTGTTTTGGAAAATAACAGCATTTTTAGAGTATGTCTACACTGGGGAAAAAAAAGTGTGTTCTTAACTCGGGTTGGCTAACCCAGGTTAAGAAAAAACCTGGGTTAAGAACACACCTTTAAAGAAAGAATAGCATTGTAGCTGGGGTAGCATGGGCTGCTTAGCCATCTCAGGGCTTGTCTACACTGGCAAGTTTTGTCACCAAAAACTGCCTTTTGGCAACAAAACAGCAAGAGGACTTTTGTCGTGAAAAACGCCCAGTTTTGACGACAAGAATCTTGTACCCCATGAAAGACTTTTCTTTTCTCCTCCCTTTATTGTCAACAAAGAGCCAGTGTAGACACTGCTTATTGTTTTGTCCACAGAACTGGCTTCCACCAGTATCCCACAATGCCTGCCCTGATTGCTCAGTGTTTTGCTCTATCTGCCCTGCAGGCATGCGCCCCTCCCCTTTCAAAGCTCCAGGAGGTATCTGTGTGCTGCTCCATCAGGGGAACAAAGAAAGAGCAAATCATTGGAATGCTCCTGCAGAGGAAGAGGGACAGACTGCTGTGCTGCTTTTCCATTCCTCATCACAGAAGAGAGCTCACAGTGAGAGCTACTCATGATGCTGCTCTCGGCAGCTGAAGGGGCTGTGGGAGAACTCGGAGAGAATCCCAATATGCACAGCGATTAGCTCTTCTTTTCCACAACACTGCACTGTGGGATACATACCCATGGTGCATTGCTCACCCTGTCAGTGATGGTGTCCCCAGTTTGGACATGATCTGTCGACAGAGGGAGCAAGTGTGAACACCCTTTGGCGATTTTTGTTTTGTCGACTTTTGGGTGTCAACATAAGTTTTGTCAACAAAACTCGGTAGTATAGACTAGCCCTCAGTATGAACCCAGGTGGTCTAGGCATGTACATATTTGTAGAGGCTAGCCTGAGCTGCTGCTGTGCTACCATGGCTACGCAGCTGTTTGTAGCGTGCTGACCCAGGGACGTTTGTGCAAGCTATGAATCGTCTTCCCAGCTCCAAGTATAGACGTTGCCTAAGGGTATGTCTTCAGTGATGCAGCTGCACCTCTGCAGCACTTCAGTGTGGATACCACACCAACAGGAGGGCTTCTTCACCAGGCATGCTCTTTCCTTTTTTATTTCTAAAGGCTTATCTACAGTGCACATGGAGTTATTTAGGAATGGCTATTCCCAAATAGCTCTGGGACGGTTTTATTTTGGAATAAGGCTGCTGTGTTCCTGTTTAGTGTGGGTTAAGCTAAACAGGCACAAGGCTGCTTTACTCTGGAAAAAGAGTGTCCATGCGTGGAGTTATTCAGGAACAGTTTTCCTTGAATAACTCCATGTCTAGGCAAGCCCTAATGCTGTGAATGACAGTCCATAGTGATAGGATCTATTCAAGTTACATCTTTTAAAAACTAGTTTGTTTAAAGGGACAAACTTGAATATTCTAAAACGAATTTAAAATGTTTTTCTGATATTAATTAGTAAGTCCTGACATTTTTAAAATCAATTTTGTTTTGAAATAATTCCCTCTTCTCTTTGTTGTTGCTACTGCTGCTTTTAGAAAGAGACTTTTGAGGTGGGTCTGAGTGTAATGCCAAACCTGCTCAGAACAACCAGTCAGCTGCTGCTCTCTCTCCCCCACCCCCTCATGTTTGATTGCTGCCATATCAGCAGACTTACTGTTGCTGTTACTGGTACACAAGCCCTTGCATGAGCTCTATCCTAGAGCAGTACAGGAGAGTAGTGAATGACCATGCTAATGCAGTGTTTCCCAAACTTTAGAAAGCTGACTTCCCCCTTTCAGGAAAAGGAAATCAAGCTCTCACCTCTTGGAGACTTGCCCTGTCCTTTGGGGAAACACCATGCTGCTGCATGAGATCAGGCATGCAGCTGACAGACAAAATAATGAAACTCACAGTGCACAAAGTGCTGTCAAATGCACAAAGTAAAACTGAAAAAAAGGAAGGCAAAAGTAACTTTATTCTTTCAGTTAGAGTAATCTTGGAAGTTTTTTATTACCACAGTAGGTACCAAATCTCTCTCCCTCCCCCTTTCCTATTTCTTTACTCCCATCATACACTGTTGCATTTTGGCTTTGTAAATGGTGCCAACTTGTATCATTGCTCTAGTCGTCCTAGGTTGTTTTGTGTAGTAAATCTATTGGGAGGGTTATCAGATCTTTGTATGATAAAGCAGAGATGACTTAATTTGTATGCTGTTGTATCACAAAAACGATATAGGATGCTGATCATATATGGAATTAAAGTAATTGCCATTAAAGCTGTCTTTGCATCAGTGCTTCCTAGAGCCTACAAGTATTTATGGAAGTCTGGAATAGGCATTATCAGTATAGCATACAAAAATGTATAGCATCCTCTGGCAACTATGAATTATTCTTTAAAAAATATATCTTGCAGTGGCATGAAAAATCCTTAACTGTAGAACAGTGGCTCAGTCAAACTTTAAGAATTATTTTCAGCTTTTTCAAATAACTAGTTTTTATATAGTGTTCTCATAGTTTTGATGTTTGATTCAAAATGGAAGTGCTTGCTTTGATGAATTCTCATATTGATTCAATTCTGAATTTAGAAAAAAACCAGCCCAACAGTCCCAGCAGTAACTACACAGAGCCTTAAGATTTTTAAAACTGCTGAATCATTTAGGAGACAGCTGAATTATTGTATAATATAAGGTTGACAAGTAGAGAGACTCCACTGCTGTTCTAGCAATTGGAGGTTTTGATTTTTTGTTTTACACTGGCAAAGATGCAACCTTCACAATTTATCAATAGTGAAAAAGATAGGTAGAATTGACATTAAGAGAATTACTTTGAACTGAAATAGAAATATTTGAATTTAGCAATAAATTACGGTAATAAATTTTCATGTATTGTAGGCAATTGTCCGCAAAGATGCATGAAACAACCATGTTTGCTTGATCTGCCTGGGATTTATTTAGCAAGTAAGAATTTTAATTTAATATGTACTGGCTAAGATAACTAGTTGTCTGTAGGGTCAAGGTACTGACATCAGAGGCATTTCTGAACAAAGATGTTGCAGTTGGTGGGTGGATGGCGCTGCTTTCAGCTGTTGTATGAGCTTGCATAAATAGTATCTCAACTTTAATCTTTCGGGTGTTCAGAGGTAGTGTGCATATTTCCATTTAACCCCTGGACACTTGCCGGCATGTATGACCCTTTAACAATTCCTGTCCCTCTGTCCATCCGTGGCACCTTGGCTCCGAACAGTCTAGGAGTAAGGCCAGTAACTTTGAAGTTGTAACTGTATTGGGTACATCTATTAAGCAAAAATATTTTCATTTAATTAATACAAGGTGTCTGTTATGTTTCCTGTGTAATATGTTGAACATTTGTGAAATGTAATTTACTTCTCCAGTACAAGATGTTTTCTTTCCTTTTGTGTGTGGTGCAGGGGCGGCTCTCTGTATTTTGCTGCCCCAAGCTCAGCAGGCAGGCAACTTTTGGCAGCATGCCTGCAGGAGGTCCGCCGGTCCCATGCCTTTGACATACCCACCGCTGAATTGCCGGCAAGGCCACAGGACCAGCAGACCTCCTGCAGGCATGCCGCTGAAGGCAGCCTGACTTCTGCCCTCATGGCAACCGGCAGGCTGCCCCCTGTGGCTTGCCGCCCCAGGCACGCGCTTGGTGCCTGGAGCCGCCCCTGGTGTGGTGATCAATCGTGGTAAAATAAAGGGGAAATGAGAACTGAAAAAGATGATTAATGGACTTTGGTATCAAGAGTAAAGCTTGCTTTTTGCAAAAATCAATTGTTTTTGAAGCATATTTCAGCAAAGAAGAGTGTGGCCCTGACTTGTATTTTAGGATAACACATCTCTTTTAAGTAGCTCATCTATTAAAAACTGTTGAAGTATTGACTCTTGTCTTACATTTTGTGAGTGAGAAAAGAACAACCAGGGCCAAATCTGATTAGAGCCTTTGGGAGCTACCACAATATAATGACTGATAGGTTTTCTGCAGTCCTACAAGCTTTCTGTGTGTCATGAACTGTAGTTGGCAAGGTACTTTATTGTTGCTTGAATATCTACTTCTGTCAGTAGGGAATCATCTGTCAGTCTTCAAGCAGTGATACTTTCTGCCAGTTCTGTCGCAGTTCTGGATTTTTTTTTTTAAGAGATGGGAGAGGGAGCTTGGACTTTGGAGGTGCTTTTTTGACTAGCTATATCTCATTCTCTGTCTCTTTGGTATAAATTTAATTATGATCAGATACCAACATTGGAAAGTAACAAACACAACAGAGAGTCAAAGTAAACTGCTAAGTGACCTGGATAAATTAGACAAGTAGAGGCAACAGGAAGCTGAACCTTCTCTAGTAGTAGGCTTAGTACGCACTTAAAAGCTGTGTTGGCATAGCTCGGAAGTAAAAAGCAAAACACCCCATGCCAACAGAAACCTCAACGGAGATGGGCCTATGTTGATGGAAGAGGGCTTTTGTCGACATAACTAACATCATTCAGGGAGATGGTGTTCTTAAACCAACAAACTCCTGTATGTGTTGGCTGAGTCTACACTAGGGCTATGCTGACATAGGTAAGCCAGCATAGGGCACCATAGGGTAGACGTACCACTAATGAATGTAAAGCCTTAAGCACTGAGAAGGAACTAAACAGCATGTATAGAAAATGGGTTGAGCTAACCAAGCAGAAACATGAATATCATAAAGCAAATTTGTTTTCATCCTGTGTTAATACCGTAATATTACTTTTCATGTTACCCAATTACTAAAGTTCCCTCAGAGAAGGTGTGTAATCTACACAGGGAGAGATGGGTCATCCACGGAGCTTTACTTTAAGTTCTCCAGAATCTGAGGAAAGCTTGAGTTACTGCTCTAGTTTGTGTCATAAGATGGCTGAAGTAACTGAAGTCCATAAAAATATTCTAATAAGATAACTTAAACTGCATCTTAAGCAGTATTACCTTATTGAACAACTTTTCATTTATATTATTTCTTATATAGCAAACTTTGGCCTGTTCCATTTTAACGGCTTTGTTGAGCGAGTTCTCAAGTTCAAGTAAAACCAGCAACATTGGACTAAGCATGGAGTTCCATGGTAACTGCAAACGAATATTTCAGGTAAAAAAAGAAAAAAAAGTAACATATGCTAACTATATTTCTGATAAATAGAAATGTTAATAAAGGAAAACTTTCATGCACCAACAAATGCATTAACCTTTTTGGGATGTGCAAAAGACTCCTATATATTATAAATTAATATTAAATACATACGAAGTGTGTATTAATTCCTTGTTTAGTAAACATTTTAGTAATTTTAGGGATATTTGTTTCAAAAAGTGTAATGCATTTTTTGTTCATTTTATGAATGTAGATCTGTGAATCTGTACACAATAGGAATCTTAATTCCCTGTCTACCAATAGCAAATAAAACTAATACTCTTTGGAACTATGATAGTCTTAAATATAGCTTTGGTTAAAAGCCAAGGAAAGCCATGCATTTAAAAATATTATTGCAGATGGTGCGGTCTGGTTGTCTCAGATGTATTGTTTGGCTATGGATAAACGTTTTTGTGAAGGCATAGCTTTAAATTCTGTGACTGTTGTGGAATAGCATATCAACTTCTTCCATGCCAAAGACCAAATCCCTCCTCCTCTACCAGTTGTTAGAAAAATGTATTACCAGTTTTTTCTCTTAATGATTAATATTTATAATGAATAAGATTTAAGCTTTTTTTTTTAAAGTGTTACATTGTTTAGGTAAAGGCCTAGTTTCTGTTAAAAATGTTAGAAATGTTCCAAGTTAATGCAAGAATCTCAGATTTTGTAAACAAAATTTAATTTTATAATTTCTCGATATTTGCCTGATCAAGAACTTCTTACTTCATGAATGGGAGACTCCATTAATAGTACGTGCATTCTTCCTAACACTAGGAGGATGACCTTCGGCAGATCTTCATGCTAACTGTAGAGGTACTACAGGAATTCAGCAGACGTGAAAACCTCAATGCTCAGATGTCTTCAGTGTTTCAGCGTTATCTTGCACTAGCCAATCAGGTCTTAAGCTGGAACTTTCTTCCTCCAAATTATATCCTTTTAATGTTTGAACCTTTGCTTCAGCTAATTAACTTCACCTGTACTTGATAACTGGAGCCTTTGAAAAATGTAACATTTAGAGAAATTTGTTTTTCAAGTGGGGGTAATTTAGACCTTGCTATGCACTCTACTGGTCACTCCCATACTTGCTCTTATTTACTATATATTCAAGTAGTTGTTGCTGTTTTCTCTTTAAAGTTGTGAGTATTTGTCACAAGGTTAAAATTAGCTCATAGAAGCAACAGCTAGTTATGGGCTTCTGGACTGTCTGGCAGATGTCAGGATGGTGCAGAGTGGGAACTTTCATCTACTGCTTTTAATGTGAGACTAGGCAGAACCAGTAGGGATAGATCAGAGCTCTTGTTTTTCTTATAAAGTTTCTCACTGTGGATCTGTCACCTACTTCTCTCCACCAAGAAAAGGAGAGGATGATGTACAACTAACACCATCGAAGAATTCCCCCCCTCTCTGGCTTCTTTGGGAGCTAGAAGAGAAGTTCTGTACTACTTTTTCCATGAGCAGGAGGAAAGCATTTTAGGATCCCACCAAGAAAAAGCATTTGTCAGAAGGCAGGGAGAACAGACTGCACCTATAACACTACCCCTTCCTCCTGACAACCTACAGGTTGCCTTAAGATGGTCCCTTAGCCCCTCATTCCTCTGTGTGACAGGTTGCTGATCTTGGGATCCCAAAGAAGTGGGGAAGCGATTAAGAGAGTAAAGAAGAAGGGAGGGACTATAATGCAGGGAAGAGGCAGGGAGGGAGGAATGAGAAAAGAGAGGAATAGAGATGCCTATATATATAGAGAGGGAGAGAGAAAAAATCAGTGTAGATATGATAAACTGCATTTTGCATTTATCCAACAAAGAGTTAAATGGCAAAGTTTCACTGCTAGGGGTGACTTTTATCCCTGACTCACAAAGCTGTTTTAAATCCTTTCAAATCCATTTGCATCGAATGACACACACTACAAAAAAAAACTCAGACGTTATACCTGAATCCTCTGTAAGGACTTTATTTCACTCCCAGAAATATTGTTGGTTGTGGGTGATCAAAACACGTTGTCGGGATTGTTTTGGCCCTGATTTCTGGGATCTTTGTACCTATCGTACAATAGATAGTAAAAGTGAGATTTCCATGCTTGAAAGTGGACATTCTTAAGGTCTTGTCTGGAAGGCTGAGTTCATATTATGACCCCTAAAGTTATAGGGAAAGTACCATGATTTAAAAGAGAACATCCATTTGCAGTTCTGTTGAAAACCACTGAATTCAGGCTGGATTAATGGGCCATACTGAGCCCTGGTGTAACTCAGATAAAGTCAGTGAAGTTAATCCAGAGATGAGGTTGATCCAAGGGCTTTGAAGACTGATTCTGAAGGCTAACTGCTGAATGGTCTGAGGTTGTGTTAGGAAATTTTGGGATTTGCAGAATATTGGATATCTTTTGGGATCACCTGTTGCAATTTGACAGTGTGCACAGAAGAGGTACACCTTTATGCTGTCTTATGTTGAGGATTTCCCCACTGGCGTAGCTTCACCTCAGTACAAGACCCTAATGGAGGTGAATACCACAGTTGGAAACTGGGGTATGCTGTACCAGTGCAAGTCATAATTTACATGAGTGCTGTGCATCTATGCTGTGGGTTTGAAATGATGCAGTTACATTGGAGCAACTACACTGATGCAAAGAAAATTGGAGAATTAAATTAGTGACCTAGCTTACATTTTTAGCTGTATGTAATCAGCAAATGGCTTGTTCTGTGCCGGTAAATAGGTGTTAATTGAAATAGATGATCAGGCCTTATCACTGCATTAGTACTAGCAATATTTTCAGTCACTTGGATACTTTCAAGATATAATAGGTAGTAAATGGTATTTTTATAATCAAATGGAAGAGAGAATTGTCTTTTTTTTCCTCTGCTGGGCATTAAATTTTTATATGAAAAACATATTTAGTATCAGAATTAAGTACATTTCATTAAGAAAACATTAAATAATTCCACCAGTGTAAGTTCTTAATCTTTAATTTAAAAAAATGTGACAGTTGTCCATAGGTCTTGGACATTTGGTTCCCAGTTGTTAGACCTGAATGTGAGTGCACTTTTAATACATCAAAATGCATTAAATTAAACTTTGAAATTTTTGTAGCAGATGTTCTCTTCATTCTCAGACAGTTAGCAGACCTCAGAAATGGACTTGTGCAATCATCAGTTGTGTGTGGATTTTGCCATAGTGTTTTGTACTTCCTTTGGCAAAATACACTGTTGGTTATTCCTGTGTTCGTCAAGGACAGAGTGAAGTTTAATTTGCAGTAGATATCTGTTCTATCTAGTTAAATGATTATTGTATCTTTAAAAGAAGTGGCAAAAATGTGACAAACTCAGTACTAATCAAACAGAATTTTAATCTTCAAGGGTCATATAATTTAGTGTAATCTCTTAAGAATTAAGACAAGTTTTTTTAGTCACTGCCTGTCATAAACAGATAGCTAAGGGTTAATGTCTCTTAAACCTGGAAAGAAGTAACCTGAAACACCTGACCAGAGGACCAATCAGGAAACAAGACTTTTTCAAATCTGGGTGGAGGGAAGTTTTGTGTGGGAGTCCTTTGTTCTGTCTTGTATCTGTCCCTCTCGGCTATGGGAAGGATTTCTGTCTCTTGCTTTCTAATCTTCTGTTTTCAAGTTGTAAGTACAAATATAATAAGGCAGTAAGGTTTATATGGTTTTCTTCTGTATTTACATGTGTGTAGTTGCTGGAATGTTTTGAATTGTATTCTTTTTGAATAAGGCTGTTTATTCATATTTCTTTTGAGCAATTGACCCTGTATTTGTCACCTTAATACAGAGAGACCATTTTTATGTACTTTTTCTTTCTTTTTATATAAAGCCTTCTTTTTAAGACCAGTTTTTCTTTAGTGGGTAACTCCAGGGAATTGAGTCTGTGCTCACCAGGGAATTGGTGGGAGGAAGAAGTCAGGGGGAAATCTGTGTGTGTTAGATTTACTAGCCTGACTTTGCATTCCGTGTGGGTGAAGGAGGGAGGTGGGGGAGAGATTGGCTCTCTCTCCTTGTGTTTCCAGGACTGGAAATAGAGAGGGTGAAGTCCCTCTGTTTAGATTCACGGAGCTTGCTTCTGTGTATCTCTCCAGGAACCCGGGGGGGATACACCTGGAAGGGAGAAGGGAAGGGAAATGGTTTATTCCCCTTTGTTGTGAGACTCAAGGAATTTGGGTCTTGGGGTCCCCAGGGAAGGTTTTTGGGGGGACCAGAGTGCCCCAAAACACTCTAATTTTTTGGGTGATGGCAGCTTTACCAGGTCCAAGCTGGTAACTAAGCTTGGAGGTTTTCATGCTAACCCCCATATTTTGGACGCTAAGGTCCAAATCTGGGAATAGGTTATGACATGAGTGGCAGTGGTGAGATAGATAGAAGCCAGTAGGAATATTATATTTTTCTTTTCTCTGCTAGGGGCTTTTAAGCAGAGAGAAACAGTTTGGTTTCAAAAGGAACCAGAGAGAATTTTTTTTTCTCTGCTCTCTCTTGCAGTTTTTGGCTTGCATATTAAGCAAGGAACCATTAAGGGACTATTACGGGTCTTTTGTCACACAATAGCACTCCCATTGTGAGACAAGTATCCAGCAATACACATGCAAATAAAGTGGTTTTTCTGGTTTACTTTACATTTAAAAGATTAGCTAGAGGAAGAAAGGGAAAAAGGCACTATTGCTGGGCAGACTCCAGGAGGCAACAGAGAACCTGCAGTTCAGACAACAAACACCGGAGGGCACCCCAACACAAGAAAACAAGATGTCACGAAAACCAGACGCAGTACAGCTCGAAGCAATGGAAAAACAGATAGAACTGCTCAGAACACAGATGGCCAAGATGAGGCAACTCACAAACAAGAGATGGAAAGGCTACAAAAACAAGAAGAAGCCAAAAATGCAGCCCACCACAGAAAACTACAAGAAGAAGAGGTAGCCTACCGCCAGGAAATGGGAAAACAAGAAAAAGAAAGTGAAGAGAAGGAAAAACAGAGAAAACATGAACTGGACTTAGCGCAAGCTGGGTTGAATGCTCCAGCCAATCCTAACAACCCTTCGCCAATTATGGTTCCACATCACAGGAAATTTCCCACCTACAAGGCAGGTGATGATATCGAGGCCTTCTTGGAAAATTTTGAAAGAGCCTGTCTTGGGTACAGCATCCTTGAAAACCAGTACATGGTAGAATTGAGGCCACAGCTCAGTGGACCTTTAGCAGAGGTGGCAGCTGAAATGCCTAAGGAGAACATGAACGCTATAAACTTTTTCAAACCAAGGCCAGATACAGAATGGGGATAACCCCGGATCATGCCCATCGGCGTTTCAGAACCCAAAAGTGGAAACCAGATGTGTCATTTCCCAAACACGCCTACTACGTTGGGAAAAGTTATGAGGCCTGGATATCAGGACACAATGTTAAATCCTTGGAAGAACTGCACCTCCTCATACAAATGGAGCAGTTCTTGGATGGTGTTCCTGAGGACATAACACGGTACATACAAGATGGAAAACCCAAAAATCTCACCGAGGCGGGGGAGATTGGAGCCAGATGGATGGAAGTGGCAGAAAGCAAGAAAGCTACTGTCAAGGGGAACGAATACCCCACAGGGCACACCGACCATAAACCCTACAACTGAGGGCAGCCAAAAACCCCACCTACAACCCAAGTAAAGCCCCAGACACACTATTCTTCCACCTCACCAGTCTCCAGTAACTCACCTCGACCCAGTGACCCATCAGATGGAAGATGCTTTAAGTGTAATGAACTGGGACATATCAAGGCCAACTGTCCAAAGAACGCCATCCGAGTGCAGTTCATTACACCACTATCACCCAAAAGATCCCCAGGCCCGGATGCCTCTCAAATACCCTTGGAGCGAAGGGAAAATTTGAGAGTGGGCGGAAAGAAGGTTACTGCGTGGAGAGACACAGGGGCACAAGTGTCAGCTATCCACCAATCCTTTGTCGACCCCAAATTCATCAACCCAAAGGCCCAAGTGACAATTTATCCCTTCATGTCACAAGCTGTAGACTTGCCTACAGCTGAACTGCCTGTCCAGTACAAAGGCTGGTCAGGAATGTGGACTTTTGCAGTTTATGACAACTATCCCATCCCCATGCTACTGAGGGAAGACTTGGCCAACCAGGTGAAGCGGGCCAAGAGAGTGGGAATGGTTACACGCAGCCAAACCAGACAAGCTTCCAAACCCATTCTTGTTCCTGAGCCGGCCACAGACGCCCCGTCTGTGTTACCAGAGATCCAGACAGAGGTAGTGGACCCGGATTCCATGCCAACCACTGAAACAGCCACAGCGCCTCCAGTCCCAGGCCCGGAACTGGAACAGCAACCAGCACCAGCAATTGCAACCACATCTTCAAACTCAACGCCAGAGGGTGCCAGCGAGCCAGAACTGGCAGAAGCAACAGACAGCCATACCCAAAAGGCTCAGCCAGAGCCTGAAATACCCTCAGGTGCACCAGTGGAGAGCGGTTCACCAGCGACGGAAACAACCCCATCACCTACATCGCTTCCAGAGGGACCAAGTCCAAGTCCCCAGTCTAAGGAAGAACTGGTAACCCCAGCCTCAAGGGAACAGTTCCAGACTGAGCAGGTAGCAGATGATAGCCTTCAGAAAGCTTGGGCGGCGGCACGGAACACTCCACCGCCTCTCAGCTCTTCTAATCGATCCCGGTTTGTTATAGACCAAGGACTTTTATACAAGGAAATTCTTTCTGGTGGACACCGGGAAGAATGGCAGCCGCAAAAACAGTTGGTGGTTCCAACTAAGTACCGGGGGAAGCTCTTAAGCTTAGCCCATGATCATCCCGGTGGCCATGCTGGGGTGAACAGAACCAAGGACCGGTTGGGGAAGTCCTTCCACTGGGAGGGGATGGGCAAGGATGTTGCCAAGTATGTCCGGTCTTGTGAGGTATGCCAAAGAGTGGGAAAACCCCAAGACCAGGTCAAGGCCACTCTCCAGCCACTCCCCATAATTGAGGTCCCATTTCAGCGAGTAGCTGTGGATATTCTGGGTCCTTTCCCAAAAAAGACGCCCAGAGGAAAGCAGTACGTACTGACTTTCGTGGACTTTGCTACCCGATGACCGGAAGCAGTAGCTCTAGGCAACACCAGGGCTAACACTGTGTGCCTGGCCCTAACAGACATTTTTGCCAGGGTAGGTTGGCCCTCCGACATCCTTACTGATTCAATATCTAATTTCCTGGCAGGGACCTTGCAAAAACTGTGGAAAATGCATGGGGTGAACCACTTGGTTGCCACCCCATACCACCATCAAACCAATGGCCTGGTGGAAAGGTTTAATGGAACTTTGGGGGCCATGATACGTAAATTCATCAATGAACACTCCAATAATTGGGACCTAGTGTTGCAGCAGTTGCTGTTTGCCTACAGGGCTGTACCACATCCCAGTTTAGGGTTTTCACCGTTTCAACTTGTGTTTGGTCATGAGGTTAAGGGGCCATTACAGTTGGTGAAGCAGCAATGGGAGGGGTTTACGCCTTCTCCAGGAACTAACATTCTGGACTTTGTAAGCAACCTACAAAGCACCCTCCGACACTCTTTAACCCTTGCTAAAGAAAACCTAAAGGATGCTCAAGATGAGCAAAAGGCCTGGTATGACAAACATACCAGAGAACGTTCCTTCAAGGTAGGAGACCAGGTTATGGTCTTGAAGGCGCAACAAGCCCATAAGATGGAAGCATCATGGGAAGGGCCATTCACGGTCCAAGAGCGTCTGGGAACTGTAAACTACCTCATAGCATTTCCCAATTCCTCACTAAAGCCTAGAGTGTACCATGTTAATTCTCTCAAGCCTTTCTGTTCCAGAGACTTACAGGTTTGTCAGTTTACAGTCCAGGGAGATGATGCTGAGTGGCCTGACGGTGTCTACTACGAAGGGAAAAAAGACGGTGGCGTGGAAGAGGTGAACCTCTCAACCACCCTGGAACGTCTGCAGCGGCGACAAATCAAGGAGCTGTGCACTAGCTTCACCCCATTGTTCTCAGCCACCCCAGGACGGACTGAATGGGCATACCACTCCATTGACACAGGTAATGCTCACCCCATTAGATCCCCACCCCACCGGGTGTCTCCTCATGCCCAAGCTGCTATAGAACGGGAGATCCAGAACATGCTATAGATGGGTATAATCCGCTCATCTACCAGTGCATGGGCATCTCCAGTGGTTCTGGTACCCAAGCCAGATGGGGAAATACACTTTTGCATGGACTACTGTAAGCTAAATGCAGTAACTCGTCCGGACAACTATCCAATGCCACGCACCGATGAGCTATTGGAGAAGTTGGGACGTGCCCAGTTCATCTCTGCAATAGACTTAACCAAGGGGTACTGGCAAGTACCGCTAGATGAACCTGCCAAGGAAAGGTCAGCATTCGTCACCCATGCGGGGCTGTATGAATTTAATGTCCTTCCTTTCGGCCTTCGAAATGCACCCGCCACCTTCCAGAGGCTGGTAGATGGTCTACTAGCAGAACTGGGAGAATATGCAGTTGCCTACCTCGATGATGTGGCCATTTTTTCAGACTCCTGGTTCGAACACCTACTACACCTGGCAAAGGTCTTTGAGCGCATCAGGCAGGCCGGACTAACTGTTAAGGCCAAAAAGTGTCAAATAGGCCAAAACAGAGTGACTTACCTGGGGCACCAGGTGGGTCGAGGAACCATAAACCCCCTACAGGCCAAAGTGGATGCTATCCAAAAGTGGCCTGTCCCAAAGTCAAAGAAAGAAGTTCAATCCTTCTTAGGCTTGGCCAGGTACTACAGGCGATTTGTACCACACTACAGCCAAATCGCTGCCCCACTGACCGACCTGACCAAAAAGACCCAGCCAAATGCAGTTAAGTGGACTGATAAGTGTCAACATGCCTTTACCCAACTTAAGGCAACGCTCATGTCTGACCCTGTGCTCAGGGTCCCGGACTTTGACAAGCCATTCCTAGTAACCACAGATGCATCTGAGCGTGGTATAGGAGCAGTTCTCATGCAGGAAGCAACGGATCACAACTTCCATCCTGTCGTGTTTCTCAGCAAGAAACTGTCTGAGAGGGAAAGTCACTGGTCAGTCAGTGAAAGCGAATGCTATGCCATTGTGTACGCCCTGGAAAAGCTACGCCCATATGTTTGGGGACGGCGGTTCCAGCTACAAACTGACCATGCTGCGCTAAAGTGGCTTCATACTGCCAAGGGGAACAACAAGAAACTTCTTCGTTGGAGTTTAGCTCTCCAAGATTTTGATTTTGAAATTCAGCACATTTCAGGAGCTTCTAACAAAGTAGCTGATGCTCTTTCACGTGAGAGTTTCCCAGAATCCAGTAGTTAAAAAGTGTTCTTAAAATGTAGAAGTCTGTTAGTTATATACTGAGTGGTATATGTAAAGGTGCATGTGTTGTATTAATCTGTTTATTTTAAAGTTCTAGAAGAAAATCGCCGCCAGTGAGCTTCCCCACTGTCTGCAATTTGGGGGGCGTGTCATAAACAGATAGCTAAGGGTTAATGTCTCTTACACCTGGAAAGAAGTAAACTGAAACACCTGACCAGAGGACCAATCAGGAAACAAGACTTTTTCAAATCTGGGTGGAGGGAAGTTTTGTGTGGGAGTTCTTTGTTCTGTCTTGTATCTGTCCCTCTCGGCTATGGGAAGGATTTCTGTCTCTTGCTTTCTAATCTTCTGTTTCCAAGTTGTAAGTACAAATATAATAAGGCAGTAAGGTTTATATGGTTTTCTTCTGTATTTACATGTGTGTAGTTGCTGGAATGTTTTGAATTGTATTCTTTTTGAATAAGGCTGTTTTATTCATATTTCTTTTAAGGAATTGACCCTGTATTTGTCACCTTAATACAGAGAGACCATTTTTATGTACTTTTTCTTTCTTTTTATATAAAGCCTTCTTTTTAAGACCAGTTTTTCTTTAGTGGGTAACTCCAGGGAATTGAGTCTGTGCTCACCAGGGAATTGGTGGGAGGAAGAAGTCAGGGGGAAATCTGTGTGTGTTAGATTTACTAGCCTGACTTTGCATTCCGTGTGGGTGAAGGAGGGAGGTGGGGGAGAGATTGGCTCTCTCTCCTTGTGTTTCCAGGACTGGAAATAGAGAGGGTGAAGTCCCTCTGTTTAGATTCACGGAGCTTGCTTCTGTGTATCTCTCCAGGAACCCGGGGGGGATACACCTGGAAGGGAGAAGGGAAGGGAAATGGTTTATTCCCCTTTGTTGTGAGACTCAAGGAATTTGGGTCTTGGGGTCCCCAGGGAAGGTTTTTGGGGGGACCAGAGTGCCCCAAAACACTCTAATTTTTTGGGTGGTGGCAGCTTTACCAGGTCCAAGCTGGTAACTAAGCTTGGAGGTTTTCATGCTAACCCCCATATTTTGGACGCTAAGGTCCAAATCTGGGAATAGGTTATGACACTGCCTAAGAGTGTTCATACTGTAATAAGATGCTCACTATTTTGCTTAGCTAAATGCGGTTTCTCACATGAAGCATCTGTATGTCACAGATGGCACATGGCAGCATCATATTTAAACTGTAGTACTAGTGATGGCAAGAGCTGGTCTGAGGGATGCTGCTTCTTCCATCTCACTTTATAACATGTAGACAATCTATCAATTCTTATTTTTATCCATTACTTCCATGAATACTATATACACAGTAGTTCACCTAGTGTTTATGAATGCTTGAGACCTTTTTTGGCAGTGCTAATTGTAAATTATGATAACATAGAATTCCTATTTTGTGCTGAGAATGTATGGCAGTCTGCAGCGGTATGTTGGCTTCGGTAGCATTGCTTTTTTTGGTACTGATACAGCATTGTTTTGCTTATTTGGATCAAGCTGGTTCTGATCACCTTTTTTTTTTTTCTTCATTTTTAAATTGACCTTTGGGGAGACTGTGCTGTATATCCATATTTTTCATAAATTTGCCTCTGCTGATTCCCACTCTGGGAGCCACATATTGTATCTAAAACATCCCATTTCAGAGCTATATACCATTTGCCCATGTGTACGTTGACACATGGAAGTAAGCTGTTCTTCATGGTCCCCTCATAACCCATCTCTCTCATGAAATTGCCTCTGCAGATTCTCCTGATTTCTCTACTGTAGGTCACATGCTTTTAGTTGCAAGTTATGAAACCACTGACAACAGTAAAATCATTAGGGGCCTGACTTTGTGACTTTCCACAGATCCAAAAGCTTCTGAACAGACAGCATAAGATTTTTGTCACCCTGTCCCCTTCCTCCTCCCCCCCCCCCGCATTGTATTAATTTCTTTGTTAGCAAATTCAGCCATGGAACTTCAGACTCAGTAAGGCATAGATTTTTATAAGTTGTAGTTAATAGGTTTAGTTTAAAGTTTTAACAATAGTTTAGGTGGTAGTTTTATGGTAATGATTCTTTTTAGTGCTAGTTTTTTTTTTGTTTTGTTTTAGGGTAAAGATCTTCACCTCTGGAGGGCTTGAGTCTCTTCCATAGTGAACGTTGAGATGGATTAAGACATCTGCTGCTTTTTAGTAACATAATGGTGCACCTATTTAGCTGATGCAGATTGTCATAGTTGCCTTCAATGGAGCTATGGCAGTTTACACCAACTGAGAATCTGCCTTTTATGTCTTTAATGGTTCAGCATGCCTATTGCCTTAAATGCACAAGTGAGGGGCATTCTCCTTGAATCTATTCAGTGGTTATTTCTTGACCCATGGTAAGACCTTTAAAGGAGGCTTTAGCACCCAAATAACTTAAATGGCAGACTTCAACCCAAGTTGGAAACATCTATCACTAAGTCTAACAGAGCACTCAGAGAACCAAATGGAATGCTCTAGAGAACATTGTCTAGAAGAAACCACCATTAGAGTTCCTGACTACCGGAGGAAGAGAAGAGGCCATATGTAAATATAGCAATTGTATGTGGGCAAGACAAGTAAGGCCTGGTTAAGACCTGTTAAGCCTGGTTAAGACCTGTTAAGCTGACTCCAGAGGCAGCTGGGAGTCCAAGGCCAGGTAGCCAGTCATACAGCTTGATAATGATGTAGGAGTTCCTGGTAGTAGCCGAGGCTCTCTCCCATTTGGTCTGGCACAGTGAACTGATGATGTCAACTGGATAGAAAGTGTGCAAAACAGTCCTGGTAGGATTTCTGCTTTGCAGTCAGTGGTGGGGTCCATCCCATATATCCCTAAACAGAGCTTAATGTGGCATTTGATGTACTTTGGTGATTGGTTTGTTAACTGCATTCAAACACCGAGTGTTAGGTGGAGGAACATTTGCTAGTAACCATGCAAGTTTTGTTGGCTTCAACATGCTTGTGATAATGACATGATTCAGTTGTGTTCCACCAATATAGTGTAGGCAGAGTTTAACCAAACTGGGGCACAATGTTCTCCAATTGCTTAGCAAAGAGTAAGCGCTGAATTATATAGAGTTTGTGCATTGACTCCCCAGGTGGGCCATACCATTTTGTTCAGGAGACAATTTTGCTTTTGATCTTTTGAGCTATTTTAGTGACATAGTATTTGTATGTAAGTGTGCAATGTAGGGCTACCCCTCGATACACTGACTTGGAATCGTGTGCCAACCACTAACCATTCACAAAGATGTTAAGCTCAAGTTTGCGCTGAGCATGGTGTAAGTGGAAGCATGTTGACATGGCCTTTGATATACAGTAGAACCTCAGAGTTATGAACTGACTGGTCAACCACACCTCATTTGGAATGGGAAATACGCAATCAGGCAGCAGAAGAGACGGGGGAAAAAAAGAGCAAATACAGTACAGTCCTGTGTTAAATGTAAATTCCTTTAAAAAAAAAAAAAAAAAAAAAAAAAAGGGAAGGTTTAAAAAAAGATATAAATAAAAGCCAAGCAGATAATGTCAGATTGAATTAATGGGCTGTAAAGAGTGTTCAACCAGTGCTGCAGAGGGTGGATGCAAGGAAGTGCCAAAGTGGTCATAAAAATAAGAGGCTGACAATCTCAGCACCCTTGGGTAAAAGCTGACCAGACTTCAGCACTGAAACCATGCAGTTAGAACTGCTTTTTGAGGGGCTAAGTACTTTTGAGTAAGGCATGTGCTCTATGGTCCTGTGTTCAACTTAAGTGTTAATCCTATTAACAATGTCTTAAGACATACTGAGCAGAATGTGAGAAAGGGGGTTCAGATTTCATGAATTTTAAAGATAACTAAACAAAACTTAAACACCATATTGAAACTGAACTCAACCATAATTAGTGCTTCATCACTTGGGTTTTCCTAGACATTTTCTTGCAAACTGTATAAGACCTAGGACATAAGAATGGCCATACTGGATCAGACCAATGGTTCATCTAGCCTAGTATCCTGTCTTCTGACTGTGGCCAATGGCAGGTGCTTTAGAGGGAATGAACGGAACAGGTAATCATGAAGTGATCCATCCTCTGTTGCCCATTCCCAGCTTCTGGCAAATAGAAGCTAGTGTCTCTTCAGTGCATTGTTTTGCATATCTGCCCATCCTGACTAATAGCCATTGATGGACCTCTCCTCCATGGATTTCGCTAATTCTTTTTTGAACCCTGTTATAGTCTTGGCCTTCACAACATCCCCTGGCAAAGAGTTCCACGGGTTAACTGCATTGTGTGAAGAAATATTTATTTTTGTTTGTTTTAAACCTGCTGCCTATTAATTTCATTTGGTGACCCCTAGGTCTTGTGTAATGAGAAGGAGTAAATAACACTTCCTTATTTACTTTCTCCACACCAGTCATGATTTTATAGACCTCTATCATATGCCCCCCATAGTCGTCTTTTTTCCAGGATGAAAAGTCAGTCTTATTAATTGCTTCTCATATGGAAGCTGTTCTATACCCCTAATTATTTTTGTTCCTCTTTTCTGAACCTTTTCCAATTCCAATATATCTTTTTTGAGATGTGGTGACCACATCTGCACGCAGTATTCAAGATGTGGGCATATCATGGATTTGTATAAAGGCAATATGATATTTTCTCCCATCTTACCTATCCCTTTCCTAATGATTCCCGACATTCTGTTAGCTTTTTTTGACTGCCTTTACAGATTGAGTGGATGTTTTCAGAGAACTCTCCGCAATGACTGCAAGATCTCTTTCTTGAATGGTAACAGCTAATTTAGACCCGATTGTTTTATATGTAAAGTTGTGATTTTGTTTTCCAATAGGCATCTGCCATTTTGTTGCTCAGTTACCCAGTTTAGTGAAATCCCTTTGTAACTCTTCACAGTGTGATTTGGACTTAACTATCTTGAGAAGTTTTGTATCATCTGCAGATTTTGCCACCTCACTGTTAACCCCTTTTTCCAGAACATTTATATTGAACAGTACTGGTCCCAGTACAGACCTCTGGAGGACGCCACTATTTACCTCTTTCCATTCCAAAAACTGACCATTTATTCCTACTCCAGTTATTGTTCCATGAGGACCTTCCCTCTTATCCCATGATAGCTTACTTTGCTTGAGAGCGTTTGGTAAGAGACCTTGTCAAAGGCTTTCTGAAAATCTAGTACACTATATCCACTGGATCCCCTTTGTCCACGTGCTTGTTCAGCCCCTCAGAGAATTCTAGTAGATTTGTGAGGCATGGTTTCCCTTTACAAAAACTATGTTCACTCTTTGCCAACAAATCATGTTCATCTATGTGTCTGATAATTCTGTTCTTTACTACAGTTTCAACCAATTTGCCTAGTACTGAAGTTAGGCTTACTGGCCTATAATTGCCGGGATCACCTCTGGAGCCTTTTAAAGAAATTGCTGTTGCATTAGCTATCCTCCAGTCATCTGGTACAGAAGCTGATTTAAATGATACGTTACATATCACAGTTAGTAGTTCTGATTTGCAGTGTCATAGGGGTGACATCGCCTCGCTGTGGTCTCACGCCCGCAACGCCACGCACCGACTGGGGAAGCGACTGGGCTGCCGCTGGGAGTGGAGCGAGGAATGGCAGGAGCTGGGAGTCCTGGTGCCGCGGATTGAGACGGACGGCAACACCATTGTCACCTCCGGAGCCAGAGGCATGCTGGAGAGGTCCCTGAAGGCCGCCGTACGCGCGCTCTACGTGGACACCCTGCGGAAAAAGCCAGACCAGGGTAAGGCCTTCGAGGTGACCAGCAAAGGAGACTCCAGCAACCACTTTCTCCCCACGGGCAGCTTCATCCGATTCGCCGACTGGCAGTTCATACACCACACCCGGCTGAATTGCATCCCTCTCAATGGAGCCGTCTGCCACAGGAACTGGGACAAGCGCTGCAGGAGGTGCAGGTACATTGCTGAGACCCTGCCCCACGTCCTGTGCAGCTGCAAGCCCCACGCCTGTGCCTGGCAGTTCCGCCACAACACTGTCCAGGACCACCTAGCCAAGGCCATCGACCCACGCCTGGGAGAGATCGCCGTCAACCGCACCGTCCCCGGCGCCGACAGCCCGCTGCACCCAGACATCGTTGTCACGGACGAGGATCGGAAAAAGATCATCCTCGTCAACATGACAATCCCGTTCGAGAATAGGACCCTGGCCTTCCGCGAAGCTCGAGCCGCAAACTCGAAAAGTACGCTTCCCTGGCCGACACCCTGCGGACAAAGGGCTATGAGGTATACACCGACGCTCTGATCGTCGGGGCCCTGGGCGCCTGGGACCCCTGTAACGAGCACATACTGAGGACCTGCGGGGTAGGCCATCGCTACGCGTGGCTCATGCGACGTCTAATGGTCTCGGACACTATCCGGTGGTCCCTGGACATCTATACAGAGCACATCACCAGCCACCGCCAATACCGAGAGTGAACCAGCGTGACTTCGCGCACCCACAAGGAAGAGACCTGAAGACTTCCTCTTTTGGACCTTATCCCCTGAACTCACCGAAACGAACTGAACTTCACCATATGAGGGTCATCCTATCCTCATTACTCGGCCCACTTATTTATACCTATGATTACCTGTAATTCCTGTATGAGCGATGTACCCTCACTGCTTGCTGATTGTACCTTGATTCATCTACCTTAAACCCCCCCATTGGGGACACTGCAGACTGTATGTGTTATGCGCTATCCAATGTCAAAATACTGACATCCCCCTATACTCTGTATGGCACCCCCAATGACTATTAACTGAATTTTCAACGCTCTGTATCATTTATTTTTAAACATTTTCTAATAAATTTTAAATCTGAGCCCCTTGCAAACCTTAATAGATCTTGCAGTGCCTCTGGGAGGTAAGGAAGTAGTTTTAGCCCCATTAAAAAAAAAAAAAAAAAGAAGGAAGCGAGACAGAGAGATTAAAGGCCTGACTTTTCAAGGTGCTGAGTGCACACAACTCCAGTTTTGGCACCTCTGAAAACTAGGCTGTAAGTGACTGGCACACAAGAAGTCTGTGGCAAAGCTGGGAACAGAACCTAGATGTTCTGAGTCTTAGTCCAGTGCCTCAACTCCAAGGTAATTGAGTCTTCCTCTTAACAGTTAATTATGCTGCCCTGGAAAAAATTTAGTATTTAAAAGTGTAGGCTGATTTTTTTAGCAGAAGATGCTAAACATTCAAGCATGGGCTTTCCTCATTTTATTACCCAAACCTCACCTCCCCAAAAAAGTCAGACATGAAAGGCTTATCCGGTAGAGACTTATGAGGGTTTGTAAGATCCCTTATAGACTGAGAGTCCCTTTCCCATAGGGACCAGTCCCAGTCCGTCTATGTATCAGTGTTAATGAGTTGTTCTCAGATCCTGGCCATGTGCTTGGCATAGTTGCAAACCAGAAACAACAGTCTTTAAACTCTAAATATAATCAGTATACTGGCATTACAACTTTTACAGCAGAATTAGGGGGAGGGATAGCTCAGTGGTTTGAGCATTAGGCTGCCATGCTAAACACCAGGTTGTGAGTTCAATCCTTGAGGCAACCCCTTAGGGATCTGGGGCAAAATCAGTACTTGGTCCTGCTAGTGAAGGCAGGGGGTTGGACTCAGTGACCCTTTGGGGTCCCTTCCAGTTCTAGGAGATAGCTATAGCTCCATTATTTAAAAAAACAACAACAAACCTTCCAGCTGTTAGATTTTATTTAAATTTTTTAATTGTTGGTAAAACATATGTATAGGAGTACTTCTATTGTACTTGAAACACTTTTTCTCCAAACGAGTCCTAAAGCTTGATTAAAATGACCTTTGAAATAAATACCTCATAATGCCCCCGATCAACCTCTTCAGCAAAAACACCAGTGGGAGAAGTCTGTCAGAGGAAATCAAAGCATTGATTGTGAACTACTCCCCTATTGTTCTGTTGGGAAGAGGCAGGGTTTACTTTCACCTGGAATAGGCTGTGGGGGACCCACCACCAAACCTGGTGGATCTGCAGAAGGCCCTGAGCTACAACACTTGCTCTAATACCCAATGGCTGCCCTCAGACCCATGGAGAGGTTTTGTGGAAAAGATAATATAGCCCCACCTCTTGAGGGTCAGAGGGGCAGCAGTGCATATCCTGTCCATTCACTACTCAGGGGCTCTGGACCCACAGACTGCCCTTCACAGGGGAGTCATGGAAGTTGGCTATGCTGCAGAGAAGGCTGACCTATGTGTAGATCTGGAGGTTAACGCCACCTATTGTATGTTGTGCAGGTATTCATTAATAGTATGTCAATAAAAATGTGCATAATTGTAAGCATACTTAAAGCATATATAATTTGAAAATCATTTTAATTTCCCAGTGATTGACCGTGTTTGAAAACATGGTTTTATTTCTGTAAGCTGTAAAACTCTGCCCATCATGAAGTTGGTGGGTACATACGTAAATTGGGATGAGGGGAACCAATGTAAGCTAAATGAACCCTTCCAAAACAATATTTCAGTGTGATCTGCGATTGTTGTCTTCAGGGCTGGCTTTAGGCCGATTCTCCCGATTCCCTGGAATTGGGCCTCATGCCTTAGGCGCCTTTTTACATTTTTTTTTTTTTTTTTTTTTTTTTTTTTTTTTTTTTTTTACTTACCCGACGGCGGTCCGGGCTTCGGTGGCATTTTGGTGGCGGTCTGGGATTTCAGTGGCGAGGGGTCCTTTGGTGCTGTGGAAGACCCAGAGTGGACCCCTCCCCCTGCCGCCAAAGGCCCGGACCGCTGCTGGGTATTCAAATTGAGCCCCGGCCTTCATAAAGCTGGCCCTGGTTCTCTTCCAGCAAAAACACCAGGAAATACATTTGCCTTATTGTATGTCATGGCATGAATGAAATTTCTTCATTATTATACTTCTCAGCACAATTTGAGACTGTTCATTGAATAATCTTGTTTTTGATTTTAAAAGTCTTTCAACTTCTGTAAGAATCTCTGTATTTTACATTTTATCATCTCAGTACAAAGTTGAATTTCCTATTGGTTGTTTTTAATGTGCATTTGTGTGGTATTACCAGTGAGCTGTTTTAAGGATTTGCTCTGAAAAAAAAAAAGATGAATTTAAAAAACATTGAGTTAGTTTTCCTGTGATATTACAGGGTGGTGCAGTAGCATTTTTATTTTTAAACTATATTGCTGTCTGAACTCCTGGAAAAAGTATTGCACAAGTTAGTCATATTTCTATTGCTTTAAAAGCATTGACAGTCTTCAAATTCATTTTTGATAAAATATGTTACAAAGCCAGCATTTATCATGGGTAGCATCAGAAGCTGCATGTGCACTATCAAATTTGGTATCCATTTTTCAGCCCTGCTGAAGATGGACTAATGCTAATGACAGTGTAAACCATAGCATAGACCAGGAATTTCACCGTACTGTCACTGAAGCAAGTTTTTATGACACTGTGATAAGCATGCCTGAGCCCTATCTACACTAGCAGTTATATACATTTACTCGCACCAGTGCAATGACATGTTCTGGAAAATGGGCTCTAGGTTCTCTGATGTAGCTGCAGTTCATTTTGGATTGTTTAGTGAACATATATACGTTATTTCACCTACAAATCTTCTATTGTCAGATGTGTCATCAGGCCATTAGTATGAGATTCAGTTCTAAAAATAACAGGATATAACTAATAAATACTGAGGCTTGTTAAAATAGTGACAGTAGTGACAGCCCTTTTTTCATTCCAAATTAGGTGTGTATATGAAAGGTCCCATCTGTAAATTAAACCTACTAATGAATAAATTGAATCTCTAATCCTCTTCTGGTACTTTTATATTTCATATTCATTCCGTACAGAATTAAGGAGACGAGCACTTTTACAAGTAAAGAATAATTTATCTTGCCTTATTTTCTTCATCAGATTACCATGGGTGGAGAAAATCATTTAACTACTGTACAATTTTGACTACTACTGAGTGCTTTGAAATGCACCTGAGTAACTATAAAGTTTTGGTGAAGGATGGTTACTTCCTGTAATAACTTACGCCAATATTTTATTTTCATCCAAAAAACTGAAATACTTTCATCAAGTCACTTTATAGGTATTTTAAACTTCTATTTATATTCTCAAATATAAATGAGACCAAAAACTCCATTATTTTATATTTCTTAAATCTATTGTGTATCTCAGAGTCCATACTGTTCACATATACATTTTGGCAATAAAATTCATTTTGTATTGAAGTAATATAAAAGTCTTGAATTGTTTCAGTTCATTATGTGTTGATTGCAGTTCTGGGTATAGTGAACCTCCTACTTACAATTAAATTGCTCTATGGAAAAAATTACTTCATTTAAAGAGGGTTCAACTGTGTATGATGGTGGTGGGGTTCTATTTTGGTTGCTGCCATATAGTTGGAGTCACTGATACATGCATCCGACGAAGTGGGTATTCACTAACGAAAGCTCATGTTCCAATACGTCTGTTAGTCTATAAGGTGCCACAGGACTCTTTGCTGCTTTTATAGATCCAGACTAACACGGCTACCCCTCTGATACTGTGATACTATGATGTCTCTCCAAACAAGTGGCAGTAAAAATGTTGCATCCTGCTTCATGCTCATACTTTTGTTTATGCCACTTATATTTGGGTTTTTTTGTTTTTTTTCCTTAAAATCCCCACTTGCTTACTCTTTTGAATTATGTGACCAGTATGGGTAGAGCTTATTGACGTCTTCTAGTGTATAAACTGTAATGTCTAGAACTTGACATATTTTGAGAACTCTGGAGTATATATGATGCCTTTAACCACATGTAGTATGTATAGTGTATTCTCAAGGGCTCTTTAAATATTTATATACTTTAGTATAGTCATAGACTGACAGAGTGCAGTGGATTTACATGCTTGTTAAGTGTTTTCTCGCATCTCTGGTTATCCAGCACTAGACCATTTGCAGAGTTCCATGCTTGTAATTTAATGTTGAGCAATTAGATGGTTCTCTGCAATTAATTCATAGATTCAGTGTGTGTATGTTCCTTGGTTTCTCTTTTAAGAACATATGCTTAATAGAACAATGACTTGTGGTGCCTTATGCTTTTATTCTTTCTAGCATGATAAAAAAATTAGAGTAATACAGGGGGAACATATTTTCATTCTGAGAAGCATATTTGGCTATTTAGAAAAATAGGATATATATTTCAAAGAGCTATCTTTAGCAGTCATAAGGCCTTTATAAAAGCTGCCAGGAAAATTTTTTAGAAAATGACTTCCTATTTTGCATAAATTTTAACACCTGTTAATTGCGGTTGCTTTTTTCCCCTTCACCCCCTGTCACATTAGATATCCTGGTTATCAGAGTGATCATATCACTATGGTATGTCTCATAATTATGATCAAACTGTTATCTTACATTCCTGGAGCATTCTTTTTTTCAATACTTAATACCTTTTATTCCTTGGCCTCATGCATGAATTATGCTGTGTATGTGGAGAGGCTTAAAGATTGTTTCCATTACATTCTTTCTGAATGGATCCTGTTGTATCTAGGATTTTTTTTAAAGGCAAGTAGGAATGTTATTGTTGACCTTGACACCAGATAACTGGGCAGACATTATATAGCTATGTTTGAATCCTCACAAAATGTGATGCTAAAGCCAACAGAGTTGTGGCGTGAAACCCTCCTGGACATCAGAGTTATGGAGCTTTTCTTTACCGTAAGTCTCATTCTTCTTCAACTTTCATAATACAGGTCACAGAGAAGCAACTCCTTCCTCTTTTAAAACATTATTGTTGGATTCTTCCTGTTGTACCAGGTAAGACTATTCTGTTAACATCAATTTTTACCCTAGCAAGTTTCTAAGGTGGTGATGGTGTGTTGATTTTTTTTCCTATCAAGTGATCAAGACATACTTTACATATAAAGTATCTTAAATTATTTTTCTTTTAAAAATTATTCATGTATTCATTTAATATCTTGGACATACCTATTTGCCAGATGAAATTCTGAGCATAATGCGTGAGCTGTGTTATCAGATACCTTTTTAGCTAAGATGTTGCCGCTCTACAAATATCAGCTGAACAATAGGTTTTCACTGCTGCTGGAACACTGCTCAACGGAACAGTTGAAAACTAGCAATATCTTTGCATTTCTCCATCCAAGTTTTGCATAAAACTCCATTCGTTATAAGCTGGATATAAACCAAAAAGGTCAACAGTAGATCTGATGACTGGAAAATAGCTGAGCAACACATGGTTTTTGGTTTTTTTTAAACTGATATTAAACCTGGGTAAAAGTAATTTTCTACCACTAATTTTTGTTAATATTTGCTTAATTTGCAGTCAGCCCAGCCACAGCATTCAGATTATTTATGTAAACTGCTATGCTAATCTTATTTAATATCACATCTCTTGGGATCTTATAGCTCAAAATTCTTCAGGCGAGGGTTCCGTTTGCAAAGCAGAGAAATAATATACTCAAAACTCTGTTGGGGTGGGCACTATGTAGCATATATAAATCTCTAGAACCAAAAGTGATTTGTCTGACACGTGAGTTTGAATGAACATCTATATTCAGTGTTTTATAAAGGAGATTCATTTGTTTGATTGAAAATTTATCTTGCTCCAGCAGTTCTTGAAAAGGTGAAAAACTTCCTGGCAAAACTCTTAACAGCCACACACAATCTGAACAGCTGTCTAGACGATTTAGACAGTTGCTACTGTCAGCTGTGAACCTCCTAATGCAAATAACTTTTGGGTTTACACGTTAACCCTTTCTAGTTTAACTGTTTTAAGAAGTCCCTGAGTTAAATGTCTGACTTCAGATTTGTTCTTCAGTGTTAAATTTTGAGTAACTGCCTTATCCATCACATACAGAAGATGAATGTTTCTGAATACTAAACATTTATTTTATTTAATGGAAACTAAAGAATACATCAGTTTGTTAAATCATTTGTGAATGCACAAAGATCAAAACAGCACATTGTTACTTTTGTTTTAAGTAGCACTGCTTAAGTCTTATATCATTAATGTTGCCTTTGAAGTAATGCAGCCTTTGCTTCTGTAGATATCAAATTCTTGTTCAAATATAAAAATTAAATGAAGAGTGATCATTTACACACTTATTTGAACTAACAAATTTGAATACTTCCAAGTTTTTTGTAAAACTGCCATTTTAAAGGAGAAAAATCCTAATTTCTACATCGTGTAAGATTTATTTTAATAGAGTGGAGTGGAGCAGAATTGTTTTAAATTCCAAAATTGTGTTTTCATGTGATTTGATCTTTCAGAAGTTAAAATAGTTGTAACTTGTCTTTCTGTATCATTTAGAGGTTCATGTTAGTTGCACAAGTAGCACTTGGGTAACATCTGAGGTGCTAAATAGAGAAACGGTTATACATATTTAACTTTGCTTTTATATATATCAATTTAACAAGACTGTGTTTTTTTGAGAGGCTGACTATACTAGTATTTATTATACCATTATATTATACTATTTGCTTTGTCCTGTAGAAGTAAAATGCTTGTCCTAATAAAAGCCTTGAAATCCATATTTCCTAATTGCAATAAGTATGTAAAAATATGTTTTAAATCTATTGATATGTTAGATTTATTTTAATCCAGAATTGGTAACCACATAAGTAGTGATGTAACACTCCATTTGCAGAAATGAGAAAAGATTACTAGTGGTCTCAGAGCTTCTGCCAAGGGTGAGGTGCACGTTTTGTGTGCCTTCAGTGTTTACCTCTGCTAAAGAAACATCTATATAATCTTGATTGAACTTATCAACTAACTTTAGCAAGTCACTGTAGCTTCGGCATAGTTAGCATAATAGAGATGACTGTCATTATTGCTGTTTTTAGAAGGAGCAGTATGTCTGACTGGCTGGCATCTGTTTCTCTCTTTAAGACATAACATGAACTAAACAGTTCAATTTCTAAAATGTAGGTAGGACCCAGTTAAGTGTTAGTTTCGGTGTGTTAAGTCATGGCTCATGATGCTAATAAACTGAGGAGCAAAATTGATGTTTATTCTGGTTTAGGGAGATGCTATAGAAGCCATGTCATTTCAGACTGACTAGAAATTAGGGTAAGATTTTTTTGGTGTCTGTTCTTTTGGATTGAGAGCCATATGACTGTTGTAAGAACATGCATGTGTTTTCCATGTATTATTAATTTATTTCACTTTGTAAAAGGTACATCGAAAAATCAGAGAGGATACAGATATGGCACAAGACTCTCTACAGTGCCTAGCACAGCTAGCTTCTCTGCATGGACCAGTCTTTCCTGATGAAGGTTCACAAGTTGATTATCTGGCACATTTCATTGAAGGATTACTGAATACTATCAATGGGTACGTACACTTGCCCTTTAAATTTAGACGGCATCTTTTAATCTTTACTTTGGAGTGAAGGGAGAGAGCCAGTATAGCTTATTTCTTTGCATAATTTCTGTTTGGAGTTGGACTATTAAAATGGAATAATGTTTTTTTGAAAGGGTATTTCCTGAAAAGAGTATAAAGTATATATTGGTTTGTTAAATGCAGAATATTCATCCATAAAATGAACAATGTTAAGCTTTTTTCCTAATTTCTAAAAAACCAAACCTGCTGTTTCTATCTATAGAATTGAAATAGAGGACTCTGAAGCAATGGGAATCTCCAGTGTTTTCAGCAACCTGATAACTGTGTTTCCTCGCAATGTTTTAACTGCCATTCCAAATGAACTTTTCTCTTCATTTGTTAACTGCCTCACGCACCTCACCTGTTCTTTTGGGAGAAGTGCTGCACTGGAAGAAGTGGTGAGTACTGTTCTTGAACTGCAATTGATTCTTGAAAGAGTTGAGTTCTTTTATTCCATTTATGATGAACATCAAATTAACAAGAGACATAAGAACGTAATAGATTTGTAATGACTTAACAATGTTTGGATGCCTTAGCCCCATTCTGTAATATATGTTTTCTAAGATTCATTAGTTTTGTTTGAGAGAAAGTTGCTGTTAACTTTTAGTTTATTTTTACATTACTGTAATCAGATGTAGAAGAGATATGTGTAGACCAGTAAAATTAATAATGAAGAACAATAGAAATAATTATGCACCTTGTAAATAGTTGTCTAACAAATTTAAACTTGAATTAAAATTTTGATTAAAATACCTGTTAAACGTCTTCATTTAAAATTGACAGTTTCACTAGCAAGTATAATAGGCATTAAATATTGCTTAAGTGTTCAGTTAGAACTTCTGAGAAGTGCTTATAAATGGTTAACAATTTACAGATTTGAAAGCCTGGAATGGCTATGTGCACATATGGGCAAATTGAAACTTACCTGAAGCTTGAACCTCTGTTTAAGTGAATGCATCGGCTATGATATTCTCTGTTACTGCCCCCATCCTGTGTCTTAGTGGCTGTTTTAAGTATCCCTTGATTGTTGACTCAGTTCAGATAATTTTTTTACAAATTTAGATGGTCAGGTAATTCAGTGTTTTGTTGTTGTTATATCAAAGCAGTTGTATGTTACAACCATGAGCAATTACTATCCCGGTATTTCTCTGCCCAGGAGAGTAATATTAAAAATGAAACAATCCCAAGAGGAGCTATTTGAAGAAGACACATAGTCAGTAAGGCAGATAAACTGTGCAGCTCCTGTGTATGATAATGAGAACTAATATCTGTAAATTTGCTACACAGTGGTGTAAAAATAGAACTTAGGAATATAAAACTGTCCTTGTTTATTAGCAATGTTTAATAATTTTTTCTCTTAGATTATATGTTTATAAAAAGATGGCTTTCTATCTATTTGGGCTTTACCAACTAAAAACTCCAGAAAGATCTTATATTGAAAAGCTTTTAAAATGTATTATGTGGAGGTTTTCTCATTGCCGGAAGGGCCTGAGTTCTCCAACTTTTGCTGTTGACTGACCTTTACAATTAGCACTTACATTATAAAATACTTTTCCACATTAGTTATTGTAGTAAGATGAGGCCCTGAAACATAAACTCTTGTGTCAGAGGCCTAATCTGAAGCCTGAACCAAAGTACTTCCAGGCACTGCTAAGCAAAAACTGGGCTGTGAGCCAGAGGCAGGCCTCACTCACAGAAGTAGCGAGAAGAGGAACTTGTGCCAAGATGACATCAGGACACTCCATAGACATAACAAGGAACAGGCAGGTGCATCTTAAAGACAGGACAGCATGATGGATAGATCTGTATGTCTGGAACAACATGACTGAAGGGGAGACAGCATCCTAATGAGCCAAGAGGCTGTACCTCAATATGTCAGGAGGGATGAGTAATCTGTCCTGTAACTGTATAAAAATAGGTCCTGGAGTGTGCATCTTTGGCCAGCCTAGGGGGCAGTGGAAAGTCCCGCCACTGATTGAGCTGTGTCCATTGCCAGGGGACACATTCGTAGTATGTCCTGTAGAGTCTACAGGAAACTATTACTGTGCTTCATTTGACAATAAACCTGGCTTGGGTTCCTTCGTACCTTACTAGAGTCTGTGGTCTTTGGGGGTTCTCTCGGGGTTCGCTGTGTCAGCTATCTGCGCAGAGCCGAGACAGCACACAGAGGGAACACGCACGCAGCCGACTGTTGTCATCAAACAAGAGCAGAGCACCACATCGGTAGCTACTGACAACAGTTATGAATGTGACGGGTTTGATCACAGAAACTCCCTTAGAAGCTGCCATCTGATGTGCCAAGACTACTTCTGCCCCTGCTTTCCCTGCCAAGCTTGGGACCCCAGCACCCTATCTTGCTGAGTGAGACATGCCTGTCTGCTCTAACACAGACCCATGGTCTGAATTACTTGCCCCAAAGCTGCAGACTTAACTGAAAGCAGCTTACAGAAGTGCTCTTGTCTTTAACACTCAGATGCCCAACACCCAACGGGGTCTAAATCCAAATAAATCCGTTTTACCCGTATAAAGCTTATACAGGGTAAACTCATAAATTGTTCGTCCTCTATACCACTGATAGAGATGCACAGCTGTTTCCCCCATCCCCCTGCTATTAATACATATTCTGGGTTAATTAATAAGTAAAAAGTGATTTTATTAAATACAGAAAGTAGGATTTAAGTGGTTTCAAGTAGTAACAGACACAACAAAGTGAATTACCAAGTAAAATAAAACAAAACACGCAAGTCTATGTCTAATACAGTAAGAAACTGAATACAGATAAGATCTCACCCTCAGAGATGTTTCGATACATTTTTCACAAACTGGATGCCTTCCTAGTCTGGGCACAGTCCTTTCCCCGGTACAGCCCTTGTTCCAGCTCAGGTGGGAGCTAGGGGATTCCTCATGATGGCTCTGACTTTTTTCTCTGTTCCACCCACTTATATATCTTTCGAATAAGGTGAAAATCCTTTGTCCCTCTGGATCCCCCCCCCCAGTGGAAAAGAACCAGGTTAAAGATGGATTCTAGTTCAGGTGACGTGATCACATGTCACTGTACGACTTCATTACCCACTTGCCAGCACATACGTATACAGGAAGACTTACAGGTAAAACAGCCATCTGCAATCAATTGTCCTGGTTAATGGGAGTCATCAAGATTCCAAACCACCATTAATGGCCCATACGTTGCATAATTACAATAGGCCCTCAGTGTTATATTTCATATTTCTAGTTTCAGATACAAGAGTGGTACATTTATACAAATAGGATGATCACACTCAGTAGATTATAAGCTTTGTAATGATACCTTACAAGAGACCTTCTGCATGAAGCATATTCCAGTTACATTAGCATATTTTCGTAAAATCATATAGAGTGCAACATCACAATGAAGTAGGCAAATATGTCTCTTTGCATTTTACAGTTTGGGCAACTGAAGCTCAGATGTTAACTTGCCCAAGGTCAGAGAGCAACTCAGTCCATTAGAACCCTTGTCTTGACCATTGTTAGACAAATGCTTATTCCACTAGACCACAGTGCTCTCCAGGCAAGTCACTTAACCTTTCTGAGGTTCCATTTCCTAATCTGTAAAATGGGGATAACACTTACATACCTCTTCATGAGAATCTTAAATGCTGTATATTTTCAAACTTCATCTGTGGTTAAGTTGCCGCATTTTACAGATTTGTAACAGACAAAGACATTAAATGCAGTTATTTATGGGACTGATGCTCTTTGGTTACATTTATAAGGCTTTCATACAGAGGTTCAGCAGAAGCATGAGGATACACCTCTACCCTGATATAATGCGGTCGTGGGGAGCCAAAAATCCCTACCGCGCTATAGGTGAAATGCCGTTATATCGGGGTAGCGCTGGCAGGGCTCCAGTGGTGATTTGAAGGGCTCGGTGTTCCCTGCAGCAGCCGGAGCCCTGGGCCGTTTTAAATCACTGGTGAGCCCCGCTGCCGCAGCCCCGGGGTAGCAGCGGCAGGGCTCCAACGGTGACTTAAAGGTCCCGGGGCTCCCTGCAGCAGCCAGAGCCTCGGACCCTTTAAAGCGCCACCCGAGCCCCACTGCTGCAGTGCCGGGGTAGCAGCGGCAGGGCTCCAACGGTGATTTAAAGGACCCTGGGCTCCCCGCAGTAGCCGGAGCCCCAGACCCTTTAAAGCGCCGCTGAAGACCCATTGCTACCGCGCTATGTGCGAATCCATGTTATATCGGGTCGCGTTATAGCGGGGTAGAGGTGTATTTCATATGATGGATCTTTTGGAGAAAAGACGAAGACCTAGTTTTTAAAGCGAAAGGGAGGAAAGCCATCCATTGACCCTCAGCCACCCTCCTGTTCCTGAGGGACTAAGAAAAAGGAACCAGTCTTAGAGCCAGCGTACGCATCTTAAATATGGTATCAGAAGTGATTAGTATACTCAGAGTTGGGGCACTCCATGTCTCTGTAAAATCACAAGCAGCGAAAACCTACAGCAAATTGCCAAACTGTAGCAGTATCTGCCTGGGAGGATCTGTCTTTTTGGAGGGTGACTAGCGATCTCTTATCCCTAAAGGCTTGTGGTTACCTAGAGCACATGAATCCTCAGCATTGTCTAATGGGATACATAATTGCTTTAGAGAAATTATATCGAAGTATTGTTCTTAAATTCAGATTCAACAGCACGAGGAAGAGAGATTGCAAGAAATTAAATTACTCTTAGAATAGTATGCTTCCAGTTGAAAGAACAAAGTGGGTTTATTCCAGGGATTTGCTGATGTTCATAACAGCCGGGTTCAAACCCACTCTGGATCTTGGAAACATAGGTGTTTGGGTTTTTTTAATCTGTCAAAAGCAACATTCATAATGTCACTAGGAAAAATTATACCTCTTTTGTATGCCCTGGATTTTACCATGCATGTATGGATACGTGATGTATCTCAGATTTTCAGTAGGGAAACAGCTCTACCAATTCTGAGTTAATGCCTTTTGGGTTTGTGTTGACACTGCATGTTTACAAACTTGTAACATTTGTGGCCATGTACTTGACTGGTCCATAAGTGTGTGTGTTCTATAGAAACAATCTGGGAAAGGCAGGATTGCAGTTAGAGAACTCTACAGGTGTGGAAATGGATGGTATCACCTAGGACATTCCTAATGCCCAATTAGCTAGTAGGAAAGGAAATAAAAACTAGTACAGCCAGGCAAAAACCTACTGCAAGTGCGCCCTCACAAAAACAACTCTATACCTGTGAGCTTAAGTTTCTTAGAGACCACTTTCCTGTTGGCAGTGACATATGCAATATGCTGAAGTGAACTTCAGGTCCTAGTGATCAATACATCTTTATTATAAAGTATTTGAAGACTGGTAAAGTGGCTTTACCAGAACATTTATATAATAATCCAGAAACTTTTTAGAACACCTGAAAGTGCCCTAGCTTTTCATTTAATCAAGTCAGATTTTTTTTGTTTTAATTCAAGACTTATTCCTGTATAGAGTTAAATTTACACTGTGTTCACCATGAACAAGCAGTCCAGCAGAACAAGTGTTCAGTGTGATCAGTGTTTGGAGTGAAAATTAAAATTAGTATAGATGCTTTTTTTTGTTCAACTGAATATTAGTGATACCCGTTTGTTTCATGACTCATTCAGAACACTGAGTTACTGGAAAAAATCCTCCAGTCCAAGAGATATACATGTCACTGAGTCAGATGTTGGCAGTAGTCACACCAACACATTCAAAAATGTCAACTCCACAAGTGTTCAGAGGAGAAGAGCACTAGAGGGGGAGTTGGGGAGAAATTGGAAACTTGGAAGAACATCTAACATATTTTGGGGGCAAAAAGAGGGCGAGAGAGAGAAAAGTAGTTATGCAATGTAGAAAAATGATATTGAATGGAAAATATAGACTGGGAAAAGATAGTTGTATGTTAGAAGGAAGGAGGAGAAGAGCGAAGGGTAAGGATATGTCTTCACTAGCAATGTTAAAGTGCTGCATCGGCAGTGCTTTAACGTGGCTGTGTAGTCATGACACCAGCACTGGGGGAAAGAGCTCTCCCAGCGCTATTAAAAAAACAAAAAAAAACAAAAAAAACCCCACCCCCACAAGGGGAGTAGCTACCAGTGCTGGGAGCGTGGCTACCAACGCTGGTGCACTCTCTGCACAGCGACTTTACAGCACTGAAACTTGCAGTGCTCAGGGGGATGTTTTTTCACACACCAGAGCAAGAAAGTTGTAGCGCTGTAAAGTGGCATTGTAGACAAGGCCTAAGTAAAAAGAACTAATGCAAGGGAAACATAGTAAATTTTTACATAATAGAAAAGGTAAATGCACAATGATGCAATATGTAACCAGGCTTTAAAAATTACTTTAAAAGGAAAGGATAAAGTGTGCCATGAGGATAGAAATTTGCCTTGGGCCAGTCCTGGTTTACTATGCTGTCTGTCTTCCAATTTTGTCTTTTTTATGTCAAATAAAATTCTTCTTCCTCCCCTTCTTCCCCCTACTCCCCTTTCTATGGTTGCATCTATGAATGTCCTGGTTTTTTATTTTGAAAATATGATCACCTTGAAGAAAGTCTGGTGCTAAAAAAGTGTCTTAAATTTTTTCCATCTTGAATTGTCATCCCAACTTTTTTTCCCTTGCCCCACATGTCCATCACAATGAGGACTTTCACTAGAAGCTTGTTGTTAAAAGGTCATTAAGCTTTTATCTGGAGGAGACTTAAGGACATAGTCACTCACTTTTTATTTTATGAAGACATCAATTCATTATGTTCTACTGTACCAAATTATTATTATACCATGGCAGACCTGTTAAAAGGTCATGATAAGGACCATTTTTTAAAAGGCAGGTCTTGCAGTAGTATACTTACAATGTTTTTCCAACTGCACTTTAGCAAGAAGGCTATGTGTCATTTGGATATATTTACTAAAAATTATTTAATTTCTGCCTCAGGATATTAATGATTTGGTCAAATAGTGTTAAAGAAACTTTTCGGACAAGGGCTCCTCACCTGTCCTGCTCTGTAGTAACTTCATTTGGAGACCCTTTTTTACTTTTCCATTCTGTGGCATCTTATTCTTTTGTGTGTATAATTGTAAACTGTAACCTCTGCTCAACTATTTTAAATGTTACTCTCAAATGTATGTTTGTACTACTTGCACTTTTCAGTTGTCTGTTTTGTGTGTGGTTTTGTGGAATTATCCCTGCCATTTTTAGTCTCCAAGATTAATCACCTGTTTTGAATGATCATTTAAAAAAAAAATTGTTTACCTGTAATTGTGTACCGTGAGGATTCAAATCCTGATAATCCTTCTCTCCAGAACAGAGGATTCTTTCACCACCCTATCTCTTTCTTTTTTTAAAAAAGAGTGATTTAATATATATAAGGCTAAGATTTAGTCATGGATATTTTTAGTAAAAGTCATGGACAGATCACGGGCAATAAACAAAAATTCACAGCCTGTGACCTGTCCATGACTTTTTTACTATAAATATCTATACTAACTAAATCTCTGCTCCTGGGGCTCCGCTACTCTAGGGGACCCCCTGCTCCAAGGCCCTTGGGAACCACTCCTCCAGCGGCATCCGGGGTCGCCGCTCTGGCTGCCCCCGGGACAACTGCTTCTCAGATGGTCCTTGGAGCCAGTTGCCCAGGGCTGTCTGAGCAGCGGCCATTGCGGCTGGCCACGGAGTGCCCAAGCAGCTGGCCCTGGGGTCAGATGCACTAGCCACTGCAGCTGCGGAAGTCACAAACGTAGCAGAAAGTCATGGAATCCACGACCTCCATGATTGAAACGCAGCCTTAAGTATATGTGTGTGATTATAATATATTTTATATTTTATATATTATAATATTGGTATCAAGAGGAGCTGTGAGTGCAGCGTCTTTGAAAATCAGATTACTTATTTATGTGCCTGTCTTTAGGCACCCAGATTTGAACATTTTGATCTAAATCATAAATGTTTTAAAGTTGTAATTTGGGAAGAGGATTTTGGTGTTAAACTTTTAGGTGCAGGGAAGAATCTTCTTAACTTTATTTTTGTTTTTTAGAGTGCCAGTTTTTTAAAAAAGTTTAGCCAGCACGAAAACTTGCTGGCCCTTGTTATGTGATATCACTTCAGGAAATCCATTTGAATTCTTATGTGTATCTTTTATAGTAGTTGTAACTGAATTCAGCTCAGATCTTTATATTAATTGTTTATAAAAATGTGTAGAATATCTGTTAAAGATTTATGATTACTAATGCAATTTTGGTTTGTTTCGCTTTGTTTAGTTTGGTAATAATCTTTTTCTTACAGCTTGACAAAGATGACATGGTATACATGGAGGCATATGATAAATTGCTGGAATCCTGGCTTACCTTGGTACAAGATGACAAACATTTCCACAAAGGCTTCTTCACCCCACATGCTGTTCAGGTTTTTAATTCTTATATTCAGTGCCACCTAGCTGCTCCTGATGGTACAAGGAATTTGGTAAGTTCTTAATCTGAGGTGGTAATAAGCACTCTGTTAGAGTATACAGCGGGGATCAGCAACCTTTGGCACGCAGCCTGCCAGGGTAAGCACCCTGGTGGGCCGGCCCAGTTTGTTTACCTGCCGCGTCCGCAGGTTCAGCCGATTGTGGCTCCCACTGGCCACAGTTCACCGCTCCAGGCCAATGGGGGCTGCGGGAAGCAGCGCGGGCCGAGGGATGTGCTGTCTGCGCTTCCCGCCATCCCCATTGGCCTGGAGTGGCGAACCACGGCCAGTGGGAGCTGCGATTGGCCAAACCTGCAGACAGCAGGTAAACAAACGGGTCCGGGTCCGGCCCACCGGGGTGCTTAACCCATGTCAGGCTGCGTGCCAAAGGTTGCCATTCCCTGGTATACAGTAATTAAACATTTCTTAGATATACACTACTTAAGTAACTATTAAAGGAGGTAACAGAAATGTTTTTACATGGTATGCAGTAGTGATGAAAAACGTGATTAGCAGTTACACTGTGGTCAGTTTGACATAGGAGAGGGTTCTTCATCAGCCTTTTTCTCTCATCTTAAAGAGAAAATAAGGGGAGAGCAGTGTTGGAGAATGCTTTTAAAACCTTGATGCTATTAAATATATTAAATAGCCCCATAATTAAAAAATTTGCTTGCCTCCTATCCTTCCATCTTTGGGTCTCGTGACAAAACAAATTACTACCTTTTTGGCAGAATTATGATTAAACCAAAAACCCTTCAGTGGAATTATAAACCTGATAGTGTGCTTGTTAATTCCCTCTGTACTTAACCGCCAGATTCTTAATTAGTTGTCCCCTTTTAAGTGTGTTTTATATGCGTAAACTTATCAAATATACAGTAGGACTGTGGGCTCAGACTGGGAGAAACTGCATTTGTAGAGAGACGGTCCTTTTGGATAAAATGGTAAACCAGGGTCCATACAGCCTTTCCATGGTAGCTGTCCAGGAGGAAATTTTAAACATTCCATGGCATTTTCACAGGAAAAAGAAAATAACTGTTATCCATCCCAACATTCCTCCTCTTAAAACAGGTTCTGATGCAGACTGTTGAATGTAAATCTTGAGCATATTAATGATTGCCCAATTTTTATACAGTAATTTTCTTAATGGTTTTAAACTTGATCGTATTTAAAGGGCTTTGAGATACCTCACTTCCGAAAAATACCATATAAACCTACTTCAGTTCTCTTGATACATAACAGGTGGTGGTAAGAGTGTCAGTATAGAGAAGAATATTTTACAAGAGACCTTGAATTCATAACCCCCACAGTCTTGACATAACTTGTATACACAGGTTAATTCATGTCCTACTGTGGGATAAGTCGTTTATCCCATGAATAACCTTTTAAAAGCCACAGCTGGCATTTCAGAATGCTGCTTGTTCAATATCAAAGCAGTGGCTGGAACTTTCAAATACGAAAGCACTCTTCAGTAAGCAGCTGCAACTTTGAAGTGACCAAAAGAGAATTATTTGCCAGTTTAGATAAAGAAAAGAGGCATTTAAAAGCACTTTGGGAGGACTTAAGGTTTGGATTCAAGTTTCCCAGCTCCTTTCTAGAATAACAGCAAAAAGATATTTTTCTCTAACACACAGTCTTCTCTCTTCCTTATCAACTACTGCAATTGGATATTTAACTTTCCAGTTAACACTGAAATCCATGTCCCAGAAATGTAGTGTATTTGTTCTTGGAAATAAGTCATAAAGTTACTCAAGAGTTCTTTGCAATGTGCCAACCTGAGTTTTCAAAAATAGAGATTTACTAAAAATCATGAGATTAAAAAAAAAAAAGTAAGGTGGTTCTTATTTCCGTTCTGATTCTTTGAGCTTTTAGTATTCACTTTTTCAACCTTTACTCTGTAAACAATGGGGGCTGGAAACTTTTCCTTTCCTTAATGAAAGCTCTGATTTTTACGTAATAACAGGACTCCAGGAGCTAGGATTTTAAAATACCAGACATGGTAGGACTCGCAATAAAATCTCTAGAACTGGCAACATTGTCTTTGTCATGACTTGTGTATAAAGTTGGCAAACAAAATATCCAGCTTCAGTGTTTTCACAGCTTAAAATATTAGTTCCTGGTCTCTTGTGTGTGTGACTCAAATAGCAAATGTAGTAATTCAGTCTTGATTAGTGCCTGAACTAGTGTATCTGCGAGCCAACAGTGATGTGTTTGAATTTTGGAATCTTTTTGCTCACTTGTCCTTGATTGATTGAGCCTGTTAAGTGTGATCAGAAGGGTCAGCCAAATGCACCTAAAGCCATTTTCACTTGGCCTATCATAGATTGCATTTTGTTTGAGCTCCTGATTCATATAGAAAAGTTTGGGAGACAGGGTGGGATTTTTTTCCTCCTATTTTTTTCTCCTTCTGTTTCTCCTATCATGTTTTGTCTCTCACTGGCATCCAGTGGCCAGTCTGTAAGTCCTCCATTTATTAGAAATAATCTCATTTAATATCTGGACTTATAAAACTGGAATGCAATAATATAAAAGAATTGAGTTCAGAGTTCAGTGATTGTTTCAGAGGTAAGACCTAGTCCCATTCCTGATTCCAGAAAACCATGGGCATTAAGTTACCAACTCCTTTCTTAATTCTTCTACGTATATTTTATTAAACTTAAATGTGCATTCTGACTTTCAATCTGGAACACCAAAAAATTGAATAGTATGTAGAAAAGTGCAAAGAAGAAGAAAATCATAACATGATATTCTTAACACAGTAGATATCTTGTATAATATACATTGATGACTTTCAACTTATTTAAAATCACGTCAGACTGCCAATGGTGTAGCCTCTCGGGAGGAAGAAGAAATAAGCGAACTGCAGGAAGATGACAGAGACCAGTTCTCTGACCAGCTGGCCAGTGTAGGCATGCTTGGAAGAATTGCTGCAGAACACTGTATACCTCTTCTTACAAGGTACAAGATTATAATTATAGAAGTGTACTATACTTCAGTCAGATGATTAAAACAAAAGAGTCTAATGTTAAGCAGAGTTTTTAATTCTTTAATATAACCTTAATTTATGTAATGACTACATAAAGTTATTTGCTCATTGTTTTTCTTCAGTTTATTAGAAGACAGAGTGACAAGGCTCCATGGTCAGTTACAAAGACATCAGCAGCAGTTACTTGCCTCACCAGCATCAGGGTCAATTGACAATAAAGTGCTTGATGACCTGTATGAGGATATTCATTGGCTTATTTTAGTCACAGGTTAGTGGAAAGTGTTAAACACATAAAATATTGGTATACTGCATCTGAAACTGGAACTCCTCAGCCAAAACTGCAATGCGTATATCAGCCCATATGTCTCATCCTTGTAATTGATTTGTATGTGCTCATTATCTTTCATTTCATATAGATGCTTCACACACAAGAGGCAAACGTATCATTTGCCCTTCAACAATACTGAGTTACTTTGTCATTCTTTTTCTTATTTCCTTATGTTAATTTTGATTAGAAATAATTTGTTTCTGATAAAGATGCTTAGAAAAATGTTAACAGAAGACATCTTACCTTTTGTGCTTGTACTGATTTTGTCATACACTTTTGACCTGTTTGTTCTTAAGTATAGTCAGTCACCATATTCAGGTAGCTTGCTGTCAATGAAAGATCATAAATAGAGACTATCTGAGGTATGTAATGGCATAATGAAGTTACTGGCATGAGTTTATGATGGCCATGTTACTAAGGAGTGACAAAGACCTGACTGGGTTATACAGATCATCCCAAATAGAGTGTCAATAAAACATTGATGCAACCACACATCACCATACATATTTTGCTACATTTTAGGGCAATTTATTTTTGAAACATTTTTAAGTTTCAAACTTTTTATTGGTGCTATCTTTTATATTGATTCATAAAACCAAATTTCCTTAGTTACTATGCCCATGCCACAGTGGCAGAAATATTGGAATAAACGTGCATATTTTAAGAGGTTTAATAAAACACTGCTTTGTGATTTTTGATGATGTCTTAATGATTACCAGATCTTGATGCAAATATGGTATACAGTTTACTAGCCATACCATTATTCCCTATGGGATAAAGTTTTTATTTTTAGTTCTGGTGAGTTATGATACATCGGATATTACAGTTGTCACTAGATCAGGAATGAATATGGCCTGTCCTGGACATAAGACTATTGTACTTTTAAATACCTTCTTCTACCTGAGCTAAACTTGCTGTGGAAAGGAGGAAACCTTTTTTTTTGTGGTAAGTTTGTTTGGCATTCTTTTGACAGCTGTGAAGAGGCTTGGATTGTTAGCAATCTCAATTTAGATTGATGAGTCAAAACTGTAAAATGAAGACATTTTATCACATGGCTGCGGAAAGAAAGCTATTAGAAATGTTGTGTAAAAATTTATTATTCTACAGAGGCATCAGTTCTGGTATCTGCAGGTGAAGCAAACATGTGTTCTGTATTTTGTTTATTCAGGGATTCTTTTCATCTTTAGCTTCCTGTTAAAATTTTAGGATCTCTCCTCTCATCTATACACACAGTACTGAAATACATAATTGATTAAGAGATATCTTTAGCATTGTTAGTCAGGATTGATTCCAATGCCATTTAACATCTGTTGTAAAGCCAATAGACTTAAAAAGCAAAGTCCTAAAATGCAAAAACAATCTAGGGCAAAAAACTTGTGGTCACTTTTTCCTCTCTCTCAACTTTAGGCTACCTCTTAGCTAATGATACTCAGGGAGAGACTCCATTAATACCTCCAGAAGTAATGGAATATTCCATTAAGCATTCAACTGAGGTTGACATCAATACAACACTTCAGATCCTAGGATCTCCAGGAGAAAAGGCCTCTTCCATCCCAGGATACAACAGAACTGATTCTGTAATTAGGTAAGAATACAACACAGTCTATAGCAACTTCCATTCAGAGTATCTCAAACAAATGTATATAGGTGGATAGGAGATAAAACTTGAATATTGATGGTCTCATGCATGTAGGAAAAAGGGAAGCAGTGCATGAATGTTGAATATGGGAAAGGAAAAGAGATCTCTGTCTTTTAAAATGGTTTTAGTACAGGGATAATAAGGTAATGCTATAAAGGTAGGAAAGAAAAGGTAGGAAGGATTAAATCAATTGTAGGTTAAAGTAACAGTCTTAAGGTGAAATTTTAAGCTAAAGGTGACTTAGTGACATGGGAAAAGGTAGGATTGAAAAGTATTGAAGATGGGGCAAGACAAATACAAGTGATTACTCCTCTAACTCCCAAATGTGAGTGACTCAGGAAAGTCCCAAGAGTACAGAGCTAGAGTGAGCAGACAGGTAAGTAGGTAGTCATCAGGGGAAGGTGGAACAAGATCCTGGAGAGAATTGCTGAATTTGATTTGCAGTAGAGATGGAGAAATATCTTTGTAGAAATAAATCTTTTGCCAGTAAATATCAAGAATCAAAATAAATGGTGTTGCTTTTTTGAACATATGAGACAAATGTTTGAAACATCAGTGAATTAAAATCTCTAGATAAAACTATATAGATTATTTGCATACTGCCTTCTACAGTGTGCATAAACAAAATGACCATTTGCCAAGCTTTCCAAAGTATTAAATGGGTCTGTCTGTTTCTGTCATGAACTGTGTGTTGGTCCCTGGGATTGCTCCAGAAGCAGCTCTGTTGGCCTTCGGTAGGGAAAGAATGCTGTCGCTCAGACACTCAGTTACTGGCCTATTTTAAGGACCAATGTGAGGGGTTCAGAAGGGATTTCCATCCTTTTTGGGAAGAAGAATGATGTGTATGGTGCTCAGTGTTGGGCAACAAAGAAGAAACATGAGCAAATGATCCATTGAACAGAAATGCAGACATTAAGATGGATGAGAGGAGTCAGAAGAAAGACCACACAAGGAATGTGTCTGTTAAAGACATGCTCAAAGACCCATAAACAAAAAAATGAGGGAGTGCAGGCTCACATGGTTTGGTCATGTAAAGTACAGTCCTGACAGGTATGAGGATAAGAGAATCCCAACATATCAAGACTGAAGGAAAAAGACAGAGGCCGGCCTAAGAAGAAGTAGTGGAATGTCATAAAGGAAGACATGTTGATGTGTTGTGGTAGAGGATATGGCATTGAACAGAGCACTTTGAAGGGAGAGGACTCAGCACTGACCCCGCTTGATGGGATTAATGCAGAAAGAAGGAAGAAGGAAAAAAAATGATGGCTCAGAACAGTCTCAGAATATGACGGTCAAATTAAGGGGATCATGTGGCACACTAATGGATGTGGAAGTTACTTCACCCAGGGTTAAAATTACTTTTCTGTGTCTGTCTCATGCCAGCCTTAACCTACTGTAGGAGGCTAGAGATGGCTTTTCATTCCCATTCATTTGGTCCCTGGATTAACAGGTCTAGAAATTATGTGGAAATGCTATACTTTGAAAGGTAAAGGAGCACCTTTATCTTGCTCCTTGATGACCCCTCCCTCTAGCTGGCAAAAAAAAAAAGGAAGCAATACTGTCCAATTGTGCGTGTCCAGTGGAGTAGGGAATAAAATATGCTCTAAATGAAGAGAGTCGTTTGGGTCTATCAGGGATATGGTTGAGGGGAAGGAAGTATATACACTATACAGTAACAAAAATAGTGAGATAATTTACAGTTTCACTGTTTGATTTAGTTTGCACATGCTCCAAAAGGCACTCCTGAAACTGTCCAAAGTTTATAAGTAATAATGCAAGGGAGAGGGGAAATACCGATGTCTCAATAAAAGCTTTTTTAGTCCTCTAGGCAGTGTTCCAATTGGAATATTTCCCATTTCCCCTGATGTCAGAGCATTGGAGAGAATTCTTTCTGCTGTAGTGATACAGAGTCCAATTTCAAATGCATTCTCTTGGACTTGACTAGGATATTCTAGCATCTCTGTCCCATTCCACCATCCATGTGTAAAGAAAGAATATCCTGAGGGTGCTTACACTCCATCAGTAGAGAGAGGAAATACTTGGTGATGTTTTGCTTCTTCCACCCTATTCCATGAAGAATGGAAATCTTTGGTGTGGCCATGCCACCCTGCTTGGGTAATTGACCCTGCTTAAACCTCAAAAGATAAAAATCCACCAAAACCCAAAGTCAAGTATCTTAATTATACTTCGTATTTGCAGGTTATTATCTGCTATTCTAAGAGTTTCAGAAGTAGAATCTCGAGCAATAAGGGCGGATCTAACACACCTTCTGAGTCCACAAATGGGAAAAGATATTGTATGGTTTCTTAAGCGTTGGGCAAAGACCTATCTCCTAGTGGATGAAAAACTGTATGACCAGGTAAGACTTTAACTGCAATTTTGATTGTATTAATGGACTGTAGAGTATACACTAACATCCACTTTCATAAAGTAGTGTTAGAGTTTTTAAACCTCCAGTTGCTGACATTTATAACATTAGCTGTGGTTTGTTTTAGAATTTAGTGTGTATAGTCATAACCTGAAAAGAGTGTTTTCGATTTACATTTTTTTTCTAAGCGTGAATAGCTACACTCATAACTTACAAATAACTTTTGTGATTTTTAAATCCCGTTTTGTAGGCTTTGATATAGTAGCCCACGGAAGCTTATGCTCAAATAAACCTTATGCTCCAGAACCTAAGAAGAGTCCAAATGGTGTGAACTTGTGTTCCTGTTAGTCATTTTTTCACCCTCCCCACTCCATTATGTTCCATGCCCATGTTCATGTTGTTAGTATTTCAGAATGCAGTGTAGTTGTAGCTGTGTTGGTTCCAGGATATTAGAGAGACAAGGTGGGTGAGGTAATATCTTTTATTGGACCAACTTCTGTTGGTGAGAAAGACAAGCTTTTGAGCTTACATGGAGCTCTTTTTCAGGTCTCTCTTACCAGCAGAAGTTGGTTCAATAAAAGATATTACCTCACCCACTATTTATTTGGCAGTCCTTGTGGCATGGACAGTCTTATATGCTGTTTGAACAGGACAAACATAATGGAGTTCTGATGCTGATTGGAGCCTGTTGACACATTTGAACTACAGATCAATAGTAGAAGACTTGCTGGCTTGCACTGACTAAGGAGGACATAGTGACTGCATTTTTATAGCTTCTATTGCTGAAATAATCAGGGATATTAAAATTCTCAGAGGATCATCCTTAATGAAATTTGGGATACTGAAGGCTCCTTCTTAGTCTTTGTTTGTATTTTTTAGTTATTTTTGTGAAGAAAGACTGATTCTTATCTGATTGATGAAGTGCACATATGCCATGTGCTGGAGCTGGAAAGTTTTCAGAGCAATGTCCATTGACCTGCACGTGCGCAGTGCTCTTTTTATGCTCCCAGCACAGGTTATGATAGGCCCTGTTGGTTTACACCTCTTCAGTTCCCTCTTACTGCCGCATGGCTGGAGTCAGAATCCCTAGTCCTCTGCGATCTTTGTCTTTACACTAAGATAGCCTTTACTTTTCCTGTATATAGTATTACTTTGTTGTTTTTGTAGTGTAGATAGTTTTCCATAGTTGTGATAGTTCATTAGTGATAGTTTCCCCGGTTGGGGTCATACAGGGTCCCTTCTGGGGACTGTGCCCCACAATCTGCAGTTTAAGAACTGTTTCACTGCTCTACAGCCAAAATGCTTCTGAAATAAATGTAGTCCAACTTTACTAATTCTGGGTCACTGAGAACGAAAATGATGCTTAAAATTGTTGATTGGCTCTAGTTTTCAAGATATGCTATTGGGTCAGTATATACGACCCTTGACTTGGGAATGGCGGAGGATAAGTGAGTTATAAAGGGAAGGGATCTCAATTTAAACCAGAAATGACTAAAATACATCTTTGACTGGATCTATGAACAAATCTATCACTGGGTTTGGACAGTACTTGCTTTTTAGGCAAAACAATGAATGATGCAATCTGAAGCTGGTATTGCATCATACATGATATGAATTGCATCATGTTCTTCCTAGAAGTCATGGATGATGCAATCATAACGAAGCTTACATCACTCTGCTGAACAAATTGCCCTATATCAGCTCTAGAAATCATACAGTGTTGTGCTCTCTTATTTGTCAGTGTTTGATTTTGCAAAGGGACACATTCTGGGGAGGGATAGCTCAGTGGTTTGAGCCTGGGCCTGCTAAACCCAGGGTTGTGAGTTCAATCCTTGAGGGGGCCATTTAGGGAACTGGGGTAAAAATCTGCTTGGGGATTGGCCCTGCTTTGAGCAGGGGCTTGGACTAGATGACCTCCTGAGGTCCCTTCCAACCCTGATATTTGGGGGGTGGAAATAGCTCAGTGGTTTGGGCATTGGCCTGCTAAACCCAGGGTTGTGAGTTCAGCCCTTGAGGGGACCATTTAGGGATCTGGGGCAAAAACCTGCCTGGGGATTGGTCCTGCTTTGACCAGTGGGTCAGACTAGATGACCTCCTGAGGTCCCTTCCAAGCCTGATACTCTATGATTCTGTTTAGCCAAAGTGAGCAGAGATGCCTCATACTTGTGTGAACAGTGCAGATAACTTCTGCTATGTTTGTGGTGAAGTGACTTTTGCATCACAAAAGCACAGTATAACCACTATGGTTAAGAAAGCCTATCACCTTTATTTTGGCTGCAAAATTGGAGATCAGGACAAGAGGTGGGCCCCACACATATGCTGCAAGACTTGTGCAACAAATCTTCGCCAGTGGTTGAACAGGAAAAGGAAATCTATGCCTTTTACAGTGCCAATGATTTGGAAAGAGCCAACAGATCATACCAACAATTGTTACTTCTGCATGGTGCCTCCCGTTGGGAAAGGTGTGTCAAAGAAAAAAAATGGACTGTGTATTATCCAAACATTCCATCAGCTATACGCCCAGTACCCCACGGAGAAGGACTGCCGGTTCCTGATGCACCAGAATCATTCTCACTTGAGTCAGACGAGGAAGAGGATGAAACTTCTGGTCCTGAACCATCAATGTCACAGGACCCACATTTTCTCCCATCCTCCTCCTCTGAACCACACTTCCTAACACAAGGTGAACTGAATGACCATGTCAGGGATTTGGAACTACCCAAGAGTAAGGCAGAGCTTTTGGGCTCCAGACTACAGCAGTGGAATCTCCTGGCAGGCTATCAGGGCAAATGGAGCCCATCAATGCTTGCAGACTCTTGCTGGACAGTGACAAGAGATGCTCCATTTAATGAATACAAGAGACAAGCCAAGAAGCACCGAGTAGACACTGAATAGGACTAAACTATGTACCTAATAGTTTTTTGCCTTTTGTTTCATAATAAATTTTATTTCTGTAACCCTTTTGCTGATTTTTAAAGTGTTACATAAACAGGACAGGTGAAATATTATCATGTAAAGCAACCATAAACACATGAAAAGACCTAGGTTTACAATTTATGATTAAAACTCTACTATCTACACAATATACATAGACATAAAATGTAAAAACTTAAATATCTTAGAAACAGTAGCCAATCAGTTGTTTTAATTGTCATATTTGAATTCAGCACATCAAAATACATAATAAATATCACATTTTATCTCTGAAGCAGACGACTTCTCAAAAATTGTAGACCAGTGTTTCCTGTCCTCGCTTGTTCTCTGTGAATGATGAGCACCAATGCTCTTTTCTGCTTCGGGGAAGCCTGTATCGCTGTGCCATCAATAAGGCTTTCCTGCCATGGGCTCAACAGGTGAGACAACTTTGCCTGAGAAAGCACCTCATGGAGGAGGCCATGAGGCTGCACGCCCACTCAGATCTGGGATCATCAGAACCGGCGGAGAGCACCCATGCCAGCACTTTACTTGCCTCGGACCTGACAGTTCCAGGCATGAGAGTAGGAAGCACTCTCCTAGGCATAGAAGCAGGTCCCTGTCGAGGGATGCTTCTCAGCACAGCCTTTCTTCCCCAAGCTGAGCCAGGTTGGGTGAGAAGTCACGTGCCGACCCCACTGCACCGGCACCAAAGCTTCCCTGCCTTGAGGATAAGGCAAAGAAGAAAACTGATCCGGCGACACCATCAGTGGCCCGCTCTGTGCGGTCTCCTGCACACTCACTGCCCATCCCCCCACATCGCTTCCATGACCTTCAGTACAACCAGCTGGCATAAATGCTCCACCGCAGTCTCCCGCTGCCACCAAGGATACTGCATGGATTCCTGGCTGCCTGGAGTGCCATCTCTCCACGGAAGAGCTGGAACTGCCCGACCCATCTTCATTGCTGCTCTCTGGTCCATCACTTCTCCAGGCGGTCCACTGTGATGGATGACTTGCTCCTGCTGGAGAGGGCCATGCCTGTGCTGCACTGCCACACAGTCTGCTCCCCTGTTTCCAGAGGCATCTTCAGATTCCAAAGGCTTTTCTGAACAAGAGCCAATCTTTTCTCTGATATCTAGGCACAGATCTGATTCTCATTACCGCCTGCCCACCTTAACTTCCTGCTTACGACCTGGCCTTGGTGGTGTGGCACTGATACCCCTCAGGTCTGCTGCACACCCAGCTCTCTACTCTTTGGCCCCATTGGCTACCCTGGGACCCATACCGCCCTCAGTACCCTCTCTCCCAGGCCTCATATCAATCTGCCTCGTCTCCTTTGCTGGTACCGTCGGGCTCCGAGGTGGAAGTTGAGCCAGTATTGCTGGTCCCTACAGCTGCTTCCTCCTCTCCAGAGGAAGCTGTATGCACCCAACCTGTTATACAGCCTGTGGCACCAGGAACTCCCATGCCGGCACCACCGGTCTTACCACCTCTGCTGCAACCGCTTCCTCAGTTTTCACCCCCAAACAACCCAGAGTAAAGTTTTGACGTGTCGCTTGAGAGCTGCAAACTCTCACCATTGCCACCCGCGGCCCCACACATCATCTTTGGGGGCTGCCTTGCCCTATTCAGCCACCATTGGGGCAAGATCACCATGGACCATTGGGTACTGGAGATTATCCACTAAGAATATGCCACAGAATTTTTCATTCCCCCTTCAGAGTCCCCCATCCCAATGCCTCCAGGGGACCCCGCCTATCAATGCTTTCTACAACAGAAGTTTATACTCCCCATACATCCTTATTCCAAAAAGGACGGAGAGCTCTGCCCCATTCTTGACTGTCACCTACTAAATACCTTTATCCAAAAATCCAAGTTCCATATGGTGACGCTGGCTTCTATTATCTCCTCCCTCCCCCTCCATCCCCTCCTCCCGCCTGGTTTGCAGCCCTTGACATGAATGATGCATACTTCCACATCGACGTCCACCTGGGCCACTGGATATTCCTTTATTTCTAGATGGGACGACATCACTATCAATTCTGAGTCCTCTCCTTTGGCATCGTGACAGCTCCGTGAGTCTTCACAAAGGTCTTTGTGGTTGTGGTGGCTCACATGTGCTGCCTTGACTACTTGGTGTGCCCCTACTTTGATGACTAGCTCCTTGTTGTGCTGTCCCAACAGGAGCTTAGCTCTGCCATCTCCACTCTTTGCGCTCTCCTGGCCTCTCTAGGCGTTTGCATCAATGAGGAGGAGTCAGTGCTCTTCCCTACGCAGACGATCAACTTCATTGGCATGCAGCTCGACTCAATTGTGGTTTGTGCCTTCCTTCCACTAGACCTCCTCAATAGCCCTAGTGACGACTCTTTGCTGCGCCTCTTGCATCATAGTATGCCATTGCCTCTCCATCCTCGGCTATATGGCGCCTGCACTTGTGACACCACATGCAGACCTACACATATTGCCTACAACTCTTGCTCCTCTCCATGTACAGACCTCACAGAGATCATGTGATGGCCAGGGTTGTGGTTCCTTGGACAGTTCTGGCCTCCCTCACCTAGTGGACCGACCCGTCCAATGTCATAGTCAGTAGCCCCTTCACCACCCTCACCCCACAAGCCACCATTGCAACAGATGCCTCCCTTGCAGGCTGGGTGGAGCACCTCCTCCAACACACAGCCCAGGGTATTTGGACACCGCAAGAGGCCAGGCTCTACATCAACATTCTGGAGCTCTGAGCAGCTTACCTAGCCTTCCAGGCATTTCTTTCTCTGATCCAGTCACAGCTTTCTCTCATCTAGTCACCTACATCAACAAAAAAGGGGATGCCTGGTCTCCATCCCTCTGTGCAGAGTCAATACACCTGTGGAACTAGTGCATCAACCATCATATCATACTCCAGGCTATGTACCTGCTGGGCACCCAAAATTCCATGGGAGCTGCACTAGCCTGCTCTCCGCTATCTATTCTGAAACTGGGGCACCTCTCACTGGGATTTTTTTCGCCACTTGCAAGTATTGCAAGTTGTCTGTCTATTGCTTCAGGGGAGACCTGGGCTAGGACTCCCAAAGTGACGCACTTCTCCTGTCCTGGACTGGAGACCTCTGCTACGCCTTTCCCTCTGTTCCCCTCCTACTACAAGTTCTCTGCAAGATTCAGCGAGACCATGCTACTGTCATATGCATAGCCTCGTATTGGCCACACCAGGTTTGGTTCCCAGACTGCCTCAGATTTTCCATCTGAGCACCCCTCTGCCTCCGAACTCTGCTAGACCTCCTCACCTAACATCAGGGGCGAGTCTGGCATCCCAACCCAAACCCACTTCACCTTATGGCCTAGTTTTTGGATGGAGCTTGAGGCTAGACAACACATGCTCTACCCCAGTATGCCACATCCTTACTCCAAGCAGGAGGGTATCCACCATGGCACGCTACCAGGCTAAATACAAATGTTTCACCGCTTGTTGTTACTGCCATCACCACCATCTTGGTGAGATTTCCATTCCCATCATCCTCAATTACCTACTCAAGATCAAGATGCTGAGCCTCACCATCAGCTCTCTCCGGGTCCATCTGGCAGCTCTTAGTGCCTTACTCTCTAAAGTGGATGGCGCCTCAGTATTTATCCACCCTACTACCATCTGTTAGGACTAGATTAAGATCCTATGGACCAATCTGCTCTCACAAATCCCTCTTTCAAACTGCTGGCAACATGCTCCCTCTCTCATCTCTTATGAAGGTGGTAATCTTGGTTACTGTTACCCTTCACTTGACGAGTCAGCATACTCGCAACCATGACGGTGCGCGCTCTCTCTCTCTCTCTGTCACATACCAACACCCACAACCCCATATTGTGTTTCAGGGCACATCTACACTACAGTGCTGCATTGGCGCAGCTGCAGTGTGTCTGGTGAAGATGCACTATGCTGACAGGAGAGTGCTCTCCCATTGCTATAAGTACTCCACCTCAGTGAGAGTATAAGCTGCGTCAGCAGGAGAGCATCTCCCGCTGACATAGCACTGGTGTGGACACCGCAAAATTTGTGTTGCTTTGGGAAGAGGGCTTTTTCCCACCCCTATGCGACGTAAGTTAGTTGACTTAATCAGTAATATAGAATTGCCCTCAGAAGGACACAGTCTCCATGCGACTGCACCCTAACTTCCTCCCAAAGGTGGTGTTGGAGTTCCACTTCATTCAGTCCATTCACCTCCCTGTCTTCTGTCCGAAGCCATACACCTCCAATGCAGATGCTACCCTTCACTGCCTCACTATCCACCATACCTTAGTCTTATATCTCCAGAGGACCTGCGGCTTTCAGGCATTACTGAAGCTGTTTGTGCCAATTGCTGGCCAGTCCAAGAGCCAAGCTGTGTCTTCCCAATGAATCTTGAAATGGGTCTCTGGGTGCATCCAGACATGCTGCACACACTCCCAACGTATAGTCACTGGATACAATTACAGCACACTCTATGCAAGCACAGGTTACCACTTTGTCATACCTAGCAGCCGTTTCCTGCCAGGACATCTCTCAAGCAGCGACATGGCGATGCGTTCACATTTTTACCTCCTCCTATGCCAGTTGTCCCCAAACTGTGGAGCTCGCCCCCCTAGGGGGCTCAAAGGAACATTCACAGCAGGGCTCGGGCCAGCCCCCATGGGGGGCGGAGCGGGAGCACCACACCATCCTGTTCCAGCTCTGCCCCAGTCCCAGCCGCAGCCCTGCACCCCATCCCACCCCCAGCCTCAGTCCGGGGCTCTGTTCCTGGCCCCAGCCTTGGCCCCCCTTACCCCTTTCTGCGTCCCATGGCCCCACTCCCAGCCCTGTCTCCCATGGTGGAGGGCATGTACAGGGGTAAGGAGGGGCACAACCCTGAAAAGTTTGGGGACCACTGTGCTAGGCCATCGCTGAAGGAGAGGCTGCGAACATGCTGTTCTACAGGCTGCATTTCCATCTCCATGCTGATTACTACTTGCTACTCACCCACAATTGGAATGCATATAGGGACCATCACTGGAGGTTCTTTGAGATATGTGGTCCCTATTCCAATACCCACTCTCCATCCCCTTTGCTGTGGGCTGGCATACTCGGTGGTAAGAGGGTTATTGAAGAGGCGTTGCTGGGAGAACAAGGAGACACGATGCACATGTGGATCAGTGGACACTGCTACGAAAACCGTCTAGCTCCAGAACATGGCACATATGTGTACCCATGATTGGAATACAGATAGGGACCACACATCTGGGAGAACCTGTATTTATAGGTAAGTAACCTTCTCTTATTGGTTGGGAACCATTAGAACATGTTGATTTGCAACTAAACATAGCCTTTACTTAAAAAAAAAAAAAATTTTGTGAACCAGGAGGATATAATATATCTATACACATTTATTTACGCAATTGTGTAGCTTAACTTACATTTATTCAGAATCTTAATTTTTACATAGTTTTTTATTATAAGAATGGTGAATGATTTTTTTTTGACTAGATCAGGGGTCGGCAACCTATGGCACACAAGCCAATTTTTAATGGCACGCGGCTGCCTGCTGGGACTCCGCGTGCCATTAAAAATCCTGCCGATGTGGCAAGCTGCGGGGTCCGCGGTCCCAGGCCTTGCCAGCCCGAGTGCAGCAAGCCGCTGCCACCTCCCCCGCCTTTCCTTAGAGCCCTGCTGCCGCGTGTGCAGCGCTCTGGGGGCTGGGGCTAGGCGCTCCCGCGGGGCAGCGTTTGGCTCCATGGGGAGGAAAAGACGCTTCCAGCTCATCCGGAGCCCTGCTGCCTCGGGCGCAGCGCTCTGAGGGGTAGGACAGGGCTATGCACACGGGGGCGGCGGCGGCGGCAGGGCTCCGGATGAGCGGGGAGCCTCATGGTAAGGGGGCCAGGTCCGGGGCTAGCCGGGGGCGGGGGTTGGGTAAGGGGTGGGGGCAGTCAAGGGACAGGGAGCAGGGTGGGTGGGATCCCAGGGGGTGGTTAGGGGTGGGGGTCTCTGGAGGGGGCAGTCAGGGAGCAGGGGGGTTGGATGGGCATGGGAGTCCCGGGGTCTGTTTGGGGAGTGGATAGGAGTCAGGGCAGTCAGGGAGCAGGGAGGGTCCTGGGGGAGCAGTTAGGGTGTGGAGGGGTCTCTGGAGGGGGTGGTCAGGAGACAAGGAGCTGGGGAGGGTTGGATGAGTCAGGAGTTCTGGGGGGTCCTGTCAAGAAGCAGGGGTGTGGAGAGGGGTTGAGGCAGGCAGGGAGCGAGGGGGGGTTTGTATGGGTCCAGAGTTCTGGGGGTCCTGTCGGGGTGGGGAGCAGTTAGATAGGCATGGGAGTCCAGGAGGTCTATCTGGGTGTGGGGGTGTGAATAAGGGTTGGGGCAGTCAGGGGACAGGTAGGGGACAGGGTCCTAGAGGGGCAGTCAGAGGATAAGGGGCAGGGGTCCCAGGACAGGGTAGTCAGGACAAGGAGTGGGGGAGTTGGGGTTCGGGGGGGCAGTCACTCAGCCCTCTGCCCTGAGCCCTGACCCCCCCCCACACCCAGCCCTCTTCCCTGAGCCCTGCACCTCCACACACCTTCAGGCGCTTGCCCTGAGCCCTGTACCACCCAGCCCTCTGTTGACTTTCACCTCCCCCATGACTCCAGCCCTGACTGGCACCCCCACATACCCAGCCCCCCTACCCTGACACCTGCACCCCCCTCACATGCCCCCAGCCCTCTACCCTGACTCTTGCACTCCCCACATCCCCAGCCACCCCCCATCCCATGCACCCCACACATCCCCATCCCCACCCTGAGCACCAAACGGGAGCCCCTGCACCACCACTCACATTCCCATCTGCACCCCTCACACCAAATTGGAGCTGCCCAGGTGAGTGCCCCCACACCCAAACCTTCTGCCCCAACCCTGAGCTCCCTCCTTCATTCTAGCTCCTGGTCAGACCCTTCACCCCCAGCCCTGTGCTCAGTCCACTCCCACTCTCAGCTCAGTGCAGAGAGAGGAGGAGAATGGGCCAAAACCAGGGAGAAGGTAGGTACCCACTGTATGTGGGCAGGGCTGGGACCCCAGACCAGCACCGGGCTGAGCGGGTCCGGCAGCTGGGATCCCGGCTGGCAGGACCCGGAGGATGGAACCCCTGAGCGGCAGTAGCCTGGGCCGCTCAGCCCACTGCCAGTCTGGGGTCCCGGCTGCTGGCCCCGCACAGCCCGCTGCCGGTCTGGGGTTCTGGCTGCCAGACCCTTCCCAGCTGGGGTCCTGGCCGCAGGCCTCACTCAGTCCACTGCCGGCCGAGGTGAACAGAACCCCAGACCAGCAACGGGCTGAGCGGGCCGGTGGCGTAAGATCAACATTTTAATTTAATTTTAAATTAAGCTTCTTAAACATTTTGAAAACCTTGTTTATTTTACAATACAACACTAGTTTAGTTATATAATATATAGACTTGTAGAGAGAGACCTTCTAAAAAACATTAAAATGTATGACCGGCACATGAAACCTTAAATTAGAGTGAATAAATGAAGACTCAGCACACCATGTCTGAAAGGTTGCCGACCCCTGGACTAGATGGTTAATTTGTTTCTTGTGATTTCTGTCAAGCTGTACTTTGATGAAGAACAAAAACAGCATTTTAATTTTTTAAAATTTAAATAAAATAACCTTAAATGTGCTAAGTACATAAGAAAAGTTACCAAACCATGTTTTGAATTTGAAACTGCTTTATTAAACAAAGGAAGTATTATCTGTAGTTTAGTTAATTGAATTGACTGCTTCTGGTCACCACAGAGATTTTAGTAATCGTAGATCTCATCCTCTCACACCTAGTTTTTATTCACAGGTTAGAAGAAGAAGACAAGCTTTCCTGTTTTTCAGTTAGTTTCTTAACTTTCTGAACTAGTCATTGAACTGAACTAGTTGAATAAACTGAAATGAAGAAAGTATTCTCTCTGTACCTACAGAAGAGCTGGTTTAGCACGTCATCAGACTCTGATTCCAGGTGCTTAGCCAGTAACATCCATCAGTTCAGTGGTTTCACTTTCTTTAAAACTTGGCAGCAAACATGTATTGCTTAATATTATTTTTGTGTACAAGTTTAGCCCTTAACATAGTGTGTCAAATTCAAATTTAATTTGAATAAATCTATGTTTAATTTAAATTACAAATACCGATTTTCTTATTTTAAAAAAAAACTATTTGTATCCATCTTAATTTGTATGTAATATGGTCTCTGAAGGCGATGAGACAAATTCTTTTACTGAAAACTAGTGCTGAAACTTGAAAATAAATGGGAATTTGAAATTGAACATGCTCACAAGACCGAAGGGTCCAGAGCCCCCTTGCAAAATTATCAAATTCCTGAGATTCAATTTTCAAAAACTTTATTCTTGAAGCGAACAGGAAATTTCAATACTTGGAATTTCAAGGGTATCAGACATTATTGCACCAGAACTTGAATTTGGAATCAGAATCGTAGGACTGGAAGGGACCTCAAGTGGTCTCATAGTCCAGTCCCCTGCACTCATGGCAGAATTAAGTATTATCTATTCTAGACTATCCCTGACAGGTGTTTGTCTAACCTGCTCTTAAAAATCTACAATCATGGAGATTCCACAACCTCCATGGGCAATTTATTCCAGACTCAGTGCTTAACCACCCTGATAGGAAGTTTTTCCTAATATCCAACCTAAACGGCTCTTGCTGCAATTTAAGCCCATTGCTTCTTGTCCTATCATCAGAGGTGAAGAATAATTTTTCTTCTTCCTTCTTGTAAAAATATTTTATGTACTTGAATCCTCTTCTCTGTGCTTCTTCCCTTCCCCACCCCCGCCTCGATAAAAAGAAGCAAATGGAACAAATTCAGGGAGCAATTGCAGCTGCACTGCTGTAGCATGTCTGGTGAAGACACGCTATGCTGACAGAAGAGTGCTCTCCCATTGGCATAATTATTCCACCTCCACAAAAGAGAGGTGGAAGCCGAGTCAGTGGGAGAGCGTCTCCCACCGACACAGCACCAATATGGATAGCGCTTGGGTTGACGCAATGTACGTCATTCAGGGGTGTGTGTCTTTTTACACCCCTGAGCAACGTAAGTTACATCGACCTAAGAGGTAGAGTAGGTCAGCCCTCAGTATTAGTGTCTTCAGTTCTGAAGAACTGCAGGAATTCCTTCATGGCCACCTTGAACAACATTGCATACATGGGAAATCTTTCTTTTAAAAGGTGGTGTTGAAGGTTAGATGTATGGATACTTAAAATAGGGTTTTATAACAAAATTGATATTGTTTCCAGTTTTTTGGCATAGAGTAAGAGGTAAATTTGGTTTCCTACCTATTTTTTCTTATACTTTTTCCTTTTTGTGAACGTAACTTTTGTATGTTAAGTAAGCAAGCACTGTGAAAGTTTGAAAATGAGTTACTATTTTGACTTTTTATAAAATGCACTCATTTAATTGTTTTCTTTTTCTTATAGATAAGTCTACCATTTAATACAGCATTTGGTGCAGACACAGAGGGTTCCCAGTGGATTGTGGGTTACCTCTTAGAAAAAGTAATCAGTAACCTGGCAGTATGGAGTTCTGAGCAGGACCTTGCAAATGACACTGTACAGTTGCTAGTAACATTAGTGGAAAGGAGAGAGAGGTAAAGTGCAGGCTTATGCCGTCAAATTTTTCTTTTGCATCTTTTAACATTTATATTGGGCCAAAAATAAAGTGAATACAGTGTATATTACCTATTAGAATATTTGTACTGTTCTAAATGTTTTCCACAGCTAAGAGCACTTTCTGTTGAAGCATTCAAAATTGTTCAAACCCTAGCATAAAATGTAAGGTATTTTATTAAAAATATGTGCATACTTCCACACAAACTAAATAACTTGACGTTTTTCTCTTTTTATGAAATAACAACCATGTTCTGGGTTACATAGACTCAAGACTGGGGGGAGGGATAGTTCTGTGGTTTGAGCTTTGGCCTGCTAAAACAAGGGTTGTGAGTTCACTCATTGAGGGGGCCATTTAGGGAACCGGGGTGTTAAAAAAAAAAAAAAAAAAAAACACCCTGGGGATTTGTCCTGCTTTGAGCAAGGGGTTAGACTAGATGATCTCCTAAGGTCCCTTCCAACCCTGATATTCTATGATTCTAGATTCTCCACTCTTACACCAGTTTTATGCTTCTGTAACTCTAGTGGAGTGTCACCAAGCATAAAGCTTGTATAATGGAGAGGAGAATCAGCCTGTCAGTGCTTGTCAGTCCAGTTAAGTGAGCCCCTCAAGTTTATATTGTACTGAAATGTGCTCTCATTCCCCTATGCCTCTCAGCCACCAGGGGGTTAGAAAGAATTAACTCTGCCTTTCCCCACACCCTCCCAATTCCATAATGAGGATTTCTACATTGCTATTTACTTTTGAAGAATTAACTGTTTAGGATTGAAAAATCAAATGCCAGCGTAGTTATGTTGTAAAAGAATATTAAAACGGTGTAATTTTAAACATCTAAAAGCATGTAGAATTTGGAGAAAGTGATACATTTCAAAGGTTTGCTTTGGAGCTAGAAGCTGTAAAGCAGCAAATTCTTGAAAGTTTTATCCTTTTGTAGATTGACACAAAATAGTTTTTTGTGTGTAATACATATGTACTGTGTTAAAAGAACATATTACGGTTGCTAAGTGAAGCATGCACATTTTAAAACGCCAGAATTAAAGTTGCATGTACAACTGTAATCCACCCCCTTTGTGTGTATGCATTATGATGCATTATTTAATTACATGATTTTTTTCACACAGAATCCTTGGCTCATTCAGTGCACAAAATGGACAGTGCTTACTAAACAAGCAACTATTCAGTATTTTGTTTTCTGCTTGATGTTCAGTGTGTGGCCGTATGGCTTATTATTACACACTGTTCAAACTCTGCTCTGAAGACAGAATTATTAACTTCCTCATTGGCTTTTCTGTGGTGCTCATCTTTATAGTACCTGAAGTGCATCACAAATACACCTCTACCCTGTCCTCAGGAGCCAAAAAATCTTATTGCGTTATAGGTGAAACCGCATTATATCAAACTTGTTTTGATCCGCCGGAGTGCGCAGCCCCGCCCCCCTGGAGTGCTGCTTTACCACATTATATCCAAATTCATGTTATATCAGGCCGCGTTATATTGGGATAGCAGTGTATTAGTGAATTTATTTTCACAATACCTCTCTAAAATTAAGAGGTATTATTCCCATTTTATAGATGAGGAACTAAGGCACAGGGAGGGTAAGGTCAAAAGTATATACTAAACTTTGGGTGCTAAATTTGAGGTGCCTTGGCCTTGATTTTTTTAGAATACTCAGCATTACATAGCGCTTCATAATTATGCTCAAAGCAGAGCTCCCATTGACTTCAGTTACAGTTGTGAGTGCTCAGCACTTCTGCAAATCAGACACCAGGGTTTCAAAGTCAGGCAAGAGAAACACACGAGTGAGTGATTGTAAAAGGCTTGGTTAAAGTGACTTGCCCAGTATTGCAAAGGAAGGAGTAGAATCCGGTTCTTTAAACAGCAGCATTCACCTGCCTTAACCATGAGACCATCCTTTCTCAAGGTAGGAAAAGCATTCAAGTGCCAAAGTCAGTTCTGAACTCCTTAGTATTATCTGGGAGCTGACACTGTTCAGTGCTCTCAACAGGGTTCTCATAACCCTGCCTCTCTCATTTCTGTTCCCAAGCCACAGTGGCGCTCCCTCCGAGGAAGCTTGATAATGGTGTGGACTTTTTAGTTAAGGCTGGCAGGGGATTGAGTCCTGTCTGGGAGTCAGGTCTGGAATCCAGGATTAAAGCATGTGTTCTCAGCCTAGAGGGGAATTTTAAGGGGATCACAGCCACCCTCCATTTCTTTGACTACAATGGGCGGTGTCCCTGGGTTCCAAAGTTTTGTTTTTTCTGTGTAAAATGTAATCACAGTATTGGAAGCTGAGAACCACTGGATTACGGCATAGGCACTACAGAGCCATGTTGGGGCCCTAGCTCCTGGAATCACATGGTGAGGTCAGAATCTCCACTTTGGTTTACCAACACCAAATAAATACATAAATAGAAGTTTATAGCCACCCCCCCATCCCCCAGGTTTGTAAAGAAAATCTTGAAAACATTACCAGAGTGTAACTAACACATTGCCTGACTGTATCTGCAGACAGCCAGTCGCAAGGGCAGGAGGTTTTCTGGCCTCACTCCCACCACCAGATGGGACCAGTCCTGTGCTGTTGCAGCTCTGGTATGGCCACTCTGCTGCTCTAGAGGAGAGGGGGCCCTGCCACTGGTCAAAGGAAAGGAAGGGTTTTCCCTGCTGTTCTCTGAGACCAGAGGGGTCTGTGAGAGGTGCTCCGTACAAAGAAAGGGAGGGCCAGCCACTGGGTTTCATGCACGCTGGATAGACTGGGAAGAAAAAGAGCCCATGTTTTGCTGTTTGCAGCCTGTTGGGGGGTTGGGAAATCCTACAGCCCCCCGCTTTCCTTCTCACTCCTCCCCCTCCATCATTTTTTGTGTGTTGAACAAAGACCATGAGAATGCATGTTCAACAAATGTGTGAGGTGAGAGAGAAGATAAAGTCAAAGGGGGGATGAATGATGGAGTGGAAAGGAGAATATAGTGAATATGGGATCTGTAATGCATCAAGGAGGAAGGGGAGGGAATGAATAAATGAAGGGATAGATGAAATGACAGAGGCAAAGGAATAGGAGTGGGAAAAGCTGCATTGAGAGCTTTGAAACTTGAGCTTAGGCAGGCATTTGTTCCCTACACAGAGGCCAAAAATAGATGGAACATAGTTACCTACACAGAGGGGCCTCTCTGCTTCTGCCCCATCATAAGTTGGCTGAGGTGGTAACAGTGAGTCCTGTTCTGAGGTGGATGCAGACAGAGCCCTCCCTGGTTTTGGAGAAGGCCCAGCTCACCTGAAGGCAAGGAGTGGTGACCCAGAAATGAGGAAGGCTCAAGTTTATGCAAAGAGGAGCAGGGCAACCAGACTAGCAAAATTTACTCTTTGCTTTTATGTTGGTGGCCCCTGCCACTGCTGGCCAAATCGGAGAGCGCCGATGTCTTACCTCTGTCCAGAGGGGTGGCAAGGGCTCCGGTTTGTCTTAATCTGGTCCTACTAAAAATGCCTCCTTGAGAAAGGCAATCTCTGCGTGATGGAGTCTAGTTGGGTTTAGACCCTTAAAGGGGCTGGCCTACGCTTGTGACCAGAAGAGACAGAAATTTGTTGCCCAGACACGAGTTGAGGAGCTCTGTAGATACACAAGAGGTGCCCTGTTTGTTGTTGTTTTGATGTGTACAGATTGACAAGCTGCAAGAAAGAACAGTGACTAAAGACTTTGCTGGTTTGTGTTCTTTTGGTTAAACAGAACTCAGTGATAAAACAGATTTTCTTTTGCTTAATCTGAATCTCCTGTAAATTCTGTAAAACTAGAGAGTCTCTAGGCTCAGAGTTATAACAACAAAACTCAACCGCTTGAGCTCAGTACATGCAAGATGTCAAATAAAGGGTATTATGTGACTCTGCAAAGTGCTTTCCCATTTTTTTCACTCATAAATTAAATGATTTATAAATTAAATTTTACAAAAATCTAGAAATGAGGCATAAATAAGATGAATGTCATAAAGAATAGAGACTAAGGTATAAATCCTAGGTTAAATGAATACTTTGGAACTTTAACAAAATTTCTATTAAGAATAATTGGTAAAAGCAATCAGATTGTATGTGTTTCTAAAGGATTTTCTATGAGTAAGCAATTTTTTTACTTTTATTTTTATTTTATTTTTTAGGGCAAATTTAGTAATTCAGTGTGAGAATTGGTGGAATTTAGCTAAGCAGTTTGCGAGGCGAAGCCCACCTCTTCACTTTTTGTCCAGTTCTGTTCAGAGAACACTAATGAAAGCTCTAGTTTTAGGAGGTTTTGCCCATATGGACACAGATACAAAACAGCAATACTGGACAGAGGTAAGACATTTAAAATTTCTGTCACCTTCATTTCAGCAAGCAATGAAACTCAATTCAACACTACTGTTGCACACGGAACATCTTTAAAGGCTTTTTTAATATTAGAATTTCATTGTGATTCTTATTTTACCTAAACTTTATAAGGCACCAATTGCAGGGTACGTAAGATACCAGTTATTTAAATGTGACCAATTAATATTACATTGAGGGTCATTTTATAATCGTATTTCATAAATGTTGTTTTTAAAAAATTCTGAAGTGGTCAGATTAAAATGACTGATTATCAAAAAAGGAAAGAGTGTTCCTTAAAACTGAAGTCTTGGAAGTCTCACTTCTTCCCCTGGTAACTTTTTAGTTTATATGATCCTTGTAAGATTCCATGTATTTTGTGAGGCTTAACAAAGTGCAACAATACAGTAGAACCTCAGAGTTATGAACACCTCGGGAATGGAGGTTGTTCATAACTCTGAAATGTTCGTAACTCTGAACAAAACATTATGGTTCTTTCAAAAGTTTACAACTGAGTATTTGACTTAATACAGCTTTGAAACTTTACTATGCAGAAGAAAAATGCGGCTTTCCCTTTATTTTTTTAGTAGTTTACATTTAACACAGTACTGTACTCTGTGTGTTTCTGCTGCTGCTGCCTGGTTTTGTACTTCTGGTTCCAAATGAGGTGTGTGGTTGACTGGTCAGTTTGTAACTCTAGTGTACGCAACTCTGAGGTTTTACTGTAAAATAATAAAATGAATATGAAGAGAAAATAATGAAGCATCTTGGCCCTAGAGTGTAACTGAAGCATGAGCAATAAACACCGTAGGTTTATAAAGAATAAATCTTGTGAAAAACTTAATTGCTTGCTTGATAAATTACAAAATTAATAACTGAAAGGGAACATGATAGAGGAACTGGTAATGTATTGGGGTTTTGTAAAGCTATGACTGTCTTGAAAAACTAAACTAAAAAATTAGATCAAATTAGCTTAGCTATCAACAGTATCATGCAGATTGAACATAGGCTGGAAGACTAAAAATGTTTCTCTAAACAAAAGGTCAGTGTTGTAATGATTATTGTATTGACTCTGGTATTTACATGGCAAGGATTTGTAAACTTAACTTCCTAAATAAATAGTTTTAAAAAAAAAATGATAGATGGCAGTATGTTGTGTGGTACCACAAAGATAATTAAGACTGATCTTATTTAACAGTTTCATTAATTAGCTAGAATAGAAAAGAAACTTTCAGGTGATACCAAATTTGGAGGAGATTCATATACCTGAGAGGACAAAAAAAGGCACAGTAGAGAGGAATTTGACCACCATAAGTGGGCAGAAAATAAGTTGGCAAGAGATAATGCTGAAACAGACCCCTAACGGAGATAGTGAATGACAAGATTAAATTAAAATTCACTTAATGGGCCTGATTAATCATTGTGTTATCCCAGTTTTATGCCAGTTTTAATTCCATTGAAATCAATGGAATTGCACCAGTGTAAAAGTGGAGTAACAATGGTGAATCCCAGTGCTTTGTAGGTGGGGAGAGTGGGCAAGGTTGTGTGCCATAAAGACTTGAATTTTTAATGAATTGATAGGAAACTGTGAGTACTACATGTATTAAACTGGAAGAATACATTTATCAGAAATGGCTGTGTAATTTTTGATTCTGTAGGTTCTTCAGCCACTTCAGCAGCGATTCTTGAATGTGATAAACCAAGAAAATTTTCAACAGATCTGTCAAGAGGAGGAGGTGAAACAGGAAATCACTGCCACACTAGAAGCGCTTTGTGGCATTGCTGAGGCTACCCAGATAGATAATGTAGCAATACTCTTTAACTTTCTGATGGACTTTCTTACCAATTGCATTGGATTAATGGAGGTGTACAAAAACACACCAGAGACTGTTAACCTCATAATAGAAGTTTTTGTTGAAGTTGCACATAAACAAATATGCTATCTCGGAGAGGTAAATGTGATCAAAGAGAGAGAGAGAGAGAGAGAGTGTGTGTGTGTGTGTGTGTGTGTGTGTGTGTGTGTGTGTGTGTTTGCGTGCATGCACGCACATGCAAAATGAGATCGTAGTCTCTAAATCAAGTAAACCACAATGATTTTAAATGCTGAATAGGAAGAAATATTGTAGAGCCGAGCCCTCTTAAATGTATGCCTGTTAACGGAGTGAACATATTTAAAATGTAGACATCAAAAGGTTCATTGATCTTTTAAAATAATACATCTAATTTATTTTTTATATAATCCATTAAAGAGCATAATTCACTGAAACTGATATGTTATTAAAAGGAAATAGACCTCTTTAAAGGAAACCAGATTTGATAAAACAAGCAAATCCATTTACAGGTTTCTGCTATAGTAAAACCCAAGCACACTGACTGGAGACTGGAAAAAGAGAGAGCATCCCACAGTTCTACCTCTTATATCATTCAGAAAACTTTTCGATGTACTAAATAATATTTCCTTGTCTATAAGTGAGAGTGCATATATTGTCTCTGAAAAGGTAACCCAAAAGTACAGCTAGACTCTGCATACACTAACAAATTTACCTATAATTCATCATTAGTCCAGCTCAGGGAGTTTTTACCATGTTTAACTTTTTCTGAAGGTTTGTCTAGGGCAACTTGCCACTGGTGTAACTTCTGGTGCAAACTCTTAATGTAGAGACATTGCATTGGTGCTAAACATGGCTTTCAATGGTGTGATTTACCTCAGTAAGTTACCAGTGCATTGTACCTACGTAAGGACTTTGTACTGGTATAGTTATACCTGTGCAAATTTCCCTGATCCAGACAAACCCTAGTTACTGCCATTGGATCTGCCGTAATGGTGGATTAAAGCTACAAAATGTGCTAGTGTGAGCAAGACCCTGTGAATCTGCAATTCTGAACAATTTCTTGAGTTTGGCAAGAAATGTCAGCCTGTCCAAAACCATTTAATATATAGACTCCTGATTTAAAATTTTCTTTTTAAATTTGGGGTAACCTGCCAAAAGTATGGTTATACTAGTAAAGTATTGTAGTCACTGGAACATGAGTAAATGGACTAGCTAGTTATGTTATGTAAGGAATATCTATTTCCTTAACACTTTTATGTGTATCTATTACACTAAATAGTAACAGATAATAGGAAAAAAATCAAAATCACTGGTGTATTGTCAGCCAAGCAGCATCAAAAGCAGCACTAAAAAGTCAATATTAAATATGCTAGTATATATAGTATGTAACATATTTAACTTCCTGTTTTGTTTTTGTTGCAGTCCAAAGCCATGAATTTGTATGAGGCCTGCCTGACTCTACTTCAAGTATATTCCAAGAATAATTTAGGTCGGCAGCGAATAGATGTTACAGCAGAAGAGGACCAATACCAGGATCTTCTTCTTATTATGGAGCTTCTTACTAACCTTCTGTCAAAAGAATTTATAGATTTCAGTGATACAGGTATGAAGAAATTGGAGATGAAAAGCATCAAGTATTGGTGAACTTTTCTGGGTAGTTTTGAGCAAAAATGATGGGCTGCAAAATAAGCTAATTTTCTTTTGAGGATTTATCTTACATTGATTTAAAAAAAAATAGCAAAAATATTGTGGAGAGAGAGAACTAATTATCCAAGTAATGTATGAGTGGAGATTAGAGAGTCTAGTTTCCACATTCTGAGATAGCATTTAATATTCAGACTCTCTTAGCTGAGGGAAGATTGCATATAATTCATGGGCCATTGTTCTTGTTGCATTGTTTGTATACGGAACAACTTGAAATCTGAACTAGAAGAAGGTACTGATCTGGAAGTAAAGCAATGGAAGTTATCAAAAACAAGTTCAGTTAAATCAGAATTAGGGTATAGTTTAAAACAGAACATTTCAGCGTGTGATAGAAGAGCTTGATTCTGAAAGGTGTTGAGCTCTATCACTCCAGCGGCACTTCAGCGGTATGTGTAGATGCTCAGCAATTCGCAGAACAGGTGCTGTGGTATGTAGTTATGGTTTAGTTAAGTTTTCTCTTGTATATCCCAATCTTTTTTTTTCTTCATGATCTCTGCTATTTAAAATTGAATCAGTTGAAAACCTGATGTGCCAGGTATAATTTAACTATATTGAACAGTTTTTTAGATAAGCTAAAAAATGTAAACACAATGTTCAAGCTTTACCAAGTCCTAGAAAGTTCTGTGCAGAAGGCACAGAACAAAAGGAAATTGTATCTATCTATCTATCTATCCCGGTATTTATATTAATGCTCATCACTAGCTCTGAGTGCCTCCGAAGATATAACCAACTGCAGTGCACTCACATAATTATTTACAGTCTCAAATGTACTGAATTCTGGCCCCCTATTTTTAATCTCTAAATAATAGACAAAGACTTTACCATTAGACCTAGATCTGTAGCCAGTATATCTTAATCTAAGGTCACAATACAGGCTGGATTTTTGAGTCAGGCTTATGAGGAATTGAATGTCTGCATTGAGGCTGGTTATATGGAAGAATTTGAAAGGGAATTTGTCATGAAACTAAGGAGTCCGAATGCATTTCGGTATTATGATCAAGTGTTAAGACACAAGTTAAGGTTTGTGTGGATGTTAATATCACCAGTTAAATCAATATTCTTGCTTTTTAGTGTTTCAGTTGATAGGAAATGCAGTTATGAAGCCTTACTTTGAAATAAACAAAGTTTTCTGTGTTTTAATATACTCCTAAATGCTAAGGCATACTCATAGCGTTTGATATTTCCTGTTCTTATAGGATCTTTTGGAGTACTGTATTGTGATGCCTAGACACAATGGGCCTAAGCATAGGATGAAGTTGCAGCCTAAACTATCACAACTCATATTTTAATATAGTGTGTTTGCTGTCCTTTTTAAAAAAGAAATATGGCCTCTTGCATAAAAATGAGACACTTCAGTATGTCTGATCTTTCCTTTTACATTTAATGTGTTAGCAATAAAGGTTTTTATGTTTTCTATAGATGAAGTATTTAGAGGACAGGAGCCAGGACAAGCTGCAAATAGATCTGTGTCAGCAGCAGATGTAGTCTTATATGGAGTTAATCTAGTTCTGCCATTAATGTCACAGGATCTGCTGAAAGTAAGTATATTTTAACATACATGTACGGTATATATGCACGCACACATAATAAATGTAAACTTCTTATAAAAATATATAAGCTTTTAGATGGTTTCTAAACTTTGAAGTTGTTAGAGTGGTTTATGTAGCCTGGCAGTTAAATACAATGCATTTTCTAGGGTTTATTTTACTGTATATGCAAGGAATTTTTCTCTGGCCCCTGAGAGCCAAAGAGAGTTATACATGGAGCACCTAGACAAAGTTTGTCGTTTTTTAAAAAGTCAGTCCTGCCACAAGTCGTCTTATTTTGAATTGAGTTGAGATTTTATCATAGAATTCAAAAAAGGATTAAACATTTATATGGAGAATGAGAATATTTATTGTAACATTAGATAGGATAAAAAAGGATATAAATCTTCATGCTGCATGGCATAAATCAACAACTAACTGATGGGGAATAGGAAGAAACTTGTTCTATAGGCAGGTTATTCCACAATTGCCTACTGTGTGGTTTCATGCACTTTTTTGGGGACTGCATTATGATCTAAAAAGTGTCTGCATTGCTGTTCATTCACTTGTCGGCTTTCTCTCCTGTCGTGGGTCCCTTCTCCTGTGGCTTTTCTTTTGTCATTTGCTTCATGAAAGTTTGATTTATTACTTTGCTCTTATCCATATTTGACAATTATTAAAACTATTCACATTTTGAAAAACACATCATAATATATATTTTGCATTTGTGATTGATCATTACTTTTATATTTCTTTACTAGGATAACACTGATTTTTGGGGGGGGAGGCAGGGAGATGCTTTTTAAGGCTTTCATGTCATATGCATAACTCTTGTTATATCACCATAAAAATCAAATGAATGGAATGGCAATATGCTGAGGACTGTAACATTGAAGTTTGTATCGGCTAATAATTACCTTTCTTTTCAGCAGAGTGCATCAGTCTCAGTCCTGTCTGTTTGTTCCACAGAAATTTAGGAGCAGTATTAAAACAGAACTGTTTGAGTCTAAAATTCCCAATATATTTCTTTTGACAGTTTCCATCTCTGTGTAATCAGTACTACAAATTAATCACCTTCATCTGTGAGATATTTCCTGAGAAAATTCCTCAGCTCCCAGAAGACCTTTTTAAGAGCCTAATGTACTCATTGGAGTTAGGGATGTCATCGTATCCTTTACAATGAATGGATGTCCAACTTCAAAATGCCTTTTCTTTTTTTTTGTGAAGAAATTTAGAAATTTTAACTTTCTTTACTTTTTTCTATTTTTTCCTTCTGTTTATCTCTGCTTATATAATAGTAGTGTTATAGTTGTTTTCCTCTCTCAATTTTACCCTTGCATTCTGTTTTATTATTATTGGAATGTCAGCTGAGTTTCTAGCCTTAACTGAATTTAATTAGACCCATAACATATATTTAATGTAGTTTTTAAGTGGTTTAATATGTGTGTGTTCTTGCTGGCAACCTCTATTGCCTCCTCCTTACTATTTCATCTCACAGAGAATCTGACTTCATAAGCGTTCAGGTGGTATCTCAAAGCTATTCCTGAATTAGTTTCTCAGCTGGTAATACAAAATTCTACTGCTGTTCTACTGGGCTGGCTCCAGAGTATTTCCTGTCATACTGCCAGTGGGCTCTCCCTTTATAATAGGGAGTACCATTTTCACTAACCTACAGCATGTGTCAAAAACAGATGAGAAGCTTGGCCATAAGGGACTGTTTCTGAAAATGTCAGGTCACAGATGACAGAATTATTTTACAGTGTATAGCCAATAAAAGAGGGCAACAAAGATGCCATAGATTCCTATCTTTTTGTTAAAGCACTCTAGTAAAAATAAAGTAAATCCTGGGACATGTACTCATGAAAACATATTCTAGTAATGCTGTTTAGAAATTTACCACAACTTAAAAAGAAAATCTGACTTATTCTTTGATGCTTTTTCTTTGACACTTCAATTATCAGGATGAGTTCTGAGGTTTGCCAACTCTGTCTGGAAGCTTTAACACCATTAGCAGAACAATGTGCTAAAGCACAAGAAACAGATTCATCACTATTTCTAGCAACAAGGCACTTTCTTAAGGTAAAATGTCTATTTGCAAATTACGCTGCCATATTTTGTTTATTATTTGTATTACAGTGGTGTCTAGAGGCCCCAACTGAGATCAATGCCCCATTAGGCTAAGCCCTGTATGAACACATTATAAGAGACGGTCCTTGCCCTAAAGAACTTAGTCCATTAAGACAAGACCAACAAAAGGTATAAGGGGAAATAGAGGCACAGAGAGGAGAAACAACTTGCCCAAAGTCATGCCAAATCAGTGGCAGACTTGGGACTTTTCAGTCAGTAGCTCATGTTTTTGTGTTATGTGCATGGGCTTCAAAATGAAACTTAAAAGATTTTAGTAAGAATCACTGTGAAGTCTGAGTAGATGACACAAAGAACTAAAATAGAATGGGCAAGGTTGCTTATAAGCTGAAGGATGGAGTGGACAAGAGGCAACAGGAATAGGTAGGGAAAATGGAATAGATGATTACTAAAACAAGAAAAGAAGATGCTGCTGCTCTGGTTGGTCTTCAATTTAAAGAAAATTACATAAGTTCTCAATCCCGTGTTGTGTTCAGTGTCTACTGTTCTGGACTACCCGCTCCATCTTGTTCAGCTGGGTCTCAGTGAGCTGGCCGGTAGGAAAATCTGTGTGCTTAATCCCAGGTTAAATGTTTAATGAAAAATCTCTTACGTTACTCTTTCATCACAGACTAAGTCTTGCTTGGGATCTTAGTTTTCTCATAGCAGGCTCATTGACATCAGTCCGGCTGAGAGAGTGAACAACGAGCCTTAAATAAAGGTTGATAAAGCTGGACGTACTTGTTTCTTCAATCCCTTCCCTAAATTTCTACCTTAAATTCTCTGACTTCCACCCCATTCAGTCATTCCCTCACCCACTTAATTTTCATTCAGCCTTAGGATTCTCCAAAGTCACATCATCTTTCACAGACCTGATGAATGGGTTCCCCATTTTATTCTGGAAGAGCAAAACCTTTCATTTATTGTTTGTAGAATCATAAAAATGTAGGTCTAGAAGGAACCTTGTGAGGTCATCTAGTCCAGCTTGGTGTGCTGAGCTAGGACCAAATATACCTAGGTCATTCCTGGCATGTGTTTGTCTAACCTTTTCTTAAAAACCTCCAATGATGGAGATTCCACAACCCTCCCTTTGAATCCTGTTTCATGCTTAACTATTCTTATACTTAGGTTTTATTAATATCTAACCTAAAACTCCCTTGCTGCACAGTAAGCCCATTGCTACTTGTCCTACCATCAGGAGACACAGAGAACAATTGTTCACTGTCCCCTTTATAACAGTCCATATATATTTGAAAACTGTTATTGGGTCCCCCCTCCGTCATTTGAAACATACCAGTTTTTTAATCTTTCCTCTTGTATCACAAAATTAACATAGTCATAAATGATCTTTTATTTATGTTACAAATTAAGAGAATATTAAGAGTATTTAATTTTTTGTGAAGACAGGGACATGGTTATCCTGCAGTTTGCACCTTTTACAGTGTTTGTTGGTATTTCAGTGTACCTCTTAATAGTTAATTCACAATAGAATCTGTACTTCTCTATTTGTTCAAGAAAATGTAGTGTTTCTCCCCCTTTCTAATAATCAAATTTTCTCCTCAGAAAATCCGTATTGTAAGTTAATGTAACAAAAAACACTTCCAAAGACAAACTTAGTAAATATGCCCTTTTCACTGCAAAGAAGTCACATTTAATTAACACAGTAATAGTCCTCCATTGTCTTCTAGCTCTAAAAGCATAAACTATAAATATTTCCACAAATCCTTACTCAATAACTCTCATTCTCCCCAGATCTATAAAGGACTTAGACTTGTTTCAGGAGGTAGTCTTCAATAGGTCTGATTCTTTTAGCTTCCTAAACAAGATTTCCCCTTCTACTTTGTTACATAGTGGCAGCCTAACAGTCTGCATTTTAGATAATTAATTTGTTTTATCACTTCAGATGGTCTTTGATATGCTGGTACTACAAAAGCACAATACAGAGATGACAACTGCAGCAGGTGAAGCATTCTACACATTAGTGTGTTTGCATCAGGTATGGTGTTGTTTTCCCATTTTTAAACGATGTTCAAAAGCTGTTTTGCACGCAGAATAATGCTGTGGTTACTGGTATACCTAGTTGAAATGAAATAGTTATAAGACAGTATTTGGCTGCAATTAATTATTTTTCCTGTGCAAGTAAGACATAGGAAGAAACTTAAATAATATCAGAAGAGGTGGGATTTTCAGTTTATAAGCTTTTCCCTTGGTACATGGCTTCATTGTAGTCAATCTTTACTTGTTCCCTGTTGATTTTTCATTAGCATTTTGACAGATCTTTATTATTCCATGAAATGTTCACCATGACATCCAGCATCTTTGTAGAACAAAAAATTAAATCGAATTTGCTGATCAGATTTTTGCCAATACACGTTGTAGAGCTGTGAAGCAAATTTAACTCTAGAGGGACTTCCATCCTGGCTTACATAGTTGGAATGGTTGTTAAAATTAAATAAGGGTCTGATTAATTTTATTTCTAGATATGTATTAACTTAATAGTTCTAGGAATACAATAACACATGTGCCTAGAGTGGTTCTGTGGAAAATTTCTTATCTTCCACACTACAAATTTGTCCCATATTAACTTTTTAAAATCACTATACAAAGATTTGTATTACTTAAGTTTTATGGCTCCCCCTGTGCTCACATTGACATAAATCCAGTTTTCTTGAAACATCTTTCTATGGGAAAAAAAAGTTCTGGCGTTCTCACGTTGTCTGTTTAGCCTGTTACTCCTTTCTTCTGCTCCCACCGTCCTTAAGGTCAGAAGTCCAGGTTTTTCTCTCACGAGTGTCCAGCAGTGCTTGTCTCCTCGAACAGTTGCTAAATCAGTTTTGGAATCTTACAGCTGGGGTCAAATTGAGCGGGTAGGAAAAAACGGTGATGGTTCTTCGAGTGGTTGCAGACGTAGTCCATTCAAGTGTGTTCACATTTAGACCACTAGGAGCCGGAGACTTTTCCCCTTGCAGCAGTACCCACTGGGGCAGTGTGCACATCCTGCACCTCTTTGTGGCCCCTCCTGAGGCTACATAAGGATGGCGGTGCACCAGTCCCTACCCCATTCCTTCTTACCACCAGTGGCTTAAGTCTGAGCTCCCTCTGCAATTCTCTCCTTACAATTTATTTCCTGTGTCACAGCTACTTACTGAGAGTTTGTAGTGTAAATAGTAGCAGTTAGTACCAATCGTGTGGTATAGTGTAACATTAGTTTAGTTAGTTGTAGTAGGTTATGCAGCATTCTCTGAGTTTTAAGCACCAGGCATCATGTGGGGCCTCTGTTCTTTATAGTGACCTCACGCATGCTGCTTACTGTGTCTTGGTAAGGAACACATTATGGTAAGGTGCAGTATCTAATGTTCATTGAAAAAGTTAACATTGATTTCCAGAGACCTTCAGTTGAAACACCACCTGATGGAACAGGCTACAAAGCCTGTCTTGGCACCAGGGTATTTGTTGGATCATTCGGCCAGCCATCCTCTGGCACCGTCTACTTCTATGGTAGTTCCAGTGGACCCCTGGACTCTGATTCTACCCCAAGAAGAGAAAGGGCTTTCACCTTCCCTAGAAGACCCTTAAAACGAATTGGCACCATCAGAAATCAAAGAGAAATTGATCGTCCTCGTCATCCAGAAAAGGCTGTCAGCGACATCAAGACCCATCAACCTATGTCTCCCTGGTAAAGAGGTGGGAGGATCCTGTACCGTACAGTTGACTTGAGAGAGAGAGCTGTCAAGTCCACTACCTACAGATGTCACAGTACTGTTCCTTTTGGTACCTATCACCTTGCAAGCCTTTATGACAGCATCAGATTTATTTCTCTGTTCTGGTATGTCCGATAACACAGGAGGTCAGCTGTACATCAGTACCCGCAGCAATTCCAGGTCCATCAGCTCCTTCAACCTTAGGACACAGTTTGCAAATGCTGACTGCCATGTTACTGATGAAGAAACAGGCACTGTCCATGGTCTTTGTGCCTGTGTAGCTGGTACTGATGCACTCTTTGTCCTCAGTGGCCAGCACTTGGATACCTTGGATACATGTGACCTCGGTACAGAGTTGCTTTTCAGAGTGTGGACAGGTTCCATCAGGTAATACACTCCTCAGTACCAGACCCATTTGTATGGCCTCTACCTCACCGGGATGCCCTTTCATTAGCGACTGAGGTTCCACCTCCAGTACTCATGGTAGCACCCCTTCATTGGTCAATAGACTAATATAGGTATCCAGCTTGGATGGGCTCCACTGAGGTTCGTAGACTACTCAAAAGACTCATCAGGTTCTGAGTCAGTGTCCTCCAGCTCTTCTTTCTCTCCGTCTCAATTAAAGAGGTCACGCAAATCATCCAAGTATTGAATAGTAGACAACAATACCAAGAGTGTGGCCACTCTTGTAACAAGGACAGAGCATCCTGGTCCAACATGTACTGGCCTCCCATGCTGTATCCCTTCCCACAGTGGCTTTCCCACAAGTGTCTTTTTGGGCCCTGATCATCACTAGTGGTTTTGTTTGTTTGTTTTTGAGGTAAAAACAGCATTTGCAAATCTTTTTTTTTGAAGATTTGAAGAGTTAGTCTCTCGAGATAACGCTTCTAGGATTTTCAGCTGTTTCTTGGGAAGTATAGATTAACTGGATAACTGAGGAAATAGCCTGTATAGGAAAAAGAATGATGAGAGTTGTAGTAGGGGTCTCATGCGCCCAGGGCTCTGACAATCGGCAAGTGAGTGTGAACCTCATAGCCCCTGCCTCCCAGAGAATACACCCTTGGCTGACACCTTGAGAGCTAGGGGCTACAAGGTTCAAACTCAGGTGCCCAAGCATCTGACGATCAGCGCATAGGATCCCAGTAACAAGTGAGTGTTGAGAAAATGTGGAATCGGTCAATGCTACACTCGGCTGATGTGGCGACTTATGGTGTCAGACACCATCAGTTGGTTGAGAGACATCTACCTAGAACACATCGCCAGACATCGGCAACACCAGGAGAGAGAAGCTGCAGTGCCAATGAGAAGCGCAGACAGGAAGGTAACTCGGATACTTCCCTGATGGATTGTATTTTTTAGCAGACGACCTACCCTAAATTCTCAATTACTGAGACAATCTTCACTCGTTGATATATTTGCTTTTCACAACCAACTCTCTGTATAACTTTTTATGAGTAATATACCCAAATATTTGGATGCTAATATCGAAACTGTGTTGTTAAATTTATTCACCTAAATTTGGGTTATTGCTGATTATGTTATATGTCTCTTACGACTTTTAAAACAAACTTTGTATTTGTGGATAATATAAACACTATACCCAGATATACAGATACTCTCTTTTTTTTAACCTGTATATTATATAATTTTTTAACATTAGCTTTAATAAAATGTTTAAGTCTGTTCTCTGCAAAACACTATATGGAGTTTTAGCCAAGGAGTTTGCACCTCTCATACAAAATTGTATACATAATACTTGGGAGTTGTTTGGACAAGGCTAGCTTATATTTTTGTAGCACAGCAGGAATGCTTTCTATCAAACTCTGTTTCATTGCTGTAACTTTACCATTGGTGAGAAATGTTGTTTATATCTTTGCTCGCCTTCATGTTTGATCTGTGCTGGTGAAAATGGCAGTTATTTCATGCAGCTTACAAAGGTGTGGTAGGCACTTTGTAGAGAGCGTGTAGGATGCTCATTGTCTACTTAGGCATGATGTGACAAATGAAGATTTTAAAAGAAGAGGGAATAGGGAATGGAGAGAGAGAAGGCTCCAAATATAAGGTCACACATTTCCTTAAAGGTTACTGCATATTTCATGTTGCCATTTTTTGTTACTTTATCCAAAAATTAAGGTTTCTTTTTACAGGTGTGGATAGAGAAGTATGTATGTAGAGGAGATGAATGAGCATGAGACTAGGAGGGAAAGGAAAAGGGTGCAGGGTGGGGTTGGAGGATTCCAAAGATACTGGATGGACAATGAGATTGAGTGAAAGAAAAGTGTTGGGGAGGCAGTGAAAGACTTTGAGAGAGAAGCAGTTTGTGGGGATGAATCTGACAGAAATGGAAATCAGGAAGCAGTCTGGTGTGAGGGGACTCATTACAAGCAGGAAGAGTGGTGGCCCTGAACTCATCTCAGCTGCAATGTTGTTAATGGTGGTTGTGACCAATGTTCTCTTGAATTTTTCTCTCACATGTGCAGAATGAATTTTGTTAGGCACACCGATATGGAGGTGATATTTGGGGGGGAAGACTCTGGCTGAGGGTGCAGGCTCTGGGGTGGGGCCGGGAATGAAGGGTTTGGGGTGCAGGCTGCCTAGGGGCTACAGCAGGGAGAGAGGACTACCCCCATCTCTCTCTCCCTGCAGCAACACCTGGGCTGGTGGGGGGAGAGGCGCCTCTCTCTGCTGCGGCAGGTCCCGGGCCGGGAGAAACGCATCTCTCCCCACCACAGCCCTGAGCACCTGCGCAGCGCTTAATAGGCTGCTGCATGGCCGCGCAGCTTAGAGGGAATTTAAGTTGTAACAGATGTTGCAATATCTTTGCAGACCTTATTGTATTAAGTTTATGAATGGTTTATGTATCACTGTGGGCCATGACTTGTATTCAGCTCCAGGGGGCAGAGTTACCACAACTCCTCCAGGAACCAAATGCAGTGAGGGTTGATTAAGGTGAATCACTTAGGTTGTAAATGTTCCCAGAAAGGTGGCACCCCTGGGGAGGCTTCCATGTACTGGTTCAAACGGGGGTTTTCCACAGGTCAACAGACACCAGAAAGGGCTTTTTGATTAAAAAAGGCTGGGTTTAAAATGGGCCAAGACCTTCTGTTCAAAGGGAGCCCCCAACCTTTGCAGAAAGGTTGGAGAGACTTTGGCCTATTAGGGCCCCATAAGACTGCTGGGTGACTTCTGGTAAGCTTTTATCATGCATGTAGGAACTTTTGTTGTTTTTTTTTAGCGTTTTCTCTGTAACCCGGTTACTTTAAGAATACATGTGCTTGCTTAGAAAGAACTGTGTGATAACTTGTAGTTGCTGGCCATACATTGTACAGAGCCCTTAGAGAGAAAGCAAAGCACAGGTGTTAGTCTTTAGGTAGACTGGCATGGTGGGGATAGCACAGTGTAAAGCAGATAACTGTGCAGCCATAAAATCCCATCAGAAGGGAATAGGATAATGGTCCTTGCCCAGAGACAGGTGGTGGCTGGAGACCTGGCTGGGCACTCCTGGAGTGGACCACTGGGGGGAAAGAGGGAAATACAGGTGCAGTTACCCTGAAATTGTGGCAGCAGTGACTGGAGCTGAAGGCTTTTAGAGCTTTGTCAAGGCAGCCACTTGGTCTGGCTGAAGGTCTTACCTAGTTTGTAACTTGGCATTCTTATCTAAATCTCTGGAAACAACTTATAACTTTTCCACCACAAAGTCTGTGGGAGTTTTTCCTCCTGCCAAAGGAAGCTGTGTGGCTATATTTGTATTCTATTTCCTATGTAGTAATCACTGCTGTTTCTTCAACAGGCTGAATATTCAGAACTAGTTGAAACATTACTATCAAGTCAACAAGATCCAGTCATTTACCAGCGGTTGGCAGATGCATTCAACAAGCTTACTGCAAGCAGCACTCCTCCTTCACTGGACCGTAAGCAGAAGATGGCCTTCCTAAAGAGTTTAGAAGAATTTATGGCAAATGTTGGTGGACTCCTCTGTGTAAAATAAACAACAACAAAACTCTATGCCTAATTTAGACCCTTTCTGCAAAATGCACTGAGAAATGCTGAAAGCTGACTAAACCTTGTACGTGTTTCTGGGTTCTTTGCAGCCATCTCAGATTTTAGAGAGCCTGGAAGTTTGATATAACACAGTTGAATAGGAGAGGTCAACTTTTGAATCAGCTTCTGCTATTGTGTTAGTCACAATCTGTCATTACTTGTATGTTGTAGAGAATCAACAACAAATTGAAATTTTAAAAGAAAATTCCATATATGTGCAAACAGATATGGGCACATGAAAAATAGTGCCTTTTCCCCATTAGCTTAAAACATAAGTGGCTGGACAAACTTTTAAAGATTTTTTTTCTGAAAACCATATTAGAGTATGATGTAGACACATACAAAACTGTAAACAGTGTAGCTGATTGAAGCTTTATTTTTTCTCTCTGAAGATGGAGTTTATGATCCAAGGGAAAAACACCAAATGGTATTTTTTAACTTGTTTAGTTTTGTTTTTCTACATCACCTGATGTTGCATGTTTTATGTAATACAGGTTTCTACATTATATTCTGCTGCCTAAAGTTCAGAAGGAAAAAGGTGTATATTTTTGTTCCCCTAAAATGAACTTTAGGAACTGTAGCCATTTCATTGCCTTAATTTAAAACAAAACAAAAAAGTGATACACTTTAGACAAGAAATCTAAGGCAACATTTGAGTCTTCAGAGTTGGTTCAGGATGTTGGCATTAAGCTGCTGTGTTTCTGTTGCAGCCCATTTTGTTGACGTGTTATGTTGGGATGTGAGTCTAATGCAACATTCATGTTTAGTTTTACTTTCACTATCTGTTTTAATCCACATCCAAGTTGTGCACAGCTGCAACGTATTTCTACGCTGAACTGTTTGCTTAAGCAATAACAATTCAAAAGGTGTAAATTATTGATTTATATGAACTGTTTTTAAGTTGGGGCATTAGATAAAATAATTATGCTAGACTAGGGGTTTCAAACTCTGTTTTACCCAAGGGCCATATACATTTGATTCAAGGGTTGGAAAGATCATTAGGATTTGTGGTTATTTTTTTCCACCACCACCTCCAGATTTGTTGTGCTCTCCTCTACTCTCACTCAGTTTTGTGTGTCAGCACATGAGCAGTTAAGATGTGCATACATTTCATCCTGCTGACTGATAGATGGATATAGTGAAACACCAAGGGGGAGTAACACAAGAATACAGAAGCAAGGCATACTTTGCCAGTAGTCATAAACCTGACAAAACTGAGGCAAACGCACATTCTGCATGCCAGATAAAATTGCTTTTTGGGAGGGGTGTGGGTGGGGAAGAATTTGGCCCTTGGGCCTTGTGCTTGATACCTCTGCTAAATTGTGCTGTTGAATGTTTTCCATGTGGTTTTTACATTTATATAAAATGTACAGTATATACACCTTTACAGTGCTGTGTATAGCATCATGTTTGCAACTCTGTGCCATCCTTCAGCTGTTCATCTCAAAACCAATCATATTACCCAAAGTGGCGTAAGTCTGTAGCACTGTGCTAGTCATAGTGATTCAGGATGTACTTTTTTAGTTAAATTCATGCATGTAATAACATGAATGGAATACAAGGGCAGAAAGTGCCATCCTTTCAACAGAATTTTTTCACTTTTATTTTAATCCACTGTTAATATGAAAACTGGGCTGGAGCAAACATACACTTTAAAAGGTAACCATAAAATTTGTTAGACAACATCCCTTCACAGTTAATATTGCATATCGTCTATTTGAACATATTTTTAGTAATATTTTGCAAGACAGGGAATTACCTTCAAATTTATTCCTAGGAACCCTATCGCTTTCCTTAAGAGATTTCTTGTATGTGCAACAAAACCTACTCTTGCACTAGTGATGGGGAAATACCATTGTATCCTTCTGCTTTATTCCATCTTTTTTTACAATTGTTCCAGCAAATGGATGACAGAATTATTGGAGCTACTTTTAAAGTTCATGTCTGAGTTTTTACTTTTTATAAAAGTAAATGTCTTCAAAACATAGTCCTTTGGCTGAAGGACATTAAGTCCTAGAAACATGAGCAACAGTAATAATTGCTAATCTACCTGGCAGTACCAAGAGTTGAACCTCTGGGGCAGATTCTTCAAAGAGATAATGACAAATATTTTTATTTTTTCTGGTTCATACGGATTGAGTAATAACCACTGTCATAACAAATGGCTCCAATATTTTCAGAACTACTTTATTTACCTCAATATGAACTTCTAAATTTTTATAAACTATGGAAATTTGGGAATTCCCTAGAAAAATTAAGTCAGCAATAAATCAGCCTACTAATTTGTTAACATTCAAACAATACAGTACACCTACCAGTTACCTTTTAGATGAATCTGGCCCATTGTGTGTTCAAGACAACTGAAACAATGTAGCTGTTTTTGTAGCTACATTGTTCAAAAATTGTCAAGGATTACTTAAAATGTTACATTTGTTTGCTCTTTCATTTTAAACATAAGTTTTATGTTAAAGGGACACTGTCCAGTGTTTTTAATTTGCAATTTTTTAACTTTGTCACATATATCTCATAAGCTTGACAACTTTTCCTATTTTTGTTTTTTTTCCCTTTCATGTCATAATGTTAAACATTGATCTTCCCACCCTATCTAGTGTTTCTTGTAGAGCAAATGCAAAGATATTTCTGCATGCTTGTGCAACACCCTCATAGATGTCACTAAAGTTCTGGGAATACGTTTTTGTTAAGTTCTGGCCTTTCTGCTGGCCGTTTCAGTACCTAAACTACTTGATCACAATCTCTTCTTAAAAACAGCTTTCAGTGAGATTCTTTGAAACTCAACCACTAAGAGCAAGATTTGAAGTCCATACGACAGACTCCCAATGGCTTCAGGGGACTTTGAATCAGGTCCTAATGTTCTGTTTAGAGACACTGATGTGATTAACATCACTGCATTGAGTTTCCACTCACTGTACAAAGTGAATAATGCTTTTAAAAAAATTGTCAATTTTTTTAAAAATAGGCATAGAGAAATCAAATTGATTTAATTATAAACCATGTATCATAACTGTACTATATTTTTGTCAAAACTTGAGATGATTTTTTACCAAAATAGATTGCTATCACAGTGTCTTAATTCTCAGGTTAGAGATCCAAATAATTTTTCTCTTCCCTGCACCTCCCCTTCTTTTTGGTTTAAACAATAATTTCTAGCTTCAGGGTTTCCCAACCCCACACAGCTACTGTTTAGCACTAACCTAACTATTTCCCTATACTTCAACCCATTAGAGGCTAGAGTCCTGTAAACAAGGGGTATCTGGTTGGGTAATGAAATACAAGGACTGGGGAAACAGAGGTCCATGCGGATTAGGGAGGGGTAATGTTCACTGTACCTCCACTTCCAGGCCTCATTACATCTTAATTATCTTCTGTAAATCGCAGAGGAAGCCTGTTTAATGCGGTACCTAATTGGCAAGAAGTTGTTTCTCCCTGAGTGATAAAGGACTTTGTTTTCCTCAGAATTTGGAAAAAACTTTCCTCTGTGCATCTAAAACTTCTAGTCAAGTTTGTCTGAGATTTGAATTTGGGTCTTCTGCCCGACAGTGTATAGCACTTACCTAAGCCACATTTTTTAAAACATGTCTTGTTTTAAACATTTAGCTGGATATCACCCTATATGTTGTTTAAACCATATGGTTTTAGAGAACAAGCTTGGTCCAAAAAGTCCATTGCATTTCTTAAATCTAATTATAAAGAAATCATCTTAATTTCTAATTACAGAAGTTTTTAAAAGTCTGTTCAAAAATAAAAATAAATTTAGTACTTCTATTTAAAACATTTTATATAACTGAAACTGAAATGACTTAGTCACCTTTTAAAATAAGTGGTTTTTTTATGAGCATGGTCAAATGGACTGAGCACAAGAGAGGGAGACAAACTCCTAAATTCTAACACCAGCTTTGCCACTAACTCTCCCTATGGCCTTGGACACGTCACTTAAATTATCTCTCTCTCTGTTTCCGCATCTGTACAACTAAGAATACTTACATACCTCATGGGGTGTTGTAAGGATTAGCTGAAATCTATAAAATGTTTTGAAGATCTAAAATGCTATCTAAGTGCTAAATATTTTTCATTTTACTGCTTATGTAAGGTGGAAGATTGACCACACTGAAAATTGAAGTGCTTTGTACCATAAGACAGATACAGCACAGGCAGCAGTAGTACTGCAGTATTTCACAGTAATAACACCTGCTGTAAAATTTAGTTGCTTGGATTGCTACTGTCAAATATGGTCTTTTCTTTTAATTAAGGGAAGCTTCCCTACTAGTGTGCCTCTCAGTTCTGCTCTAAAGAGTGAGATGGTGGTAGTTTCTGTGCTAACTCAGTCTTTGGTGCCAATTACTGTAGTATTTGCTTTTTGGGGGGAAGAGGGGTGGTGTGACAGGAACAACTAGCTCAATTAGGAACTAAAATCACTAGCTCAATTTTACAAGGTCTCTATCTGTGCTGGTGAGAGAAACAGTGGTCAGTGTACTATGATTCTATGTGGTTTAATGAATCAATTTCTAGCATGTTTAGATCCTGTCTGCTGTGGTTGGGGAAAACAAGATAGTGTTTTCTAACAAGCACAGTGTGGTTTATTATTGAAGAGTTAACATGATTTCCCTGGCCAGGATAAACAGGGTCATAAGTTATCAGTTAATTGTTAGAATCTTTCTCACTAGAGTTTTTTGTGGTTGTGCCCTAGGAATCCAGGCACGAGCCTTCCATTCTGCTCAATGGACCAAGATTCTATTTTTACACACACACACACACACACACTTTTCTTTTTTTATAACTTCTGTCACACCACACTCTTTTGAAAAGTTTAGAATATATTGGTAGATTCATAGATTCATAGACTCTAGGACTGGAAGGGACCACGAGAGGTCATCGAGGTCCAAATGATAGACGTTACCTGCACTATATTCCTACCCACTGTGCCTGATGGTGGCTAAAATCCTTCCTGAGCCCAGTTTTCATGACACTGCAATCTGCCATTGGATTATTCTGGATTTTACAACTAGGAAAATATAAAATATCTTATTTAGTTGATCCCTTTGTACAAAATAAGGAACCTCTATGCAGTGAACTTGCAGTTTTAAGGTGACAAATGTCTGTCAGTCTGTGTAAATATTGTAATTTTTAAGAAGACTGTTTCAAGTTTAAAAACTGGGATTGAAGTGCTAGTTAATTTCAAGTATAATTTTACCTGGACATAGTTGAACTTTACCGTTGAAGGTATGAAGTTGCATAATAATACTTCACATATTGCAGCAATAAGAACTTAGGAAACAAATGGCTATTAATCAAGCCTTGTCACAAACTAATTTCCAATTTTAAAATGAACACTTCATGTATTTTTTAACATCCGCAAATGGGGGAGGGTAGCATTTTCCACTAAAGATTTTTGTAACATTTTGTTTTGGCCATGTGTGATTTGTGTGTATTCTTGTATGCTATTTTTTCTAGTATTTAACTTGCATTCAAGCCCTCAAATAGGTGTTTGTTATACAGTCATATAACAGAAACAGAATATTATGAAATCACAAACCAAATTTTGCTCTTGATTACCTCAGTGCAAATTGGGGGTAACTGAACTGAAGTTAATGGAATAACTCTAGATTTACGTCAACATAACTTGGAGCAGGAATTTGGCCCAAAATATCCAAATTGTATAGATGGCACACAATAAAACAAGTATTCAGTATCTTCATCAAGAGGGGGAAGGGACAAATGTAAAATACAGTTGCCCCCCAAAAATATGCAATGAATTTTCAGTTACATACTGCATATGAACAGAAATTGGTGATCTAGAAATCTGAATTCATCCTGAACATCTAAACAGTTTATTTCACTTCTTGGCCCTGAAATGTTATCCTTCTGCTGTGGCACATAAAGATGCATCTACATATATGTTAAAAATGTCTTTCATAAATGTTCAGTTAGCAGCTTCGGTTTCTCATGTGCTGTAAGCTAATTGTATTTGGGTTAATCAATAGCTACTCTGAATCTTTCCCCTTTCTCCTCTGCTCATTTAAATGTTCCAAAGAACCGCTTCACAAACCCTGCAAGTAAAATTACATTACAGCTTGCTATATATCTTGACTATGTATCACTTTAAACTTAACTGGTTTCAGAAGTACAATTATGACCACAATAGATATATATTGGCCTGTTTTAGGCCAGTGAAAGCCTGGGTAAAGGAGAGAAGCATTTTAAGTAGTTTAGAGCAAATCTCAGAGAGCATCTGACAGTTTTGAAGCAGCAGAGTATCAAATAGCCTTTCATGTAGATATTGAGTTAATCTGCTTTACGTTAACAAATGAGGTCTGGAATAAACTTGAATTATTTGGGTACAAATCCTTTACTCACACTTCTTTGTGTAAGTGTATGCACAAAAAATTTCATTTTGCCTTTATGTACTACTTGCCTTGACTGTGCATTGTAGATTTCTTAAATTCAATAGCTTCCCTCCTGCACCCCCCAGTTGCCATTTGTTGTAAACAAAAATGTTGGAAACAGTCTTCCCAGTGAAATGATTTAATCAGCTATGTTTTAAAGATCAGCAGGACAAAGCTGAAATTAGCTAGTGGGAACAAGCAAAAATCTGCAATCGTGGTTTGAAAAAATATTAAGTTAATCTTTAGAAATCAGTAAGTGTCACTGAATTTGTTATCCAATTTCATTTTGGTGGGATAAGGAAACATTGGATTTTAAATTAAGCACATTTTTTAAAAACACAAAAGACACGTTTTGGAATTGCATTGGAGATCTGCACTCAAAAAATAGCATCGTAAGGCTGATGCTGCCAAAACAAGTATCATTAAGTAAATATTTCCAGTTAATAGAAATAAAACCTATTTCTGGGTAATGCAGTATTATCTGAGAATAATTTGACTACTGTAACTATAAATTGTGATTTGTTACTAATCACAATGCTTACTTCCACTCACATATTTAAGTTTCATGAAACAACTGTTTTCAACTTAAAATCTGTTAATGCAGTCAAATTATTTTTAATTGCCTTTACAAATTAGCAGGGTAATATAGTAGCTTTGCATATCATGTGTCTCCCCCCCCCCAAGCAACTAGTTATTGTTGCAAACGAGTAGCTTTATTTCAGTTGTTGGTATTATTGGTAATAGATACCAGTTGGGACTATGATATGTCAGAACCACCACATATCTGTTGCTGAATATGGTATTTATTGCATGGAAAGAAGTCATCACAATAAACCCAGCAAAAGCTTATTGATTTGAAAGCTACCTTCAGATCTATTCTAATAAGTTGCCAGGACACTCAATATTTTAGTACTGTATCCACTTTCCTTAATTCTTGGTTTATGCCAATACTCTTTAGTGGCATTTTGTTACTTCAAACCATTGTTGTCATTGCTAAAAACACCATTTGAAGTCTTCAGAAGATCACTGATGTCCTCTCACAAGATCAACACTATATTGGGAAGGCTTACATTCTTCTGCCATTCGAAAGACTGTTCTAAAGTACTCTTTGCCTGCCTTCAGGCTTTTATGCACTTTCATGATTTCTTAAAAACTGCTGTTGAAAATGTACTGTATCTTGCATATGGATTTTGATAAGTGCACATGTATTTAAATATTAACTCACTCAGACTCAGGAAAACAAGAAAAATTAGATACTTGTTTTATATCTTGGTTAAAATGTTTGTTACCTACATCCTTTAAGGTGGCCAGATCATGTCTAGATCCCATGAGTGTAATTGTATTTAATTACTAGTGTAATCTGTAAAAGAAGGGCAGTGTAGTTGGAATTTATGGAAACTTCTGTCTGTCTTACTTTTGTTAGACCTATAGTCTGAATTGAAGTTTTTAAAAAAGTACCATTTTCAGAAAAATATCTTTTTTTCATAACATTAGTTTATTTCTATTTGCTTCCTCAAAAAGAAAGTATGAAATAAGTGCAGAGGTATCTGTAGGAAAACTTATGTAAAATCTGCTGCTGTACAAAATGTTTGCTATTTGACTGCATTTTTGTTCCACTTTAATTTTACTGGTTTTGCTAAATATATTTTATATATTTTTCTTCCTGCTTCTTGTGATGGCAGAGTGTGATTACATCTTTGTTTGAAAAAGGCCAGTTGAAAACACTTTTGTCAGCCTCTCAAAGGCCAACAAAATCTGCATGTTACAATAGTGTATATGTTGTGGTAAGTCTGGGAGAACTTTGAATAGCTTATTCTGGGCTTTCAGAGAAAACAGGATGATCCCACATTTATGCCACGTAGCACAGTCCATTAATATGGGAAATGTTCTGTTACCTCATTTAGATATTGGAAATTCTATATTTGTTTCCATTTATAACAAGAATTTATAAATTTGTCCTCTGGTTGCCATTCAAAAATCAAGTTTCTACACAATTTTCCCCCATACTTGGAATGGGAGATCTGTGGTAATGGCTGGCAAAGGTGGACTTATTAATGGCTTCTATGGTAGTCTGACCATCAACACAGCCATCGTGGTAGGCTCTAATTTACACCTTAATCTGCATTCTCAGCAGAGAGACTTAAGAATTAAAGGACAGGTGCAGTGAACTGTTCTCTTAGCTGTAGCAGTTGTTCAGCTCTCCCCTGACCTGAGGGGAACAAAGGGATATGCATCTGGGGTGGTTGTGTAGCTTGGAGATTGCCAGTATTGTCATTCAGCTACTTTTCACAAACTTTACCGTGAGATTCTAGTCTAAGTGACTCTCAAAATGGTTGTGTGGAGGTGCATATTTGTGGTTCAGTGGCTTCCAGGTGAAAGTCACTGTTTACAAATGAAAAGTTTTTTGTTCATCTCCCCCTCCCCAACTACCAGCCTTGAAAATTCACCTAGAATATGAAAATCAAGCTCTGTTCTTTCTGGCTTACACATCACTAACAATAAAGATTCAGCAATTGTAATTTAATTTTATTGATGTGCCAGTCAGAATAGAATACCACTTATTCTTTTGTAAGACTGTGGTCATTTTTCAGAGTAGGACTGCATTGTTTAAAATTCATTATTTTTCCTAACAAAGCAAAGAGATTCTTTCCCTTATGATCTCTAGCTAAGATAATCAAAAATAAGCAGAATTGGCATTTGCTTACAAGCAGAAATTCTCTACTGCATCAAATTAGTTTTTAGCATATCTATCCAATTTTAAAGATAGCAATATCAGAGGAAAGAAAATGAATTCTGTTGAATAATGTAGTAATAGTCAGTGATGCATCTATAAAGAAAGGAACCGGATCTGTTTTTGTGAGAATGCAATAAATGATTTAACTAGAAGTGAGTTTACTCACAAAGAGGGAGTAGGAAACTGACTAAATGACCCTTAGTAAGATGCTGCTTTTGGCAGCACACACTACTACAGACACTCTCTTTGTTTCTTATGATGGCTTTTGAGTTTGACCCTACAGCCATATAGAAAGGACCCAGCAACTCATAGTTCCTAGTCGTCAAGCTGATCTCTGGTTTTGTCTGCCACCAGATAATGTCCAAACCCATACTCAATGATTGCCAAATCCACACACCTTTAATTCCATCCAGCTTCCAGTAACGTTTTTGGGAGGGAAGAGGAAACTTTTAGTCATAGGGAGACCATGTTTCAGAGAAATCTGGATCAGAAGTGGAGCTCCTCCCTTCGTCTGGCCTGTACCTTATGCTTGAGCCTTATAGCCCTTTCTGTAGAGCTTTACCTCTTAAATACTTTTCATTAAAGCTTCATGGCATCCCACGGAGGTAGGTAAAATCTTATTAAATTGGGAGCTGATCCCTAATATGTAATATTCTGTACCACTAATGGAGGTAGAAAGTTACCTCATTTAAAATGTCAGCTATTTTTGATTATTAAGCAACCCAAAGGAAGTTTTGGAATTGAAATAACCAAAGCCGTAGTAGCAGTGGACTTCCCCCTGGCTAATTGCTGCCATGTGGCAGAATCCTCTACAGTGGGATGAAGTTCCTCTTTTGCTGGATTTTCAGTAAAGGCAAGAAGTTATTTTGAGTCAGACAACAGATTATATTGAAGTATGGGACTGGTGATGGGTGTAAGAGCCTTCAACGCAAGACCTTTTAATCCTCTGAGGGATATATGCAATCTCCAGGAAATAGCCATAGAGAATAAAGTGTGGTTCTATAGCTACTAGATGCCAGATTCTATTTCTACATTCAGCAGGGGCAAGGAGGAGGATTAATGAACTGTTGCTTGATAGCTTATATTTATCTTCTACTCAAAATATTTTGAGTAGTTTAATGTTTCTTTAAATTGTTAAAAACACATTCCAGGTTACTAGTTCTCCTGTGCTACTTGCCTCCTGAGCTGGAAAATGGCACTGAATGTAAACAAGGTAAGGGAACTTAAAATCATCATCAATTACATATAGTCTACTAAAGACCGTTGCACAAGCCCCTGATTACGGTTGATGGTGTTGCATCATGCATTGTGTAGTAAAGTTCCCAGATCTGATGAAGCACTGTCCACACCGATACTTTTCGTTGTTAAAACTTTTGTTGTTCGGGTGGGTGAGGTGTTTTTTCACACCCCTGAGAAACAAAAGTTTTAATGCCAAAAGTGTCAGTGTAGGCAAAACCTTATTCTTGAAAACCTCGGATGACTGAAAATCCACAGCCTCCCGAGGTACTTGTTCCTATGCTTAACTATCCTTGTATAGTTAGAAAGCTTTTCCTAATACCTAACCTGAATCTCCCTTTTACAGATTAAGCTGATTACATTTTATCCTCCCTCCTCTCCACAATGGAGGTGGAGAACAATTGATCACAGTCCTCTTTATAAAAATGTTTGACAGATTTGAAGACTACCCAGTTTAACCTTTCCTCAGAGGTCAGGTTTGCTGAACCTTTTATCACTGTTTTTGCAAGAGTTTGGATTCTCTCTAATTTGTCCTTTTTTTTAATTTATTTTTTTTTTAAGAAAAAAAAAGTATGGTGCCTCACCACCGCTGTGTACAGAGGGGAAGTAATTTGTCTCAATCTTACATATTCTTCTGTTAACACAACCAAGAATATTTTCCTTTCACAATGCATTACATTAACTTACAGTAGTGATCCACTGGAACTCCCCAATTCTTGTAGACAATATCCTTTATTCTCTATTTTGTATTTGGTTTTTTCTTTTTAAGTGTAGTACTCTGCACTTGTCTATTGAATTTCATCTTGTTGAATTCAAACCAATCCTCCCCATGTATCAACATAATTATGAATTCTAATTGTGTTCTCTAAAGTGCTTATAATCCCTTCCATCTTGGTGTCATTTACAAGTTTTATAAGCATACTCTTCACTGTGAGGGGCCGCATGGGAACCCCGATATGGGGAGACAAGCCCCTAGTCCCAGCCTGCTGAAGCCCAGAGCCCCCTGCCGTGGCCAGAGGAGCACTACCCCGAGTCCCAGCCCATGGGCTGGCCTTCCCTAGCAGCCCTGTCCTGGCCTAGCTGACCCAAGCACTGGCTGGCCCAGCCAGCCACCCTGAACTTCCTGCCAGCCCTACCCTACCAGCTTTGGGGGAGAGACTGAGCGAGGGTGGGAAAAGTGTGACACGGGAGCAGAGCCTCTGGGCAGAGCCTGGGCATCGCCACTGTCTAATCCAGTGGTCCCCAACACAGTGCCCACGGGCGCCATGGCCCCCGGGAGAGCACGCACCGAAATGCCACCGAATTTCTGCGGGAACACCTCTCGAAGACACCACTTGCCGTCAATAAGTGACGTGATTGAGAAGCATCGCCCCCGAATTTCGGTGGGGACGCCTCTTGATGATGTCACTTGTCGACAGCAAGTGGCGTCACTGAGAGGCGGCGGCATTTTGGCGGGTGCTCCACTGCCGCAGTGGTCCTTCGGCTGGCACCCACCAGATGAAAAGGTTGGGGACTGGTCTAATCACACAAACCTGAACACCCTTACCCTGCCCCAAGGCCACACCCTGCCCTGCCCCTTTTCTAAGGCCCTACCTTCCGCTCACTCTACCTCCCCCCCCATACACATATACTTTCACTGGGCTGTGGCAGGGGTTTGGGGTGTGGGCTCTGGGCTGGGCCTGAGGGGTTTAGAGTATGGGAGGGGGCTCTGAGTTAAGCCTGGGGCAGGGGGGTGGGTTGCAGGCTCTGAGAGGGAATTTGGGTGTGGGAGGGGGCTCAGGGATGGGAGTGTGGAGCATGGAGTCTGGGAGAGCCTTTGGGTACAGGAGGGCACTCAAGGCTGGGGCAGGTACTTGGGGTGTGGGCTCCAGCCAGGAAGCGTTTGCCTCAGATGGCTCCTCGGAAGCAGCCAGCATGCCCAGCTCCTAGGCAGACAGGGGCATCTGTGTACTGCCCCTGCAGCTCCCCCACTGGCTGTGGTTCCCGGCCAATGGGAGCTGTGGAGTTGGTGCTCGGGGTAGAGTGCAGAGACCCCGAGCCTAGAAGCCAGATGCGCCAGTCATTTCTGGGAGCCCTGCAGTGCCAGGACCGGTAGGGAAGAGCCTGCCTTGGCCCTGCTTTGCTGCTGGACTTTTAGTGGCCTAAAATTTCCTGGTTTGGCTTCAGTAGCGTCCGGCAGATCAAACCCAATTCTGAGAGACTCCCGGCCAATCAGGGAGGATTGGCAACCCTACCTGTCAGAGAAAGAAATTAGATGGGTTTGGCAGAATATGTCCCTAAGAAATCTATGTTGGCTATTACTTTTACGACCTTATTATCCTGCAGGTTTTAATAAACTGTTTAATAATTTGTATTTTACAAAGTATTTTGGGGGGTATTGAAGTTAGGCTGGCCTATAATTCACCCCAGAGCTTCCTTTTGACCTCTGCTGAAGACAAGCACCCTGATAGCACTGTGAGACCAACCTTTAGCAGAGAAGATGTAAGTAAAAGCCAGAGAGCAAGAGCATGCGACTCAAAGAGGCCCAAAGTCAAAACTAAAACAATCCAACTCCTGGGGTAGCAGGTGGGGCCAGGCAGGGCTGCCGCAGGAGCAGACTCCTGGTTCAGCACGGAGAGCAGGATCCGCCAGGCTGGAGCAGTGGCTGCAGCTGGGCCGGCCCCGGGGCGCGTAGGCAGCCCTGGCCAAGGCAGCGTGCGGGGCTAAAGGTGCCCTGGGCCATGCACGTGGCCGAAGCAGTGAGCGGGACGTCCAGAGCTCGGCCAGGCACCGCCCCGCAGCGCTGCAGCTACCGCGCTAGGGCGGCACTAAGCAGCGCCAGGGGAGCGCCCCGGAACAGCGCGCGGCCCCGCACGAGGCGAGAGCACCATCCAGCTCTCAGCCACAGGGCGGAACCCGCCCACGGTGACGCGCCCAGGGGGCGGGGCGATGGGTCGCCAGACTCACCAGGACCGAGCGCAGCCGGCATCTCGTGCGCGCCCCCACTGGCAGGGTCGTGCACGTAGATTGGGAGTGTGCGCGGTCGCTCGCGTAACCATCAGTTTCTGGTGTCGGGCCCGCGCGCGGAGCGATCCGTGTCCGCGGTGAGTGAGGTGATGAGGCCGCTTCGCCTCGGGGCCGATTGAATGAAGGCTCGGGGGGGCGGCGTAGCACTAGGGTTGGGTTGGGGGAGGGGTGGTTTTTGGGGGTAGCGTTGGGGTGGGGTTGGGTTGGGGGAGGGGTGGTTTTTGGGGGTAGCGTCGGGGTTGGGTTGGGGGAGGGGTGGTTTTTGGGGGTAGCGTTGGGGTGGGGTTGGGTTGGGGGAGGGGTGGTTTTTGGGGGTAGCGTTGGGGTTGGGTTGGGGGAGGGGTGGTTTTTGGGGGTAGCGTTGGGGTTGGGTTGGGGGAGGGGTGGTTTTTGGGGGTAGCGTTGGGGTGGGGTTGGGTTGGGGGAGGGGTGGTTTTGGGGAGTAGCGTTGGGGTTGGGTTGGGGGAGGGGTGGTTTTGGGGGGTAGCGTTGGGGTGGGGTTGGGGGAGGGGTGGTTTTGGGGGGTAGCGTTGGGGTGGGGTTGGGGGAGGGGTGGTTTTTGGGGGTAGCGTTGGGGTTGGGTTGGGGGAGGGGTGGTTTTTGGGGGTAGCGTTGGGGTGGGGTTGGGGGAGGGGTGGTTTCAGTGGAGGTGTTGACTTGGGGGAGGGGGGGCTTTGGAATTCTGTTGTGTTAATTTTGATGGATTATATGGGCCTAAAATGTCACCGTCCAGCATCAGACTCAGTGTTAAAGAAGGTTCGGGGTTCGGTACACAGACCTCAGGCTGTTTAATACCATGGCAATTGGCAAACATTATAAATCCTCTTTAAGTTTTCAATAAAGGTGCAGGAAATGAACGGGGAGAAAATTCAGCATTTGAAATTTAAAGTATTTAAATAAGGCTTTCTTTTTAACAACATCCTTTGTTCACTTCTGTGTTAGCTATAGAGAGTCTGTAGAAGGAAAAGCTCCCGTGTTAGTTGAGATGAGCTGCTGGTGGTGGTGGTGGTGTTAAAATCCAATCCAGTTTTCTAGAAGAAAAAACAAGACAAATACAAGAGAGCAGAGGAAAAAAACAGCAAAGATGGAAAATGCAGTTTTTGTCTCCAGTGTTGACTCGCTTACTGGAGAAACACAGGCCTAGTACGCGGTCTTGTTGGCCACTCCAAGTACTGGCAACTTATACTAGCATCAGGGTATTTAGGGCTGTGGTTTTCAACCTTTCCAGACTACTGTAGCCCTTTCAGGAGTCTGATTTGTCTTGTATACTCTACACGTCACCTCATTTAAAAACTACTTATTTGCAAAATCAGTCATAAAAATACAAGTGTCACAGCACGTTATTACTGAAAAATTGCTTACTTTCTGTTTCTTACCCTATAATTATAAAATAAATGGATTGGAATATAAATATTGTATGTACGTTTCAGTGTGATACTTGAGCCTGTTTTTCACTTGTGAGCCTTATCTGAAGCCTGAGCGAGTCCCAGCAGCAGGGCTGAAGCATGTAATTTAGCTTTACAGGGCCCCCTCTGGCATGGGGCCCTGGGCAGTTGTCCTGCTTGCCTCTCCCTAATGCTGGCTCTGCACTTGTGATGCAGTGACCCCATCCTGTGATCCCTCTAGGGTCTGCAAACCCCCAGTTTGAGAAACACTGATCTAGATGAGTTGAGTTACCCCCTGGAAGATCTTTGTATACCCCCAGGGGTACGTGTAACCCTGGCTGAGAACCATTGATCTGCAATTATGTCATTTTTATCCTGACTCTGATCTGGGTTTCAGAGTGATTTGCTCTAGATAGAACTGGTCAAATTCAGAGCCAATAGCAATAGTAGCTTTGTGGACTTGCAGTTTGTTAGTAATAATTTTATAGTTGTTTATGCTAGGCAGTTTAACAGACTACTAAGAACAAAATTAGTCTTAAAAAGATGTATTTGTGTTGGGTAGCTTGACTGCAGAATTTTCTGCTTGTGTGAAAGCAGTGAGCCAGGCATCTTTACACTCTAGGGTTTAGCCTTTAGGCCTGTAAAACTGAATCTTTTTTGATGGGGTGGAGAAGAGAGGACATAAAAAAGCCAGTTTTTGGAACCCAGTTTTTGAACTTATTTCTACATTCAAATTGATAATATGTCCCCTTTCTGCCAAACCAGTCTGAAAACCAAATTAACTACTACATCATATTCTGAAAAGGCCTGTGTGTTCAGTCAGGGATCTGATCTATAGAGACAAACACTTCCATTGAGTCTGTGGAGTGACAGACTAAACATTCCCAATGAGCACTGTTCAACTGATCATCTCACAGTGGTGGGTTAAGGAACATTCCATGTTAAATATAACCTCTTAGCAAGTGGTCAGATGGCATGTGCAATTTTAGCAAATCAAGTTTAGAATTCATGTTTTGATCAGAGCGCTGCAAAGAGAAAGAAGCCTGGGCAAAGAATTATGGGAGGTGAACATAGTTGTAACTAGGATATTGAGAATTAAAGGTGGAAAAGAAAAGGGTAGATCTTTGTTTAAGAACATCTATATTTATGGCTAATTATCATAAAGCAATTATACATTTTGTAGGACTCAAGCGATTAAAAAAATTAATCACGCGATTAATCACAATAAAAAATTAATTGCATGATTAATTAATTGCACTGTTAATAATAGAATACCATTTATTTAAATATTTTAGATGTTTTCTACATTTTCAGATATTGATTTCAGTTTAAACGCAGAATGCAAAGTGTACAGTGCTCACTTTATATTTTTTATTACAAATATTTGCACTGTAAAAACAAAAGAAATAGTATTTTTCTATTCACCTAATACAAGTATTGTAGTGCAATCTCTTTATCATGAAAGTTGAATTTAGAAATGTAGAATTATGTAAAAAAACAAACAAACCCTGCATTCAAAAATAAAACAATATTAAACTAGAGCCTACAAGTCCGCTCAGTCCTATTTCTTGTTCAAGCAGTCGCTCAGACAAACAAGTTTGTTTACATTTGCAGGCGATAATGCTGCCCACTTCTTGTTCACAATGCCACCCGAAAGTGAGAACAGGTGTTCTTGTGGCACTGTTGTAGCACGTCTCACAAGATATTTTTGTGCCAGATGCACTAAAGAGTCTTATATCCGTTCATGCCTCAACCACCATTCCAGAGGACGTGCGTCCATGCTGATGACAATCCAAAGCAGTGTGGACTAACACATGTTCATTTTCATCATCTGAGTCAGATTCCACCAGCAGGAGGCTGATTTTCCTCTTTGGTGGTTTGGGTTCTGTAGTTTCCCCATTGTAGTGTTGCTTTTTTAAGACTTCTGAAAGCTTGCTGCACACCTTGTCTCTCTCAGATTTTGGAAGATACTTCAGATTCTTAAACCTCGGACTGAGTGCTGTAGCTATCTTTAGAAATCTCACATTGGTACTTTCTTTGCGTTTTGTGAAATCTGCAGTGACAGTGTTCTTAAAGTGAACAACCTGTGCTGTGTCATCATCTAAGACTGCTATAACATGAAATATATGGCAAAATGCAGGTAAAATAGAGCGGGGTACATACAATTCTTCCCCAACCAGTTCAGTCACAAATATAATTATTGCTTTTTTTTTTTTTTTTTAATGAGTGTCATCAGCATGGGAGCATGTCCTCTGGAACGGTGGCCGAAGCATGAAGGTGCATATGAATGTTTAGCATGTCTGGCATGTAAATACCTTGCAATATGAGCTACAAAAGTGCCATGCAAATGTCTCTTCTCACTTTCTGGTGACATTGTAAATAAGAGGGCAGCACTATCTCCCTTAAATGTAAACAAACTTGTTTGTGTTAGCAATTGGCTGAACAAGAAGTAGGACTGAGTGGACTTGTAGGTGCTGAAGTTTTGCATTGTTTTGTTTTTGAGTACAGTTATGTAACAAAAAAAATCTACATTTGTAAGCTACACTTTCATGATAAAGAGATTGCACTACAGTACTTATATGAGGTGAATTGAAAAATACTATTTTATCATTTTTACAGTGCAAATATTTGTAATGTGAACAGTGTACACTTTGTATTCTGTGCTGTAATTGAAATCAATATATTTGAAAATGTAGAAAAGCAATCAAAATATTTAATAAATTTCAATTGGTATTCTGTTGTTTAACAATGGGGAGCAGGGGAAGGATAGCTCAGTGGTTTGAGCATTGACCTGCTAAACTCAGGGTTGTGAGTTCAATCCTTGAGGGGCCACTTAGGGATCTGGGGCAAAAATCAGTACTTGGTCCTGCTAGTGAAGGCAGGGGGCTGGACTCAATGACCTTTCAAGGTCCCTTCCAGTTCTAAGAGATGGGTATATCTCCAATTATTATATTATTATTAATGTGATTAAAATTGCAGTTAATCACAATAAATGTTTTGAGTTAATCGTATGAGTTAACTGCAATTAATTGACAGCCCTAATTTTTAGATAATATATAAACATATTTCTGAGTTAAAGGATAGTTTCCATTGATGCTTTTGCACAACTTCCACGAACATTTCTGTGTGGAGAAGAGGCTATATTCCTCAATTTATAGTCTTGTATTACATTCAGATTACGTATACTATTGTGTTCTTTAATATTAAATATTAGTATTTCATTATTTTGTTGAATCCTTTGATCAGAAGTAGGGGAAACACATTTCTTGAAAGAATAAACTTTATCACTTCTTCCTAGTAATTATCAGATTTCTATTTGACCTATTACTCCACCAGATGGCACTGTTTCCAGTGAGAGAATGATTGTGTTTAACTGTCACAAAAAATGTTATGGTTCTTCCACCAAATTCATAGAGTTTAAGGACAGAAGGGACCACTAAATCATCAAGTGTGACCTTCTGTATATCACAGGCCATAAAATGTCATCCAGTTACCCCTGTATGTGCTTGAGTAATGCATAACTTGTCTTTGGCTAAAGCATAACTTCCAGAAAGGCAACCAGTTTTGATCTGAAGACATCAGGAAATGGAGAATCTACCAGTTCCCTCAATACCCTGTTCATCACAATTACACAATCTTCCGCTTTCAGCAAGGGCTGTCTTTGTAAACCTACCTACTTACCATGTTGTGTGAATAATATCTATAACATGTTACAGAAGAGACACTGATCACATCTATGAAGGAAGAGACTTGTCCACTCAGTGTAGCATTTGGCAGAGAAAAGAACATAAACAGATTTGCAAGAGATTACCTTCAAACAGAAGTATCAATGGCCAGAGTCCCACTTTGAGCCTGCCAGTTTGTTCAACCATGTTTTAGTATGAAACATCATTATATATGTTTAAAATAATTCTATGACGCTAAAATAAAAATGCATCTCAGGATTTAAGATTTTCAACCAAAAAATCCACTCCAATCCAAAACGGGCATTAAGGTATTGGGGAATTGTATATCTTTTGGAGTAGGCACAACAGTGCTATCTATATAAGGTAAAGAAATAATATTTTAATACACATACTGCTTACAGAGCACCAAAGTACAGGAGTATGTTTCTCTCAGGTTGTTTTGGTTGGATAGACATTAATTAAGCATATTAATGCTTAATGCTTAATTTACCTGTGCCCCAGATAACTGCAATTTGGCCAGTCATGCTTCCCAATATTAAGAAGAGAAAGACAGGTTCTGCAGCACACAGCAGGATCTCTTCCTTTCTCACATCATTACTTTCATCATCTCCAACAAGGTACCGAGTTTGCTGCATTTTGTCCAAGGGAAGCATGGTAGTGTTATCAATGTTTGTATTACCTAAACACCACCATTTCTAAAAATAATGGTGGGGAAGCTGTAATAAATGCGTCCGACGAAGTGGGTATTCACCCATGAAAGCTCATGCTCCAATACGTCTGTTAGACTCATAGACTCATAGGTCAGAAGGGACCAATATGATCATCTAGTCTGACCTCCTGCACAAGGCAGGCCACAGAACCCTACCCATCCACTTTTATAACAACCCCTAACCCAGGACTGAGTTATTGAAATCCTCAAAATTGGTTTGAAGACCTCAAGCTGCAGAGAATCCACCAGCAAGCGACCCATGCCCCACGCTGCAGGGGAAGGCGAAAAACCTCCAGGGCCCCTGCCAATCCGCCCTGGAGGAAAATTCCTTCCCGACCCCAAATATGGCGATCAGCTAAACCCTGAGCATGTGGGCAAGACTCACCAGCCAGCACCCAAGAAGGAATTCTCTGCAGTAACTCAGTTCCCATCCCATCCAACATCTCCCCGCAGACCATTGAGCAGACTTATCTGGTGATAATCCAAGATCAATTGCCAAAATTAAACTATCCTATCATAACATCCCCTCCATATACTTATCAAGCTTAGTCTTAAAGCCAGGTAAGTCTTTTGCCCCCACTACTTCCCTCGGAAGGCTGTTCCAGAACTTCACTCCCCTAATGGTTAGAAACCTTCATCTAATTTCAAGTCTAAACTTCCTTATATCCAGTTTGTACCCATTCGTCCTCGTGCCTACATTAGTACTAAACTTAAATAATTCCTCTCCCTCCCTAACATTAACCCCCCTGATATATTTATATAGAGCAAGCATATCCCCCCGCAGCCTTCTTTTGGCCAGGCTAAACAAGCCAAGCTCTTTGAGTCTGCTTTCATAAGGCAGGTTTTCCATTCCTCGGATCATCCTAGTAGCCTGTCTCTGGACCTGTTCCAGTTTGAATTCATCCTTCTTGAACATGGGACACCAAAACTGCACACAATATTCCAGATGGGGTCTCACCAGCGCTTTATATAACGGTACTAACACCTCCTTATCCTTGCTGGAAATACCTCGCCTGATGCATCTTAAAATTGCATTTGCTTTTTTAACAGCTGTATCGCATTGGCGGCTCATAGTCATCCTGCTATCAACCAATACCCCAAGGTCCTTCTCCTCCTCTGTCGCTTCCAACTGATGCGTCCCCAACGTATATCTAAAATTCTTATTATTAATCCCTAAGTGCATGACCTTGCACTTTTCACTATTGTATTTCATCCTATTACTATTACTCCAGTTTACAAGGTGGTCCAGATCTTCCTGAATAGTATCCCTGTCCTTCTCTGTGTTAGCAATACCCCCCAGCTTTGTGTGATCCGCAAACTTTATTAGCACATTCCCGCTCTTTGTGCCAAGGTCAGTAATAAAAAGGTTAAATAAGATCGGTCTCAAAACCAATCCTTGAGGGACTCCACTAGTGACCTCCTTCCAGCCTGACAGTTCACCCTTCAATACGACCCGCTGGAGTCTCCCCTTTAACCAGTTCCTTATCCACCTTACAACTTTCATATTCATCCTCATCTTTTCCAATTTAACTAACAGTTCCCCATGTGGAACCGTGTCAAACGCCTTACTGAAATCGAGGTAAATTATATCTATTAGTCTATAAGGTGCCACAGGACTCTTTGCTGCTTTACAAATGCCTTTTAGTTATGCAGAGGGTAAAGACTGGAGGTAAAGGAAGTGGTACAAGATGATATAACTCAGTTGACGGGTTCAGATGTCATTTATAAAAATGCCAGAACTTCTCAATTGACGTACAGTGTGCCTGTTCATCCAGCTGTGGCCCCCATTCATATATGTAAATATACAAATTCCTAGTCATGCAGTGGCATTTGGGAGGGATGTCTTCATGAGCCTCCCATCTGCTTTATTTTTGCTTATGGAGGACTTTCTAGCATTTAGGGACATCTTTGTATAAAGTGATATTAGAGTGAGTGAGGGCAATATTGATCCCGTGACACAAGTTCTTGATGACTCCAGAGCATCACTTATCAAACTGACTGCTGTGCAGTTTTGTGCTTAGTTTGGTAACATCGAAGTGGCCAGTAGTACTTCCAAAGAGTTTGTTGACATTTTCATTTTATACTTAGGACCTATTAATTTTATTTGGTCTGTTTAATGGGGTTAAATGCTACCATTCTGATCTGGTAGCATTTTACACTCAGATTTCGCTGCTGGAAATGACTACACAAGGTGTAGGGCAACAGATTCAGGCCCTAAATTTGTAAAGGGCTTATAATTAATAAATTCAATGTATACATTTTAATACACTTTTTATTGAAAAGGATATTTAAAAATCTGCATAATATGGTCATTTTACAATATGTTCTTAATAAGAGTTTGTAGCATTATCTCTGTACTGGATGGCTGCTTTCTGTGGTTAGCGTATTAACACTGAAAGAAATCCCATGTAATGTGGTATGTTAAATGCCTGATTTTTCATTAAGAAAATGATAAAAACAGATGGGAGTTTGCTTTCCGCACCCCCTTTTACTCCTGGTAATGCAGATCTTTCGTGTCAGTTATTATTCCTGCAGGCAACTGATCATTTTTCTCCTAATTAATAACCATGCGCCTGTTCCAACAAGTTAACAGAGGAGAACATGCTTTATATTGGTGAGCTGACCATAGAAATGTGTTCTAGTTCTTGCTAATTATTTAGCACTAATTACGTCACACTTTTTAGGTGGAAAGGCAGGAGCAGAATTCTACAGGACTTGAAAAGTACACAAAAGGCCTAATTAGCTAGAGGCTGATAGGAAAAAAATGGTGAGTGGTCCTGGAAGAACACCACACCAGTAAAATCAGTCAGCCCTCAGCTGTGTAGAAAGGGAATGGTTCTGGGACTCCACCCTGGACTCTGCTTGGAGACAGACTAATTCATATCTGCCTCTGGCTGGTAGGTGTTGGATACATTTTAATATTACCCACCCAATCCAACCTCCATCTTACACTGCAAGAGAGAATGTGCTTTATTTTGTTGGCTCCTGGCTTCAGGAAGTTTAGTTTTCTGGTTAGTAGGTGTTTCACTGTTTGTTGTTTTATCTCAAATGAGCTTGTCTTTACTGAATGCTGCTGTTGAGAAAAGCTGAGTTTAAACACTTCTTCTTAACATCTAGAGAATGGGTGGTGATGATGATGATGACGACATCCCTCAGCTTTCATCCCATACGCTGGCTGCCCTGCAGGAGTTCTGTAGAGATCAGCAACAGAGAGAGGGCACAAAGATCTCCCAAGGGTTTAAACAGTATTCCATTGGCTCAATAGAGGAGGACTGGGTAAGAAACTAAACTTCAGAGACTGCAATTCAATTACTTGTAGTGCCCAGTTACAGAGGAGCAGAAATGTGAGGCTTCTTTTGGAAAGTGAAGAGGAAGGGGGAATGAAAAAGGGCATTTTCAAGAGTGGGGGAATCTAATGGAGCTGTTTCCACATTATAAAAGTCAGTCTCCTTGACTTGTTATTGAAGCTGAATGTGGTATTTTTTGTTTGCTTGTTTGTTTGTTTTGTTCTGTCTGGCACTAATTGAAATTGACCTGGAGGAGGAAGGGAGAAAAGATGCCAAGATAAATAGCTGCCCTCTCTAGAAATTTTAGTTCCAGACTGGGAGGGTGGAGGAAGTATAGATTTTTCCTTTGGTGTGTGTGTGAAAGCAATGCAATTGCGACATTGTAATAATGTGGAAATAGCACACTCTTTCCTCTCTTCTCTCATCATGCCTCTCTGTGTTTTACCTATCTTATTTGAACAAGTGACTTGTCCCTTCTTACCTGTGACTGATGATTCTGGCCATGAGGTTTTCTGGCTCTCCTTTTCCTATCCCTCCCACCCCTTTTTTTTCTGATTGCTGTCGTCCCTGACTTTCTCCTTTCTACCCTCTGCTATCTCATCTTTCCTTTTCTTCACTGCTACCACTTTCTTGACTTTTCCCATCTCTCCACTCTGGCTATCTCTTTGCCTTTCACAATCTTGAGCTGGCCTAAACTGTTCCCAACCTCAAAATAAATGAATTACTTCTTAATAACATAATTTTTAACTACTTAAAGACCGGAAGTTAAAATATCTGCACACTCAATATCTTTGGATTTTGATCAGCATTGGTAACAGGGCGAAGGTACTAAATAAAGGAATGATCTAAATAGTCTGGTATAGCTTGGTTTTGTTGAAATAGTAATCGATTTTTATAAAACTCTGGCAACATGTAAGTGTGAAGTAGCTACTATTTATCGGCTTGAAATACTAGTTTATAGAAGAAATAACAAAACTGTCAGTAAATAAATCCATTTTCCAGTTCAGTTATTAAGAGTTGTTCAGAGGTGCAGGATTGCAATTTATGATACAAAAAAGCTGTAGATTTTGGTTTTCCTAGAATGGGGCTGATATTGGTTAACAAAAAGTGTCATATACTGCCCAGTCACAAAGACCGATGCTGTCAGTAATTGTTTGTGCATGATTTTCCCCAGCAGTTGAGCCAGTTTTGGTATGATGATGAAACTGCATTGTGCCTGGCTAATGAAGCTATTCTGGCAGCTGGAAGAGGTGGCAGGTAGGTTTTATTAATTATTTTATAAATTAAATATTTTGTGTTTCTTCTTACTTAAAGTGTTATAGGTAGGCTACTTTCAGTCATGTTTCTGTAGATAGTACAGAAAAATCAGAATTTTGGTAGTAAGAAATAGAAATCCAGATTAGACACACACCTGTCAGAGACGGGCTAGATCTGTGGTCCCCAACCTTTTTGTGGCCAGTAGCACATTCATGTTTTCGGAAGAGTGTGGCGAGCACCAACAATTTTCAAGGCTTATTTTGTATTTGTACATTAAATAATATGAAAAACATCGTCATAAACAGATAGTTAAAGGTTAATGTCTCTTTTACTTGTAAAGGGTTAAGAACTTCACCTAGCCTAGCTGACACCTGACCAGAGGAACCAATGGGGGAACAAGATGTTTCAAAAGGAAGGAGGGAAGTTTCCTTTGTTTAGTCAGTTTCAGTTTCAGCCCAGTGAAAAAGATCAAGGAACCAGCCTCTTATCAGAGTAGTAAGTTTTAGAAAGGAATAAATACGTTTATGTTTATTTTCTTTTGTGACTTGTCTTGGTGCCATTAAGGGAATTATCAAATTGGGTATTCTTGTGTGTGTGAAGATTTTTGCCCAGGGGAACATCCTGTGTTTTCAATCTATTGTCTGTGAGATTAGCTGATATGCTGTCCCCCAGAGGTTTTTTTTTCTTTCTTTTACCTTTCTTTTCTTTAATTAAAAGCCTTCTTTTTAAGAACCCAAATGATTTTTTCCCTGTTTTTTTAGATCCAAGGGAATTGGACTCACTAGGGATTGATGGGGGGGAAAAGGGAGGGGGAAGGAGAAATTCTTCTTTGTTTTTGAGATCCAAGGAAATTGGATCTGGACTCACCAGGGAATTAGTGGAGGAATCTCTCAAGGCTACCCAGGAAGGGGAAGGTTTTAGGGGGAAAGGGAGTGATCCAGGTACTCAAAAATTCCGGATGGTGGCAGCGAGACCAGATCTAAGCTGGTAATTAAGCTTAGAAGTGTCCATGCAGGTCCCCACATCTGTACCCTAAAGTTCAGAGTGAGGGTGAGACCTATGACCATCATATTTAATATTACATAAGATAAAAAGGGTAATTTTACATGTAAAAGGTATTAATTTAATTATTCAGCAATGACTCTTTCACCTTACCATGTGAATTTGCTCTTTTTTATCTACCTGTAAGAAAAATTAAGGAGTTTTTACAAAATAAATATCATAAACAGTTTTCATCTTATTTATTTAAAAAAAGTAAAATATTGTTGAACTGCTGGTCCAAATATATTTATTATTCGTACTTTAATATAGAATGAAGCCTGCAGCCCTGGAGTTCTCTGTCCCCGGCAGGAGTGGGGCTGCGGTTTCTCTCCGGCTTAAGCCGTGGCCCTGTGCCTGCCAGGGACCGAGAACACCGGTGCCTGCAGCCCTGGAGTTCTCCGTCCCTGGCAGGCGCGGGTCCGCGGCTTCTCTCTGGCTTCGAAGCCAGAGAGAAACCACGCCTGGCACCTGCCAGGGACAGAGCACACCAGCACCTGCAGCCCGGAGAAGCCAGAGAGAAGCCGCTTCTCTCCCATGCTGGGCGCTAGGCGGGCCCCGCGCCTGCTGGTAACAGAGAACAACGGCGCCTGCAGCCCTGCAGTTCTCTGTCCACGGCAGGTGCGGGGTCGCGGCTTCTCTCCCTGCTGGGCACTAGGCGGGCACACATAAATGCCTCGGCGGGCGCCATGGCAGCCACGGGCACCACATTGGGGACCATTGGTCTAGATAATACTTAATCCTGCCATGAGTGCAGGGGGCTGGACTAGATGACCTCTCGAGATCCCTTCCAGTACTATGATTAGCAGTCACTTAGTAGTTAGACCACAGGACTGGGAGTTGGGAGGCCTGGATTTTAATCCTGGCTGTGACTGATTCTCTGTGGCACTGAGCAACTCATTAACCAGCCTAGCTGATCACACTTACCATACCTACCTCATGGAATGTTTTGCAGCTTAATATTTGTAAAGTGCTTTATGGTCCTTGAGTGGGGGTGCTGTACGCCAGTCAGCGTGTCCATTATTTTAAACTTCTGCTCTTAGGATAGGTCTACATTGACCACTTGAGTCGATCTAACTTGTGTCACGTAGGGATGTGAAAAAGATACCCCCATGGGCAACACAAGTTACAGCAACCTAAGCACTGTCGACACTGGTGCTGTTTCAGCAGGAGATGCTGTTCTGCCTACATAGCTTCCGCCTCTCACAGAGGTGATGTAATTATGGCGACAGGAGAGATCTCTCCCCTTGGCATAGAGCGTCTTCACCAGACACGCTACAGAGGTGCAGCTGCACAGATGTAGCTCTCCTAGTGTAAACCTGCCCTTAGGCATGTTTGTAGGGAGAGAGACTGGAAGCTTCACTCCAGATTGCTTTCTTCACACAATAAAAGCCACAGATTAGAGTCCTTTTTTATGTTTTGTTTTGGGGTACTGTTTGTGTTTATTTTTTAAATTGTGACTCAGTTTCCCCTTTTCTTGTTCCCCTCTGTCCATTAAAATAACATAACAGGAAATCTTGTTTTTTCCCAAAAATTCTTGGAAAAAAATTATTTTAAACCTAAATTTTCAATTCTGTTTGCATATTGCTTTAAAACAAGCTTGGCTTGATAAGTTGTGCTTAAGTCCCCAGTGCAGCAAAGTACTAAAGCATACATTTAAGCATTTTGCTGAATCAGGGCCTAAATACCTACCGTATATACTTGTGCATAAGCTGAATATTTTTGGTTTGGTAAAAAGTGACACATCAAAGAATGAGATTCAGCTTATAAATGAGTCTACACCAAAATTTGACGATTTTAAACTCTATGGAATCATTGAATTGAATATCTAATACATTGTGATTTTGTTTACTTGGAGCATCTGCAGGCATGGAGCCCCTCAGCTCCGTGAAGCCATGGTTTGCCATTCCCAGCCAATGGGAGCTGCGGAAAGTGGCGGCACTTCCTGCAACTCCCATTGGCTGGGAACAGCAAACCGCGGCCACTGGGAGCTGAAGGTCTCCGTGCCTGTGAAAGCTCCAGATAAACAAAACATCCCAACTCACCAGCAGCTTACCCTGACGGACCAGGAGCCAAAGTTTTCCAACCCCTGAAATATAGGGCCGGCTTATGAAAGGGTCATACAGTTTTTGCTGTTCTTACCTACCCATTTTGGGGGGTTGGTTTATAAACGAGCGGGCTAATGAATGAGTATATATGATAATATATTTATAATATATTAAACCTGTGTTAATTATTGTAATTACATTTGTTTTGAGAATGTGTATGTACTTCTAATCTGTCTGCTGAGAGCTTTTTTTTAAGCTAAGCTAAATACTAGTTCTGAGCTTCGTTGTTACATATCTGCTTCCAAATCCTAATTTTTTTAAATTGTTAAACATTGGTGACTAGCTGTAAGATGTTCATGCAGACTTTCTGCATGTTCCTAATGATAGTTTCTTGTGAACTGAACACAAATCTTACTACTTTGTTAAATGAAATAGCAAAGAAAAAAAATCATTGCAGTTCCTTTGGTTTTAAGATAGCTTTGATGATTAACTTGGCAGTCTGATTCAGAAAGAAACGCAGAAAGGTTATTTTTAGAACTGTAGAAACCTTTTCCAGTCTACACAGTCTAAATCTGATGTTACCCCTATTTGAGTGTCAGAACTATTTATTCCATCATTCTGCTCATTAGAATACTTGGTATACAAAACTGAATACAGATAATATGAAGATAGTATCCCATACAATGTTCTTTTCAATGTAACTGATTATCCAGTATCTTGATTGATGGGTTGGATATTTCAAAACCAAAATTTATGGCAAGTGTATTTTTTATAGTTATGGTTAAATATATTATTCTTACAGATTATTTGCTTGTTGCTGCTACCAGTTAATGTGCTGTTGTGAACAAATTCAACCAAAGGGCTGTAATTACACTAGCACCTGTATTTTATGAACTAATTGGGTATTTAAGAGTTCATTAAATCAAAAATTTCATAAATGGAACATTTCAAAAGTACAGTAGATATGGCCCGTAGAGTGCAGTATCATGCACTGCATCACATTCTTCTTGTTCTTCAAACCACTGCAAAATGACTTTCAGTGCACTGAAGGCATTGGACTGTGAAGGGATGTTGACTTGTTCTTCATAAACATAATTTTCATTATGTGATTTTTTTTTTCCCCCCCGCGCTCCACCCCGCTTCTGTCGGGAAAAGTGGTTTTTTGAATGTAAGATTGGTCTTTATAAAATCAAGGTTCTACTGTAATTTTAAAGGACATGTCAAGGCAGATAGGCCTTAAGGAAACCAGAGCTATCAGGTTTGTTTTGTTCACAGATATACACATTCATATTGCTCTGCCTCTTTGTTCTTGTGTGTTGGCGGAGTATGGCAGTTAGAGCTAGATGGGAAATGGTTTTCCCATCCTGTGAAAATTTTAGAGATTTAAATTTTTTGCTCATTCTATATCAAGATGAAACCAAGACCTTTTTGAGGTCTTTTGACAGAAACATACAGACACCCGCCACTCCCTTGCCCCTGGAATAGCCTGGTGGTCAAGGACACTCACCTGGGATGTGAGGGATCCTGGTTTAAGTCCCTGTTTAGCCTGATTCAGACCAGGGACTTGAGCTGGGTCTCCCACATCTCAGGTGAGTGCTCTAACTACCACACTGTTCTAGAGTGGAGTTAGTTTGCTGAATCACCATTTTCTGACCTCAAAAAAACGTCATTGAAAAAGTCCTGACCAGCTCTAATTGCAATCTCAGGACCCTGTTAATTACGATACCCTGTTTGCTCAAAGGAGCAAAGGGAATAAACAAAGCAGAAGGATGAGGCCACATACATTCTTATATTTGGATTGCATGTACATGAAATTGGCACTTTGTATAGAAGGATCACTCAGAGAAACTGGGAATAAATCTATAATGCAATCTAGATTTAATTTTAGAAGGTTCTTCCTGTGAAAATAGATTGGAAAGAAAATAGAATGTTAAATCTTAGGGTGTTCTCATTTTTTGGTTATTTAACCATGGCATAGTCTCTCTAATATTTATTTCAAATAACAGAGATAGACATCAGAATTGATGCCATTTATGACCAGTCTTTTTAACTTATTCTTGATGTTTCATCTTGTTGACTTTGTCAAAAGAGCTGTAGCATTGTACTTGTCTTTGTGGAGTTTAAACAGAACCATGGGAAAATCCACATAGTTCAATAGACTTTTCTGAGGTTAGTCAGCTTGATGCTACAAGCAGCCATACTGTTGATTATCTCTGCTGCTAGTACTCTATTATCATTAGCATGATGTAGTTCATTATTAACCTTCATAACTGTCTGCATGTAAATCCTGTGATTTTTAATACAAAGAGGCAGGCCTTGATCTCTGCTAGGGGTACAACAGATTCTGCTCAAATTAATGTATCATTATGGCTTTTATACTGAGAGCAAAATTATAGTGAATGTATTAAAAGCAGAAATCCAAGTAAAAGCAAAAAGGTTATAACTTAAAAGTGAGGTCCAATTCAAAACCCATGATCCAAGTACCCCAGAACTTTTGGGACTTCGAAGAGAGGTCAAAATCCAGATCTAATTTTGCAAATAGACCTGACTTTGGGGTGTTAGAAATCTAAATCTTACAGTCTGAGCCCAATTCTAATATAATCCTTGTCTGTTACCCTTTAAAAAGAAGGTTCTGAATTATTTCTTTCTCTTTTCAGAATAGCGTGTGTTAGTGCTCCAAGTGTTTACCAGAAACTGAAAGAACAGGATGACAAAGATTTTTCAGTGTGTATACTGGAATATGACAAAAGATTTTCTGTATATGGAGAGGAATTTATCTTCTATGACTACAACAATCCATTGAATTTACCTGGAAATCTCATACCACACAGTTTTGACATAGTATTAGCGGATCCACCCTATCTGTCTGAGGAGTGTCTCAGAAAAACAGCAGAGACAATCAAATACTTAACAAAAGGAAAGATTCTGCTCTGTACAGGTATAGCATCTCTGTCTTTTGAGAGAAGAAAAAATATACTCAGCCTTGTTGCTCTAAATATTTATATTATCTAGTTTGGTGACGTTCCAGTGGAACCCAGGCAGGGGTCCAACAGAACCCTGTCTGCCAGGCAGGGGTGGCTGTAGGCACCAGCAAAGCAAGGAGCTGCTTTGGGCAGCCTATTTGCAGGGGCGGCAGCTAGCAGGGATTGAGCCTGGGAGCTGAGAACCAACAGGGGGCCCTTGGAGCTGTAGTTCCTTGATTAGCTCCCTGCCTGTAGAACCAGCCCTGGAGCAGGGAAAGAACTACATTTCCCAGCATTACCTTAGCCACTACCAACAGGAAAGTGGGGGAGGGAGTATGGTAGCTGAAACCTCATGCTGCAGCTTGAGCTCACTGCTAGAACGGGATGGCACTGTGAATGGGGAACAAGTGTGCCCAAGGAGTAGAAGGCTTTGGCCCAGATATCCCCTTCAGAAGACATCCCCAGACTGGCTTAGGGATACTGGTATGACCTCACTTGCACCCCCAAAGAAGGAATTGAGTGGACTAAATGGACAGTGCCCCTCTCTATCTGAAGCCTAGCAAGGGAGGTACGTGGATCCCACTAGAATTTAAAATGAAAAGTAAGGAAGGGGAAGCTTTACTGGACCTGGACAGCTTTAGAACAGTACCAGGCACTTAGGAGGATTTCCATTTCTGAGCCATGGAAGCAGAAACTGACTTTTCCTTTCTAGATTTAGCTAATATTCAGAAAGGGAATCTAGCACCTGCCTTCCATATTTGAACACCTCAAAATTCAGAAGTGCTCAAGCTCAATTTGGGCAGGTGTTACTTCATTTCTCCCAAATCAAATATACTGATCCACTGTAATTTGCTGTAGAGTAGATAAAATTGTGCAAGAAATGCTTCCCAGTGGTTTTTAAGGACTGGAATTGCTATTTTCAGCAGCCATAGCCTTTTTTTTTTTTTTTAAGTTATTTAAAAGGAAGACATTGGCAAATTCCCCATAGAAACAAAGAGTGGAACAAAAGAATAATAAAGGCACCTTGACTTTTCCTCATTTATGGAGGACAGTGTTATAATATGCATCCAGATATCCTCCAATCACACAAGCTGAAAATTGTTCCACTTTACTGCAGTTCTGTAACCATATGGGAACCAATCCTGTCTGTGTTCTGTGCACATCCAAAATTCCTGCTGAATGACCCGCCTTGGGAGCAAGTCACCGGTGACCCAGGGCTGGGGCACAAGGAGGGTGCAGGTGGGGGAGGGGAGGGAAGAGCCCAGGGCTGGGGTGGCAGGGGGTGTGGGTGGAGGGGGCAGAGCTCAGGGCTAGGATGGCACTGGGCGGGAAGAAGGGGGGTGCCCAGAGCTGGTGCAGCACAGGGTGTGTGAGAGCCCAGGCCTGGAGTGCTGAGGGGTGCAGGTGAGGGGGGAGAGCCGAGGGCTGGGGCAGCAGGGAGGGGTGTGAGGAGCCCAGGGCTGGGGTGAGAGCAGCCAAATTTTATTTTGCTTGGGGCAGCAAAAAACCTACAGCCGGCCCTGCTGCCAGGCAGGTTTACTTCTGGCTTGCCTGCCGAGCTCCTGCCTGCCAGACTGCCCTGGAGTCAGGGACTCCAGAGTCTTCAGGGTCCATGGCACTGGGGCAGCCCACCAGGCAGATTGGCCTGGAGGAGGGCACCATTTCCTTTCATGGAGAACTTCAAAAATTCTGGGTTTTGTTCTGAATCAGAACTAACAGGTACTGTTACTATGCTGTAAGGTTTTTAACTGTTCACGTATGTTCCCTAACATTTTAACTGCCCTGAGGGCTGAGATTTTAAACAGTGGCAGAATCCTTCTACATTACCTTTAGCAATAAATGGGTCTAACAATACACTTGTGCTCCTCCATGAAATGGAATTGCCTTTCTTAGTACAGCTCTAGTTGTATCCTAATTAGGACAAAATGCATTGTTTTTAGGAAATCCTGATCACTGAGCTGTACAAGTCTTATAGCCTGTATATGCCTAATGCCCCTACTACACATAGGGAAAATCTATTCCATGCCTGAGAATCCCTGTATATTTCTGGAGCTGAACACCATTGAGAGTCTGTTCTGTTTACAGAGAGCGATTTATCTAGTGCTCAGAGCAGCAGTTCTCAAACTGGGGGTCAGGACCAGAAAGTGGTGACCCCATTTTAATGGGGTCGCCAGAGCTGACTTAGATTTGTTGGGGTCTGGGGACGAAGCCTGAGCCCCACCACTCAGGGCCAAAGCCCAAGGACTTCAGCCCTGGGTGGAGGGGCTCAGGTTACAGGCCTCCTGCATGGGGCTGAAGCCCTTGGGCTTTGGCTTTTCCTCTCCCCTCCCCCTGCCCAGGGCACTGGGGTTTGGCTTTGGCCCCTTTACCCAGGGGGGGTGGGTTCAGGCTTCAGTCCCCTGTTATGGGATCATGTAATAATTGTTGTTGTCAGAAGGGGCTCACGGTGCAATGAGGTTTGAGAAACCCTGGCTTAGAGCACGAAACTGAAACTTGGGGCTCTTGAGTTCTCTTCCCACTTGTGTCACTGAAGCATGTGAAGTTGAGCACACACTTGCCCTCTGTGCCTCAGGTTAGCTACCTTAAAAAAGAATACCTGCTTCACAGGGGTATTATGAGCTTACTTGTTGTTTTTAAAGTGCTTTGAGATCATCTAAGAGAAGAATAGTGTTCTAATCAAATACGAATTCTCTGACAGGAACACACACTGTAATTAAGGGGGTTGTTTAAGTTTAGTTACACTAACATGAACACCACTCTCGAGTGATTTTTTTTCAAACAAGTCATTTTAAATTTATTTGAACTCATTGAAAATAAGTGAAAAATGCTGCTGCCTTTAGGAATTTGCAAGTTGCTAAATTCTGCAGCTGCTGGCTGAGGTTTAAGCTGCCACATAGCTCTTCTCCAAGTTTTTTTAAGAAGGTAATACTTGAATAAGTAAAGTTTGGGAGCCTCTGTTCTAGTGTGTTACTTCCCTGGAGCAACTCTGGTTTTGAACTGGGTAGCTTTAAATATGACACTCTGGAGCATACTCACTCATCAAATGGCAGCAGTGTGTGAAATTCGAGTCTGTGGGCTTGGCTACGCTGGAGAGTTGCAGCACTAGTGCTGGGTTTACAGCGCTGCAACTTAGTAACTGTCCACACCTGCAAGGCACATCCAGCGCTGCAACTCCCTGGCTGCAGCGCTGGCTATACACCTGGTCTGCTTGAGGTGTAACAATTGCAGCGCTGGTGATGCAGCGCTGCTCATCAAGTGTGGCCTCCAAAAGCACTGTTATTGGCCTCCAGGGTATTAGGAGGTATCCCAGAATGCCTGCTCACAACAAACCAGAAGAATGGCTGAACTCCGAGCTGCTTATCTAAAAAACAAACACAGCTCCTGTTTGCTTGAGCGAGCGAGCGGAGGCAGGCAGGGGAATTGCTTTGGAAGGTTCACAGCTGTTTGCTTGAAGAGAGAAGTCACATGGCAGAGGGGGAAGGGGAGTCCATATTGAGCAGCTGCTTATGTGGTCTGGAAGCTATTTAGGAGTGCATCATTTGCATTTAGTGAATAAGAGAGGGGTAGGGGAAGGGCTTGAAACTTTTAAATTGATTGCAGGTTGGTGATGTGTATGTTCCAGTCCTTAGAACTTGCAAGGCAGTGAGCTGACAGATCCAAAAATCCACTCTCTCTCTCTCCCCCACGTTCCCCTCACCCCCCTTTTTTTAAAAGCACATTGCAGCAACTTGAACGCTGGGATAGCTGCCCACAATGCACCACTCCAACAGCGCTGCAAATGTGACCACACTGCAGCGCTGGTAGCTGTCAATGTGGCCACACAGCAGCGCTTTCCCTACACAGCTGTACGAAGACAACTGTAACTCCCTGCGCTGTACAACTGTAAGTGTAGCCAAACCCTGAGTCTCATTTGGCTCTTGATCTACAGTCGAGCATGTCCAGGGGAGAACAGTCAGCCCCAGGGGAAGGGGACAGCGGAGAAAGCACCCAAAACCATTCTCAGACCTTTTCCCGTCTTTCTCTCCTTCCTTCTCCCTCCCTTGGGACTCCAACCCTCTCTGTAGCCCACAGAGCTTTACAGAGGATTGTGGAAGGGAAGTAAAAATAGGAGGATGCTGGAGGAACAGTTTAAAGAAAAAAGCATAGAATGTGCTGTTACCTTTCTTTGTCATGAAATCCTATTTTTTTTTCTGCTTCAGGTGCAGTCATGGAAGAGCAGGCAGTGAAGCATCTTGGTGTGAAGAGGTGCAATTTTACTCCAAAACATGCGCAAAACTTAGCCAATGAATTTCGATGTTATGTGAATTATGATTCTGGACTAGACTGTGATTCTAGCTGTTCAGAGTGCACATAAAATAAGCACAACAGTATATCAATCAAGTCCATTTATTCCTTCTTTCAGCAATGTCTGCAGTCCTCATTGTTTTATTAAAGATGTTGCTCCAGGTAATGGTTTCTGGGCTAGCTTTAGACATCTCAATATGACTGACTCTTTAATCTGTTAAATCTGCAAACATTTGTAGCTGATTTCTTTTGGTACCTGCTTAGGGCTTGTCTTCACGTACAGCGAGTGCCCTTGTGGCACAGCTGCACCAGTGCAGCTGTAGCACTTTAGTGAAGGTGCTTCGATGCCGACAGGAGAGCTTCTTCCATCAACATAGCACTTTCTACAAAGTTAGGTTAGTATAATTATGTCACTCAGGGATATGGAATTTTTCACACCCCCGAGCAACATAGTTATATCAGTATAGGTCTGTAGTGTAGACCTGTCCTTAAGTAGATGAATGGGGATTAGTTGGTTCAGGTGACTTGGTAATGGAAGCTTTTCTATTCTAAGTCACCAGTTAGACCTGATTGGTGTCCTTTCCCATATGAGGGCATTCCATGAGTGCAATGACGGGGTGCGGGGTCTAGGTGGCCTGGTCCAGCTACTCCTCCCCCCCTGGCCATAGATTAATGCTACTACAAATTCACAGTCCCGATCTCTCCAATGGGAGGGTGGGGAGAGGTCCAAGCCAATCCTGGTCTCTTTGTGGGGGAAGGGAGAGATCCTGGTCTGTCCAGGAGGGGAGTTTCCTGGACGTGACTCCCTGCTTCCCGGAACACCAAGCCACTATCTCCTCATGCTTCGTCTTCCTTCTCCACTTTTGCTTCCAGGCTCACTCCAGAAGGAGAGATGGCAGCTCAGTGAGGGCATGCACAGCAGTGCGATGGGGAACCTCACGCATGCCCATGCACACAGAGCTGGATGAACTCATTGGCAAACCAGGCACATGCCACATTTGTTGGAGGGGGGGAGGTGTCCCAAAATGTTTTGGTTTTGTGTTTTGTTTAACTGTGCAGATTTACACGCAAACTGAAGGAACTTCACTCACTTGAGTAACTGGTCATGCGCCTTGGCACACACAGTCACATTCACACTGTCACTCAAATTTGACTCAACTGCTCCTCTGTCATAAAAGAGGGGTTAGCCAGGCCATGTTTCAGTGAGGTTACAACCCCATATGCCATTCCACAGCGCCACTCACTCAAGTGAGTGAAATTCTTTCAGTTTAGACACAAATCATAGAATCCTAGAATATTAGGGTTGGAAGAGACCTCAGGGGGTCATCTAGTCCAACCCCCTTCTCAAAGCAGGACCAACCCCAACTAAATCATCCCAGTCTGGGCTTTGTCAAGCCAGACCTTAAAAACTGAGGATGGAACACCAGTGGAGGAATGGGCAGAGACAGGCCTCACACACAGCTGAGATTCACTTTCTCCTTGGTTCTGTTGGGAATAGCAGAGGACGGCACTGGATAAAGAAATCGCTTCCTTCTCAAACAGCAGTAAGTGAACAGGCTGAGATGGGAACTTACTGCAGTAATATGTATGGGATAAAACAGCACAGAAGTGTATTTTTTCCCTTCACATTTATCAGCTGTTTGCTGTTCATATTAGTAGGTAGAGACCCAGAAGTGTGTGTTTACCTAGGGCCAGTGATGGTTAATTTGGCCCTGCCTCTCAGAATGCAATGCATGCATGAAGTGGAGTCCCACTGACGAAGAAATTGGGAGCATAGCGCATGTATAGTGAGCTCTACTTGGCAAGTAACCTGGGTCGCCTTCTTAGGAAAATTCTGGTTGTGCCTCTTGGCTGTTCACTGGCCTTGGTGGAACGAGTTTGTGGACACAGTCCAGTTTCTGATGCGCAGGTTTCTGTCTCACAGAAAATCGCCATCACAGTTTGCACTAATTAGTCTCAGCAGCTACCCCAACTAAGTACAAAGACTGACCAATTTTTTTTTCACCCCTAGATATAGTCCCTCCAGAACAGGAGTGAGAGCTGTGTGCACAGTACTTGTTGTGTTTGGTCCCTCTGGTTTTCAACCTGACACCTTTCACAAGCAATAACTATTTGAATGGAGGGGAAATAGTGATGTCACTGATTATATTGTTAAAAGCAAACTTGAGAGGCCTCTTCAGAAGCAGAACTTGCTACAGTTTATCAATTACTTTACACCTAACCAGTAATGGGCATAAATGAAAAGGGATTAATTTGGAATTTGCAGCTGTTACTTTTTAAGGAAATCATTTCATTTTGACATAATGCATGCCTGTCATCTATTGGTTCACGATTTTAAAATTGTAGCTATTTTTCAACTTTTCTGAATAGTTAAATCCCCACTTTCTTTTATTAGCAAGATTTATGAATTTTCATTGTTGCTTCCCACCTTGTAAACTGCTCTGTGATGAACATCTGCTATTCTGGGGGTGGGTGGCGAAGTTTGATTAACTAGTAAGCAGCTCTCTGCAGAATGAAGTGCATACATTTGGAATGTTCTGTATTAGATTTTTTTAAAGAGCCTATTTTGGGTTCTTAAGTCAGGTATATTACAGTTCAAGGGGTACTGTAAACCTGACATTTTAGTCAAAATGTCTAGAAAAACAAAAACTTCAAAATACTTATTTCCCCATTACGGGGAGCTTGACCTTCATTGAACATTCTACACAAATGAGGCGATAGCATTTTTGGTTCCTACAGAACCAGCCAATATTCACTTTACTGCTTCATGCTGTGTTTGTATGTTTTCAGTTTGAGCTAGTGTAATAGCGGCATAAGTTATCTATGCACTGCACCACTGCTCACAGTGCACTGTGGGGTGTTAATTCACGCACAACAACTCATCTGGGTAAAGAGATCTGCCAAAACGCTGGCATTCTGATTTTGAAAATCAAGGTGAAGACAATTTATAGGGTGAGTCAAGTGTGTAGCTTCAATAATTTGCTGCTTTATTTCCAAAGTCCCATTTTTTTAAATTTTTGTTTCTTATTCCACAAAAACATGCACCTTAGAGATTTTTTAGAGGTAGTTGGAACTTTATAGTTACTGAGTAATGGAACCTATTGATAAACTTATACCATGAAATAGATGTAACATTTTATATTTGTGGAGTTTGGCTGTATTTTCAAAAGTTAAAACAGATATTAATTAAAAACATTTCTCTTTTAGAATACCAGACATTTTTTGGAATCTAGGAAACTTGAAAAGACAATTTTATCTAGCTCTTTGGCTACACTTGCATTGTAGTTTTCACCCCAAATTCCCAAAGCACTCAACAGTTTTATAAGCTATATATGTACATATCTTCCTGCACACACACTATGTATAGGGACTACATTAAAAAAAACTACACTAAAAGAAATGCTGAGGTTGCATAATCAAGCACTCAAAAGTTAGAAAATGTCAGAATTAAAGTTGCCTCGGCAGACTTAGTTCAGCCCACTTGTACATGTGTATGCATATGATAATCTTCAATTACATTATCACATACTTCCTTTTTTTCACAGGACCCCAGCCTCATTCACACACTTTATATATGTTTGCAATATGTGAGCTTTTGGTATATGCCAGGTAGAAACTAAAAGGCGCATATTGAAGGAGAGTGCTGCATGGTGTTAAGTTTGAGCAATGGGATGGATCACTTGATTACCTATTCTGTTCATTCACTTTGGGGCACCTGGCTTTGGCCACTGTCGGAAGACAGGATACTGGGCTGATGGACCTTTGGTCTGACCCAGTATGGCCGTTCTTATGGTCTTACAAAATGAGTTACGCCTAGCAAGAGACATAAAAGGCAATAAGAAGAGGTTCTTTAAATGTTTTAGGAGCAGGAGAAAGATGAACTTAACTGTAAGCCCTCTATTTAGTGGGGAAGAAGAGCTAATAACTGATGATGTCAAGAAGGCTGAGGTGTTTAATACCTACAGTAAAACCTATCTTAGCAACCGCCTCTGAAGAGAGGCCACCTCTCACAAGAGACTATTTACAGAGGCCACAGAACTTCTTCCCTATAATTTAACTGTGAAGAAACTGAAGAGCAGCCACCTGTTGTCTGACCAGTGACTACATTTTCTTTCTCCCTTCAGAGGTGGGTGCCAGCCAGCTACCACCACTCTCCACTTTGTCTTCAGAGCTGGGCGGCTGGAGAGCGGTGGCTGCTGGCCTTACTTCTGCACTGTTGCTGGCGGCAGCGCTACCGTCACAACTGGGTGTGCAGCCAGCAGTTACTGCTCTCCACTCTGCCTTCAGCCTGTTATGAACCAGAACTGGAAGTTGAACTTGAACAAACAAGAACTTGAAAGGAAGATGTGAACGTGTTGAAACAAAAGATGTACACTACTGTAAGTTACGATTTAAAGCTAAAAGAAGTCAACATGGAAGCAAAAAAAAAATGCAAATCCGAAGTTTCTTACAATAGAGCAACATGTTAAAGTAATATCACAACTAGAAGCTGGTGCCAGTTGCCGTTAAATTGCCAGACATTTTGGAGTTGGAAAAACATAAATCCAAAATCTGATATGACGGAAGGCAGAAATCCTCACTGATTGAGAAAATTAAATGTGCCAAAACTGGAAATGAAGATGTCAAATTTGTATGTATAGTTGGGATTTTTTCCCCCCAATGTGCATTAGCTACATGTACCATGGCCAGTGTCTGCTTTTCCAGCACTGCGTGTTAATCTCTCTAGATGTCTTGGGAGACCTGCAGCCTTTACACACAGCAGGTAATTCACCATGTGGTTCTCCTGGTCATAACAAACCCAACTATATATTTCTAATAATTGAATCCCCTTTACTATTACCTGTCTCTTCCTCATAACTGAGTTCCCTCCCCTGGAGAGTATTCTCAGTGCGAGAGGATACCATAACATCAGCTGGAAGGAAGGTCCCAACTAAATGATCATTTCCTCTACTCCAGCTTGATGTTCTCCTTCCCAAAGTCTTTCATCTACCTGAATAGCACAGAGGCTGTCAGAGTAGAAGTAAGACAGTTCTACTGTGTCCCAGAAAGTTTGTCTATGTACTTCTCTGTCTGCCTTAGCTCCTCTGGTTCCACCATCACTAGAGGAGGTTTTGGAATTTATTGATAAACTCAACAAGTCACCGGGACCAGATGGCATTCACCCAAGAGTTCTGAAAGAACTCAAATATGAAGTTGCAGAACTATTAACTAAGGTTTGTAACCTGTCCTTTAAATCGGCTTCGGTACCCAATGGCTGGAAGTTAGCTAATGTAACGCCAATATTTAAAAAGGGCTCTAGAGGTGAACCCGGCAATTACAGACCGGTAAGTCTAACATCAGTACCGAGCAAATTAGTCAAAACAATAGTTAAGAATAAAATTGTCAGACACATATAGAAAAACATAAACTGTTGAGCAATAGTCAACATGGTTTCTGTAAAGGGAAATCGTGTCTTACTAATCTATTAGAGTTCTTTGAAGGGGTCAAACAAACATGTGGACAAGGGGGATCCAGAGGACATAGTGTACTTAGATTTCCAGAAAGCCTTTGACAAGGTCCCTCACCAAAGGCTCTTACGTAAATTAAGCTGTATGGGATAAAAGGGAAGGTTCTTTCATGGTTTGAGAACTGGCTAAAAGACAGGGAACAAAGGGTAGGAATTAATGGTAAATTCTCAGAATGGAGAGGGGTAACTAGTGTTCCCCAAGGGTCAGTCCTAGGACCAATCCTATTCAATTTATTCATAAATGATCTGGAGAAAGGGGTAAACAGTGAGTTGGCAAAGTTTGCAGATAATACTAAACTGCTCAAGATAGTTAAGACCAAAGCAGATTGTGAAGAACTTCAAAAAGATCTCACAAAACTAAGTGATTGGGCAACAAAATGGCAAATGAAATTTAATGTGGATAAATGTAAAGTAATGCACATTGGAAAAAATAACCCAAACTATACATACAATATGATGGGAGCTAATTTAGCTACAACGAGTCAGGAAAAAGATCTTGGCGTCATCGTGGATAGTTCTCTGAAGATGTCCACGCAGTGTGCAGAGGCGGTCAAAAAAGCAAACAAGATGTTAGGAATCATTAAAAAGGGGACAGAGAATAAGACTGAGAATATATTATTGCCCTTATATAAATCCATGGTATGCCCACATCTCGAATACTGTGTACAGATGTGGTCTCCTCACCTCAAAAAAGATATTCTAGCACTAGAAAAGGTTCAGAAAAGGGCAGCTAAAATGATTAGAGGTTTGGAGAGGGTCCCATATGAGGAAAGATTAAAGAGGCTAGGCCTCTTCAGCTTGCAAAAGAGGGGACTAAGGGGGGATATGATAGAGGTACATAAAATCATGAGTGATGTAGAGAAAGTGGATAAGGAAAAGTTATTTACTTATTCCCATAATACAAGAACTAAGGGTCACCAAATGAAATGAATAGGTAGCAGATTAAAACAAATAAAAGGAAGTTCTTCACACAGCGCAGAGTCAACATGTGGAACTCCTTACCTGCGGAGGTTGTGAAGGCTGGAACTGGATAAATTCATGGTAGCTAAGCCCATAAATGGTTATTAGCCGGGAAGGGTAAAGAATGGTGTCCCTAGCCTCTGTTCATCAGAGGATGGAGATGGATGGCAGGAAAGAGATCACTTGATCATTGCCTGTTAGCTTCACTCCCTTTGGAGCACCTGGCATTGGCCACTGTCGGTAGACAGATACTGTGCTAGATGGACCTTTGGTCTGACCCAGTACGGCTGTTCTTATGTTCATTCTGGTCGCAAGAGCCTGATTTGGTTTCTGAGGGCCATGAGCTGTTTATACCAAATATCAAATATGCACACGCATGCCACCTGCCCACAAGGCAGGTGATCATACATGCTACATTCAGTGCAATAAATGGGATAGCTCCCACTCTGCTGCTGGACTTCTGCCTACATTATTTTTACTTTTGCAACTTTTTGTTTAGTTTCTTTGGTGGGTGTTTATTGGCCTAAGTTTAAAAATATGTGTCTTAGGTGTATCTGGCTTTCATGCTCCTTCTCTAAACTCCCACATTTGTGCTCTTGTTTGCTATCTCCTCTGGTTGCTTAGGTACTGGCTTTTTAAACCCCTGTTCTCTCTGAGTAATCCCACTCCCTTGTCACGGGACCCTAAATGGATCAGGAACCAAAGGATGGTAGACTAGAGCCTAATTAGGAAGCTCTCAGCCTTTCCTATCAGGCTGCTATGCTCAGCACACAGCCCCCCAAACAGACAACACTATAAACTTCAGTCAAGCAGACCTATGGCAAGCAGCAAGCACACAACAAACTAAACAAACTAACAGACAACAAACTCACCCCAGAGTTATAAGGAATAGTCAGGATGGATTTGTCAAGAACAAATCATGCCAGACCAACCTAATTTCATTCTTTGACAGGATAACCTGCCTAGTGAATAAGGAGGAAGCTGTAGTCATGATATATCTTTGGTTTAGCATGGCTTTTGACACAGTCCCACATGCAAACATAAGAAAAGCCATACTGGGTCAGACGAATGAGCCATCTAGCCCAGTATCTTGTCTTCTGACGGTAACCAGATACTTCTTAGCGACTGAACAGAACAGGGCAATTTATCGAGTGATCCATCCCCTCTCATCCAGTCCCAGCTTCTAACCTATGGCATTCTCATGAGCAAACTAGGGAAATGTGGTCTAGATTAAATTATTATAAGGTGAGTGTATAACTGGAAAACTAGTCAAAGAGGAGTTATCAATGGTTTGCTGTGAAACTGGGAGGGCGTATCTAGTGGCATCCTGCAGGGGTTAGTTCTGGGTCCAGTAGTAGTCAGTATTTTCATTACTGACCTGGATAAGGGAATGGAGAGTATGAATATAAAATTTGCAGATAATGACAACCTAGTAGAGATTGCAAGCACTTTGAATGACAGGATAAGAATTCAAAACAACCTTGACAAATTAGAGAAATGGTCTGAAATCAACAAGATGATATTCAATAAAAGCAAATGCAAAGTACTTCGCTTAGGAAGGGAAAATCAAATGCACAACTACAAAATATGAATAACTGACTAGGTGTTCTGCTGAAAAGGATCTGGAATTTATAGTATATCATAAATTTAATAGTAACAATGTGATGCATTTTTCTAAAAAGGTTGATATTCTGGGGTGTATTAATAGGACTGTTGTATGTAAGACATGGGAGGTAATTTTCCCACTCTGCTCAGCACTGATGAAACCTCAGCTGGAGTATTGTGTCCAGTTCTCAGTGCTACACTTTAGAAAAATTGGAGAGAGTCCAGAAGAGAGCTACAAAAATGATAAAAGGTTTAGCAAACCTGACCTATGAGGAAAGGTTAAAAAAACTGGGCATGTTTAGTCTTGAGAAAAGAAGACTGAGGAGGAGACAAGATAAGTCTTCAAATATGTTAAGGGCTGTTATAAAATGGATGGTCATCAATTGTTTTCCATGTTCACTAAGAGTAAGGCAAGAAGTAATGGGCTGAATCTGGAGAAAAGGAGATCTAAGTTAGATATTGGGAAAAACTTTCTAACTATAAGGATAGAAAAGTGCTGGAGTAGTCTTCCAAGGGAGGTTGTAGAATTCCTGCCATTGGAGGTTTTTAAGGACAGGTTGGACAAACTTCTGTCAGGGATGGTCTAGATTTTCTTGGTCCTGCCTCAGCATAAGGGGCTGGACTTGAAGACCTCTCAAGGTCCCTTCCTGCCTTACATTTCTATGGTGTTAGGCATTACCTTTGGTGTAATACCTTTACTATTGGTAAAAATTCATTGAGAAGGGAAGGAGTTAGAATTTTAGTCACGTTATTTTGGTGAGGATGAGCTTAGCAAACCTTTTGAAGCTAGCACTAAAATGGTTAAAAAAATAATACTTTTGTCTTTGTAGGTAGCTTCTGGTTTGGTCCTATGACAGGACCTCAGTCCCTAATGAATGGGGGTAGCTGAGACATGATGTAAACATCTTAGTGTCTGGAAATGGTTCCACCTTAGGAGATGGATACTTGCCCATTAAGTTACTTCCTCAGTCCCCTACCTGTTTCTCACCACTTTCTAAAAGACTGCTCCTACTTCCTGCCTGGTGAATGCCAGAAGAGTCCATCCTTCCCTTTCCTCTCCTTCAGAGGGAGAACCTCTGATATGCTACCTCTGTTGGCCCCATCTCCCTACATGGAGTATTTGTAGGTTTGCTGCTATTTGTTCCTCCCTCAACCCCCATGCTGCTCTATTACAAAAGGGAGGGGTTGGAAATGAGCATTTTTTGGGAGGGAAGGTGCACTAGGAGGGCTGCCCAAAGGCAGAGTGGAGAGGCATGGTCATTAGCCAGTCACTGCAAGCATGTGTTCCAACACAGCCCTGCCTCTCAAAGACCAGAAACCCTCCTTGCCATAGTATCCACCACTAGCCTGAATCCCCCAAAAATTAAAGTACCCAGGTGACATCCAGATAGGGTTTAGTTATTTTGCAAAGGATTATGCTCTTACTTCATTATGAAAATAGGAAAATGGAAAATTAAATACATATATGTTGGCACACAGATTTCCATCTCACTGTTGCAATGTGGTTTAGATTCATTACCTCAGATCTCCAGACCACCATGCAGACAGAATATGTAGTATCTACTCGCACACAGAAATCTTGTCCCCAGCTAGGCGACTAGCTACTCCTGCTTTAAATGAGACAGGTCTCCAGATCAGAAGCAATGGGTTTCCAATTAGAGAAATTCTTCTTCCTCCTTAATCTGTTAGAGCAAGCTGCTCCAATCACAAGATGCATCTAAACTGTTGCTTCACCATTTAAGTGCTTGATTAGTTTTAATCTCCATTTATGTCTGGTTCTTAATATAAGGGCATCTTACTGGGCTCTATGTTGTATTCATATTTAAAAAAAAAACTACACTAGCATTTTCAAAGACCAGCTCAACATGCAATCTATTTTCCGGGGATGGAACTCAATTTCATCCTGCCTTATTCACCCACCACCAAGAAAACAGAAGTCATCTCTTGATGTATAATGCACTTGTTTATGCTTTAAAATTAGCAGTCTGATAACACATGATTATGAAGATGAGCATAAATTTAGACTTTTGTAGATGGATGCTCAACAGAGCAGGTCAGTTTCTACTAACATCTGTCTTTTGAGTATGCTAAGTTTTATGAACTATTGCTTTGTCCTTGTGCTCTCAAAAAGTGTCTTTGTGGAGCAGGATTGTTCAGCTTTCACACTAGTCTTAATATTGAAATGGTCTGGCTTTACTGGTGATTATACAGCAGCTTGGGTAACAGCATTCACAACTGGAGCTGGTGGAGGGGAATGTTTTTCTCATCCCTGAAAATGTTCCAGGTTTCAAAAATTTTCCCAATTCAATAGCCTAGTGTTAGTGGAAGTGGGAGACTCTGGTTTAACTCCCCGATCTGGGGTGTCCCTCACACACCCAAACTACCAGCTATCCTGGAGTGGGTGTTTACTCTTGCCCTCTATCGGTTTTGACCAGAAATTCCTTTCATGATGCAACATTTGTCAAAGCTGATACTGAAGTTTTGATTTAAGTGAAAAAATCCCATCCTGTTCATGACTTACTCTTTGTCGCAGTAAGGCAGTGAGCATTTCACACGGTTGTGACCATGAAAGTGTGTGCATCAAGTAAGGTGGGACCAAAGGCTGCTCTAGCCCCTAAGCTGCATTAGCAGGCTCTGGGCAGCGGAAGGGTTTCTCCACATCTTCACAGTCACATATGTGGTGACTGAAAATGTGGCATTTGGAGGAAAAATGTATCAATGGTCCTTGTGCGGAGTGTAACAACCCTCTGTGAGACAGGTCACAACAAAGCTCCATGCACTCCCTTCAGGGCACTACTGGAGTGGTGCAGCCAATCACACTGCCTCGGAATGGCCGTGCCGCTTTTACAAAGGCAGCATCTGCATATCCATGAAGAATGGTGCAATGTCCATCCCACATGTAATGCCATACAGCTACAGACCACATACATGCACACACCTATCATGTACCACTGCACATGCAAGATATCTGTATCTGTGGGGTGGCTGTGTGCTACTCCCTCACAAGTAGGTCCCCTCCTGCCACAAGCACATACCTCAGAAAACATGGGTCTGAAATGGGTCATAGCTCCACAATACAAAAGCCACTGGTCAACAAACATCCACTCATAGCTGTGCTGCCTCACTGTCTCTCATTTTGCTTGCTGACCCCTATATCTGAGCATGGGCTGGGCTCCCCTCTGAGCAGGAGCCATTGTATACACAAGAGGAGGCTAGCTGATGCCACCACACAATACGTTATCTGTGAATGGCTATGTTTCCCTCACATGTGTCTTGGCCATTTCTAGCAGCTGACCTGTTGCCTAACCCTTCAGACACCCGTTTAAGTAGATTTCTATCAGCTTGCTGCCTGGCTGCAGGACTTTTTTTGTGATTCCACATACATTACTGTCTGTCTAGCATATTTACACTATAGTGACTGGCTAATCAAAACAAACCTAGCCTCTCAAGATGTTCACAACCTTCTTGCATGACCTGAATTTTCCAGTCTCTCTCTTAGGTTTTACTATACAGAAGACTCTCTTTACTAAGGCGAGCTTTCCATGTTTTGAAGCTAATTTATTCCAGGGACAACCTCAATAAGGGAAAACATTTTCCTGGCACAACAGAAAAGGGATCAGATAGTCTCCAGTTGCCAAGTAGTTTCAGCTTTGAATTGTTTGCAGTTATTGCACCTGAATTCGGTTCAAAGAAGTGTATCAGGCTTTCCTTGTGTCAACAATTTGTGAGCCTTGAAGTAATGCCAGTGAACCTTCCCCCCACCCTTTTCATGCAAACATAAGGCTGTTCTAACGTGGTGGTGTCTGAGGCTAGGAGCTGGAGTACGTCACATCACAGCTGATGTCAGATTGTGATAAGTCCATAACATGGTAATTTAAAAAAAAAAAGATGTGGCTAAATTTAAGCCCCCAACACTTAAAATGCAGCAATAAAATGGAGCTGGTAATAACTACGCATCAAAGAGTGCTGTGAGATATAATATGTGTACCGTGCTTTGGAGATGTAAAATGCTTTTGATGTTAAATAGCACTATTAGTAGCAAACAACTGCTCACTCTAAAACAGCCAGCATACTTCTAAAAACCAGGCACCTCTCCTGAAAGGAAACTGTCTCCGCCGACAAATTATTCACACAAGTGACCGAGAAGTGGATTAATAAAGGAGGTTTGTAACTCAGGCAAAATTCTACATGAGCTCACTTGTAACCTTGAGAAGATGCTTTCTGCACCTGATCCCATACAAAGAGGAAGAGGCCTCCAGCACACATAATTTATTGATCCACTGAGATTTTGCACTGGTCTAATACTTTCCTCTGACTCAGCCAATTCTCAAAACTTTCAGGTCTAAGCCAAGGCATGTGTAATTTTTCTTGGTTTGAATTGACCAGATCTTGTTCCACTTACCTAATCTTTCTTCATCCTGTTATTCCCAGTGGCTCTTAAGAACGTGCGCTTGTGACTTGAATATCTGAAACTGATCTCATGGCTTGTGGCTGAAAGACTCCATGGAGAATTGCTTAACAGGTGGTCACCACATAGCAGCAACTTAAAACAAACACCACAGTCACTGAGATACTTTTCTGAGAAATAGATTTTCTCTCTTGCACATCATGCGAATAAATCCATGTCTGCTAATAACTGATTTGTTGTAGTTGGCAGTGTTGTTGTAGCCATGTTGGGCCCAGGATATTAGAGAGACAAGGTGGGGGCGCTAATATCTTTCATTAGACCAACCTCTGTTGGTGAAAAAAACAAGCTGTCAAGCTAACCCTGAGCTTGTCCTCAAGTCTGGAAAAGGTACTTGGCGTGTCATAGCTAAATACAAGGGTGGAATAGATAAAGCATTAATCCATGTTTCAAGAGACTATTCCAAGTGATGTTAACAACTCATACAACAAAGGAGGATTAGTGGGTTATAGATTGTTGTAATGAACCATAAATCCAGTATCTTTATTAAGGCCATGATTTTTGGTGTCTAGCAGAGTTATGAATTTAAATTCCCAGGCTCATCTTTTGAAGATGTTGTGGAGTGTTAGGATTATTAATAATGATTGAAATTGTTAATATTAATGGGAAACCACCCAACAGTAATTTAACCATACGTCCCTTTATTAAATCCAAAGGCCAAATGGCACTTTATGCAGTTGCTCTTAAAAAACCTAACTAATAAGCTACTTACTACAGCCAAACAGTAACAAAACATTTATAAGCATTTGCTCAAGATATTTATGAACAAGGTAACCCCGGGGTGCTGAGACCCATATTGGTTGGCTCCAGCGTGGGCAGGCAGGTATTAGCAATGAACCTGTTATAAGATGACTTTTTATACCCTTTAACAAACAAGTGATGTCACTGCCAAATACTGACTTCATCTAAAAACCAGTTTGAGACAGTTCACCCTTAATTAAAGTCTTATTCCAGATAAGATTTACAACCCGCTTCCTTCCCAAGGCCATTCCTCCTTATCTCTTCCCCTCCTTTCTGAGGACCAACAACTTGTTCACTGAACCTGGGTTCGCATAGGAGATGACGTGAATATGTGGGGTGGGAAAGGGCCCTGTTGGCTCATTTTAAGACATAAGAACGGCTGTACCGGGTCAGACCAAAGGTCCATCTAGCACAGTATCGGTATACCGACAGTGGCCAATGCCTGGTGCCCCAGAGGGAGTGAAGCTAACAGGCAATGATCAAGTGATCTCTCTCCTGCCATCCATCTCCATCCTCTGATGAACAGAGACTAGGGACACCATTCTTTACCCTTCCCGGCTAATAACCATTTATGGACTTAGCCACCATGAATTTATCCAGTTCCCTTTTAAACATTGTTATAGTCCCAGCCTTCACAACCTCCTCAGGTAAGGAGTTCCACAAGTTGACTCTGCGCTGTGTGAAGAAGAACTTCCTTTTATTTGTTTTAAACTGCTACCTATTAATTTCATTTGGTGACCCCTAGTTCTTGTATTATGGGAATAAGTAAATAACTTTTCCTTATCCACTTTCTCTACATCACTCATGATTTTATATACCTCTATCATATTCCCCCTTAGTCCCCTCTTTTCCAAGCTGAAGAGGCCTAGCTTCTTTAATCTTTCCTCATATGGGACCCTCTCCAAACCTCTAATCATTTTAGTTGCCCTTTTCTGAACCTTTCCTAGTGCTACAATATCTTTTTTGAGGTGAGGAGACCACATCTGTACACAGTATTCGAGATGTGGACGTACCATGGATTTATATAAGGGCAATAATATATTCTCAGTCTTATTCTCTATTCCCTTTTTAATGATTCCTAACATCTTGTTTGCTTTTTTGACCGCCTCTGCACACTGCGTGGACATCTTCAGAGAACTATCCACGATGACGCCAAGATCTTTTTCCTGACTCATTGTAGCTAAATTAGCTCCCATCATATTGTATGTATAGTTGGGGTTATTTTTTCCAATGTGCATTACTTTACATTTATCCACATTAAATTTCATTTGCCATTTTGTTGCCCAATCACTTAGTTTTGTGAGATCTTTTTGAAGTTCTTCACAATCTGCTTTGGTCTTAACTATCTTAAGCAGTTTAGTATCATCTGCAAACTTTGCCACCTCACTGTTTACCCCTTTCTCCAGATCATTTATGAATAAATTGAATAGGATTGGTCCTAGGACTGACCCTTGGGAAACACCACTTGTTACCCCTCTCCATTCTGAGAATTTACCATTAATTCCTACCCTTTGTTCCTTGTCTTTTAGCCAGTTCTCAATCCATGAAAGGACCTTCCCTCTTATCCCATGACAGCTTAATTTACGTAAGAGCCTTTGGTGAGGGACCTTGTCAAAGGCTTTCTGGAAATCTAAGTACACTGTGTCCTCTGGATCCCCCTTGTCCACATGTTTGTTTGACCCCTTCAAAGAACTCTAATAGATTAGTAAGACACGATTTCCCTTTACAGAAACCATGTTGACTATTGCTCAACAGTTTATGTTTTTCTATGTGTCTGACAATTTTATTCTTAACTATTGTTTCGACTAATTTGCCCGGTACCGACATTAGACTTACCGGTCTGTAATTGCCGGGATCACCTCTAGAGCCCTTTTTAAATATTGGCGTTACATTAGCTAACTTCCAGTCATTGGGTACCGAAGCCGATTTAAAGGACAGGTTACAAACCTTAGTTAATAGTTCTGCAACTTCATATTTGAGTTCTTTCAGAACTCTTGGGTGAATGCCATCTGGTCCCGGTGACTTGTTAATGTTGAGTTTATCAATTAATTGCAAAACCTCCTCTAGTGACACTTCAATCTGTGACAGTTCCTCAGATTTGTCACCTACAAAAGCTGGCTGAGTTTTGGGAATCTCCCTAACATCCTCAGCCATGAAGACTGAAGCAAAGAATCCATTTAGTTTCTCCACAATGACTTTATCATCTTTAAGCGCTCCTTTTGTATTTCGATCGTCAAGGGGCCCCACTGGTTGTTTAGCAGGCTTCCTGCTTCTGATGTACTTAAAAAACATTTTGTTATTACCTTTGGAGTTTTTGGCTAGCCGTTCTTCAAACTCCTCTTTGGCTTTTCTTATTACACTCTTGCACATAAGCTGGCAGTGTTTGTGCTCCTTTCTATTTGCCTCACTAGGATTTGACTTCCACTTTTAAAGGAACTCTTTTTCTCTCTCACTGCTTCTTTTACATGATTGTTAAGCCACAGTGGCTCTTCTTTAGTTCTTTTACTGTGTTTCTTAATTTGGGGTGTACGTTGAAGTTGGGCCTCTATTATAGTGTCTTTAAAAAGGGCCCATGCAACTTGCAGGGATTTCACTTTAGTCACTGTACCTTTTAACTTTTGTTTAACTAACCCTCTCATTTTTGTATAGTTCCCCCTTTTGAAATTAAATGCCACAGTGTTGGGCTGTTGAGGTGTTCTTCCCACCACAGGGATGTTGAATGTTATTGACAGATTCTTTGTTTGATTTTAAACTGTTTGCAGTCACCCCTATCGGTCAGAGGCCTTCTTTTTAGGAACTTCCTTTTATTTCATTAGTTATTCTTTGAACCAGTTATCCTCCCTACTTCATTCCTTTTGGCCTTATCACTTAGTATTTTTGAGGCCTTCTACTTGCTAGTCAGGACCTTTCTTTACAACACATATATATTTCCTTAACCAATAAACTAATTTTAATTTTATATTTATTCTACATGCAGGTTTCCTTTGAGGATGAGGGCTGAGAGGTCAGATATGGAGTGATCACTTTGTGAAACATAGTCACCTATAGGTCAGATGGTGTTTTTGTCTTTTAGCATTTTTCTGCATGTGTTCATCTGAGAGTGTAGTGATTGTCTGGTTTCACCCACATAGTTGTTATTGGGACCTTTAGTGCACTGGAGGCGGTACACCACATATTTTGATAGGCATGTGTAGGACCCATGGATCTTGAATGGTGTATTGTGGAGGGTGTTGATCATTGTAATAATGGAGATATATCTACAGGCTTTCCAGCTGTTGTTCTGGCAGGAGCTGGTGTCACTTTGAGTTGGTGTGTCCTGCTTGCTTTTGATGATGAACTTGATGAAGTTGGGGAGTTGTTCGAAGGCCAGAAAAGGAGGTTCAGGAAAGATTTCTTTCAGGATATGGCTCCCATCAACTATGGATTGTAATTGTTTAATGCTAGAATGATTGATTGGCCAATAAAAGATACTACCTCACCCATCTTTTCTATCTGGTTAGTGGTAGGCATTCCGAATATTGTGCCCAGACAAGGTCTGGACAAAAGAATGCTTGTGGTGGAGATTGTCTCAGAACCCTGTGATTTGGATATGGTGCTGATGAGCTCCTACACTTTAGCTGACAAATATCCTTTTTTGGGTGGTTATCAAATGCTATCTTTTTTTACAATTTTGTAACAATGGAAAATGACTACACACAGGGTTGAATCAAAAGGCTCAGCTTCAGCCTCAGTGAAAAAAGAAACAATGTCATAAAGAAATTTAGAACAAGACTAACAACTGCAAGCTCTATATCCTGCAAAATTTAGGGCAATGGTTAGTGAAGAAATATATGTATGTAAAATGCTGAAATTACAGCATAAACTAAACAAAAATCCTGAAGACGCCTTTGACCAAGGGAATAGGATAGTCTGTACCTGTTAAACAAGTGTATTGGATATTACTTTATTAGAGCCTGTTAAATATTTTAATCTAATATCATGAAGAGATTTTGTTCCTACGTAATGCATTACAGCATTATTGAGTTTTAAATGTTCTAGAGGATGTATAATGTTCTAGAGGATTAACTGCAATACAAAAATGTTGGTTTTCTGTACCAAGGTATAAAAGGTATGGTGACCATTATTAAGGATCCCTAGCCTCTGTTTGCCTGAAGCTGGGAATGGGCAACAGGGGATGGATCACTTGATGATTACCTGTTCTGTTCATTTCCTCTGAAGCACCTGGCATTGGCCACTGTCAGAAGACAGGATACTGGGCTAGATGGACCTTTGGTCTGACCCAGTATGGTCGTTCTTATGATCCAATTCAGTCATGGCAGTCACAAATTCCGTGACTTCAGTGGACTTCTGTGGCTTCTTTGGCTTCAGCCCGCCACAGTGGCAGAACTGGAGCAGCTGTGAGCCCCCCTTCCCCCCAAGTAGTGGCAGGGCCAGAATAGTGGCCCAGGAACAGAGCATTCCCAGCAGTCAGCCCCCACCACAGGAGCAGTGGCCTGGGGCTGCTGGATTTGCAGCTGGTGCAGCCCGAGCAGCAGCCTCAGGCTGGGTCAGCCTCCAGGGTCAAAGCAGTGGCCACCAGGGCTGGAGGAGCAGTGGCCTGGGGTCAGAGGAGCCCCAGAAGCAATGGCCAGGGCTGGACCAGGGGCTGGTCATCAGTCCCTGATGGGGCTCCAACTGTTAGTTTCCCTCCCCCCCATGGTATTTTTAATAAAAGTCCTGAACAGGTTGTGGGCTTCGGTGAATTTTTGTTTATTGTCCATGACCTGTCCATGATTTTTACTAAAATACTTGTGACACAATCTTAACCTTAAACACTATACACTAAAGGACAAAAAGCGATGTGTAATGTAGTGTGACTGATTTTTAATTCTCTGCTTATTCAGCTTGTTAAATTCTGCTTTGCCCATGCTCTTTCCTATGCCCTACTACTACCCCATGTACTGTGGGGATACAAGAAAAGGAATGTTGGTCTGGATAGTGTCTTGCTTTCTTGGAGGCACTGGAAACTCTGTCTACTATAAAGAACACCTGCATGCACCAAGTATAATTTTGAGGTTGTTGATGCAGCAAACATATTACCAAGTACATTCATCCTCAGTTCTTCTGTAATGGAGATGCACAGCCAGGAGCCTCCTCCTGAAAACGCTCTGTCTTACTCTCCCTGCTGAGAGTGCCATTGTCACTGGTGAGTGCAGCTTCCTTGGGTGGCTGTGGTCACACAGTGTGTGTCTGTGCTACAGAATTCATTTGGCTGAGTCAGCCTGAGGCATGGCCCCTTGAGTGGGAGACATACAGTCTTTCAAACAGCTAGGATGTCTTAGCAACATATGGATACCACCAACTAAAGCATCAGACCTCTGCAAAACTATGAGATCTTACTGCCCTCCAGTGACTGTAGCCTGCTGGGGATATAAGACCAAATGCTACTACATACACAGGTGCCAGAACTAGAGACGCTGGGGGGTGCTGTCACACGCCCTGGCTTGAAGTGGTGTCCATCATCTAAAGGGTTTACAGTTTGGTTTAATGGTTCTCAGCAACCCCACTATACAAATTGTTCCCCTAACTACATAATCATAAATTTTTCGTGGGTTGTTAGCCAGTCATTGATAATGCACAGGAAAGACAATATCACACATTGTACAAATACCTGAATTTCATTAGTTCTCTTTACTTTTGACTTTCCCTCAGTGGGATTTATTGTCAACATGAGAAGGCTTGCAATGTTACAAGATACAGCTGTCATGACTAACAATTAAGAGGCTGACAAGGAATAGGGTATAATGTAGAATACTTGTGTCCCAGAGTCCGTCTCTTTGTGTCTTTTTATTACTAAAAAGATTTAAACCATATCAGAAAAATTAATACTACAGTTTTGTAACGTTCTAGTCAATGTTTTATCAGTAGGTTTTGTACTCATAGCAGCATGGAGAATTTAGCAATAATAAAGAGAGTCTATTAACTCAGTTTATTAAAACAGGGTTCAAAAAAGAATTAAATACGTTCATGGAGGACAGCGCCATCAATGGCGCCCTTAGCCTCTGTTTGCCAGAAGCTGGGAATGAGCGACAGGATGGACCACTTGATGATTATCTGTTCATTCCCTCTGGGGCACCAGGCATTGGCCACTGTCAGAAGACAAGATCCTGGTCTAGATGGACCTTTGGTCTGACCCAGTATGGCCATTTTTGTGTTCATAAGAGAATCTCCTTTTATCAAGTATTATATGAATTACTTTAGCAATTCAACACAGTTGAAAAATACTGGGTGGCAAAGGTTTCCCATTTTGTAGACTCTAAATAGCTATGGTTGTAGCAGCCAAGAACATCACTTGGAGTTTTACAGTCTGCAATGTAACAGGAGGACCCCAGCAATCAGAATTACTGACTTCCTTTCTACTGCTAACATGGGATATTTGCTGTAGTTAAATGACTTTTACATAGAATTACCAAAAGGCAGAATATAAAATTATTGTAAAGTATTTGCAACCAGTAGTTGGTTATGAAAGTAGCTGGCATGTTACATGGTTATAGCCCCTACTAAAAATTCATCCAAAATAAGCAAGGATAGAATAAAATTGTGTTTAACTCTAAACAATACAAACATAAAGAAGCTGAACTTTGAAAAGATCCTTCTTACTTGATGTGTCTTGTCTGCCATGGCTGAGTAACGATCTACTGAACACAGCCTCCCCCTTATAAGTGCAGCAGTTGTAGTTAGAAAGACAAAATTATTTCCCCCCTATTGCTATATAATCTCCTGAATCAGTGAAATATTAACTTGAAGCCAATGTTGTACACAGGGTTCCTTGAATGCTTCTCATTCAGATGCTGGCTTGTCGTTCTGGTTTACCAACAACTTCATTTCTTGCTTATCTATGCTGGAATTGACACTGTCTGCCTCTTTTTCCTGCTCCGGTACACAAGTGCACCCCACAGGGATAGTGACGTAATCCTCTGTGTACACGTAGTGACCCCCAGCACAAGCTGAAGTGCGGCGCAAGATGACAATTGGCATGTACACTGGGGTGCTGCGGAAATGGAAATTCTCCTCGCCGTAAATTCCAGTGAGACAGCCCTTGCACAGACAGTACGCTTCAGGAATGTATTTGGGATACCTTGTGGGATCGTAGGAAATTCTGCATGGAAGTAAATAATAAATATTCATTTCATGCTTTTACGTAAGCCATCTGGAAAACATAACAAATGTTGACTTCAAATCACATTATACAACATGTTGGGGGTTTTGCCAGGCAGAATAGCTGTAGCTATTGCTGTCAAGCTGCTCAGCTGTAAAGTGGAAAGAAGTGCTGGGCAGCTTACTGACCTGATCAGGGTCTGGGACACGGAGATCTGACTTGCCTTAGTTTCTAAAACCGTCAGCTTGACACAGTCGGACACAATTGTTTTGAATCTTGAACTCAGCAGAAAAGTAAGGGGGCCACCAACAGGAGACTCTAACAGCTTCAGGCTGTCTTTCATGGGGGGTTTCTGCAGACACAGCTTTGCGGTAGAAAGATCCCTTTATTACTGCTGAACCCTCCCCTGGAGTTAGGCACCTTAGCCAGGTCAGCTGTTTTCCATAACCAGTTAGAGAGCCTCCCCCAGTGGTTAGGTTTCTCACCTGGGCTGTGAGGGGCCTGCTGCTCTGCCTGAGCTGGGGCAGGTATTTGAACCCAGGTCTCCTGCAGAGGAGGAGAGTGACTGAACCACTCGACTACGTGGCATTCTGGGATGCTAGCTCTCACTAGTGCCTGATGAAGCTGTTCCCATTAGTTATACAAAGGGAACAGCTTCAATAGGAGAGACTGTGAAAGCTGCACCCCAGACTGCCCAATAGTTTGGTGACTAGGGCACTCGCCAGGGATGTGGAAGACTTGGGATCAAGTCCCTGCTCCAAAGCAGGTAGAGTGGAGATCCGAGGCTCTTGAGTAGCTTATGGCATGTGCCTGCCAGCTAGCCACGGAAATTCCCAAGCTGCTGCCCCCTGGCTGAGGAGTGTGTGAGTTAGGTGTGCTCTGAGCACACCTGCTGCAGCAGGCCCTGCTAGTGTGATAGGAAGGAGCATGAGAGTCCTGCAGGGCTTAGACATGAGCACAGGGCATGGAGCAGCTTGTTAGCTCTGTGGCAGTGTCAGGAATTAGGCAGATTTGCCCACTGGTGGAAAGTTGGATGATTATGGAGATTGAGGTACCTTCAGCGTTACCTGGCAGCTGAGCAGGCATTTTGTGAATGTCAGTGGCATCTAAATAGGCAGTTGCCTAAGTCCCTATGTGACTCTAGTCCCAACTGCCCACTTAGAGGTGAACTGCAAAATCAGTTTTATTTTTTGCCTTCTCCTGCTATTGTATGAGGTAGCAGTTGTATATTATTTTCATAGAATAATTTTTCTGAGGAAAAAATTCAGTTAGTTAGATTGAGGGCAGCTTGTAAATAAAGATTAATCCACAGGCCAACTACCCTCACCTCCAAATCCTTCCTCAAGAGCCACTTCTGCTCTGCCACCTACAAGAAGTCAGCCACGCAATGATGGGTTAGTTGTAGTTTCAGGGCGAACTGACTACTTAAACTATAAGAAAAGTCCATAGCTCAGAACTCCTAGTCAGACTCTGGGCTTGCCCTGTTCCCTCTGGCAGGACCTGATCTCTGCTGAGTTGGCCTAGACTGTTTTATCAGAGGCCTTACTCATCCCTTATCTAAAAGGAAAGTGAATATGCAGAATTAGACTGTGGAATTCATTGTTACAGGATGTTACTAAGGACAAGAAAACAAAAAAAATCATCACTAATGAAGTTTGCAGGTGACAAAAATTGGGAGAGTGATAAATAATGAAGAGGACAAGTCACTGATTCAGAGCCATCTGGATTCCTTGGTAAACTGGGGGCAAGGAAACGAGATGTGTTCTAATATGGCTAAGTGTGAATGTATCCTCTAGCAATAAAGAAGGTAGGCCATGATTACAAAATCATAGAACTGGATGGGACCGCGAGAGGTCATCTAGTCCAGCCCCTGCCTCATGGCAGGACTAAGTATTATCTAGACCATCCCTAACAGGTGTTTGTCTAACCCTCTTAAAAATCCCCATTGATGGAGATTCCACAACCTCCTTAGCAGAGCCGGCTCCAGCTTTTCTGCTGCCCCAAACGGCCAAAAAAAAAAAATAGATGAAGATGAAGAGTGGCAGCACTTCAGCAGCAGCTAAATCGCACCACTTCTTCGGCGGTGGGTCCTCCCTCTTTTCCTCTTCGGCAGCAATTCGGCGGCAGCTCAAAGAGGAAGAGAGGGAATGAAGAACCCGTCGTCGAATTGCTGCGGAAGACCTGAACGTGCTGCCCCGATACCGGATGGAGTACCCCCCCTTTGAATTGGCTGCCCCAAGCACCTGCTGCCTACTTTGGAGTCTGGAGTCGGCCCTGCTCCCTAGGCAATTTATTCCAGTGCTTAACCACCCTGAAGTTAGGAATTTTTTTCCTAATGTCCAACCTAAATTGCCCTTGCTGCAATTTAAGTCCATTGCTTCTTGTCCTATCCTCAGAGGTTAAGAACAATTTTTCTCCCTCCTCCTTGTAACAACCTTTTATGTACTTGAAAACTGTTATTATGTCCCCTCAGTCTTCTCTTCTCCAGACTACATAAAAACCCAATTTTTTCAATCTTTCCTCACAGGTCTGATTTGTGACTCTGAAAAAGACTTGAGGGTCATGGTGGATAATCAGCTGTACGTGAGCTCCCAGTGGTACACTGTGGCCAAAAGAGCTAATTTGACCCTGGGATGCATGAACGGGGAATCTTGATTAAGAGCAGGGAGGTTATTTTATCTCTATATTTGGCACTGGTCCAACTGCTGCTGAAATACTATCTCCAGTTTTGGTACCCACCATTCAAGAAGGACGTTGATAAATTGGAGAGGGTTCAGAGAAGAGTCACAAGAATGATTAGAGGATTAGAAAACATGCCTTAGACCAGGGGTCGGCAGCCTTTCAGAGGTGGTGTGCCCAGTCTTCATTTATTCACTCTAATTTAAGGTTTTGTGTGCCAGTTACACATTTTAACATTTTTAGAAGACCTCTTTCTATATGTCTATAATATATAACTAAATGATTGTTGTAAATAAGGTTTTTTTAAATGTTTAAGAAGCTTCATTTAAAATTAAATTAAAATGTAAAGCCCCCCCGGACCAGTGGCCAGGACCTGGGCAATGCGAGTGCCACTGAAAACCAGCTCGCGTGCCGCCTTCCGCACACATGCCATAGATTACCTACGCCTGCCTTAGACCTTTTCTACACTGGCAAGTTTCTGCGCAGTAAAGTAGCTTTCTGTGGTGTAACTCCTGAGGTGTACACACTGCCAGCCACTGAATGTGCAGAAACTGCAGTTACAGCATTGTAACAATCCACCCCGACGAGAGGCGTACAGCTTTCTGCATTGGGGCTACAGTGCTGCAGTGCCAGTGAAGATACCCACTGTGATTGGCCTCCGGGAGGTGTCCCACAATGCCTGTTCTTGCCTCTCTGGTCATTGGTCTCTTGGACTCTACTGCCCTGCCCTCAGGTGACCAACTGTGAACCCCACACCTTAAATTCCTTGGGAATTTTGAAAGTCCCTGTAGCAATGTGAAGACTCACCAGTTTGGCACCTCCTGCTGGTTGTCCTGGGAATTAGCTCTCCATCTCTGGAGTGCCATCTGCTGGCCGATGTCCCACTTGCCGCTGGCCCCCGTGTCTCTCCCAGACCCCAGTGCCCCTTCCTTCAGGGTGCTGCCCTCCGCAGTACCCCCACAGTCTCTAGGTCTCCTCTCCCATGGGAACCCCCAACCCTCTATCCCACCTTGTCTCAGGGGCTACTGCCAATCTCCATTTAGCCCCCACTCACTGGGACAGACTGCAGTCTATAAACCACTCATCATCGGTGGTGGTGGTGGGGAGGGTTGGACATGCTGCCTTTGCCTACCCTGGGCTGCACCTCTGCAACCCCAGTACCTGCTTTGGGCCTTCAGCAAGGCCTCAGCCTGGGGATTCGCCAGGCTGGAGCTCCCCAGCTCCTCTGGCCTTCCCCCAGACCTGCTCCACTCCAGGTACCCTTTTCTCCCAGGCAGCCCAGTCCTCCTCTCTCCAGCGAGAGAAAGACCCTTTTTTCAGCCTCTGGCTCACAGCCCTTTTCGAGGGCCAGCTGTGGCCTGACTGGGGCATGTCCCCAGCTGTGGCTGCTTCCCCCAATCAGCTTACTCTATTGGCTCCCGGAAGCAGCCCTTTCCCAGGGCTGTTTTAACCCCTTTGGGGCTGGACCAGGGTAACTGCCCTGCTACAGTCCCCTTCCTGTTTTCTTGGTGATGTCTGCAGTGGTCTCAGTGCATCTTTCCAGGTGACCATGCCTGCTCCATGCACCAGGCAATCTCCCACTTGGAGCAATTCTGAGGTGCTGAACCTCATCAGCATTTGGGGAGAGGAGGCTGCCCAGTTCCAGCTGCACTCCAGCCGTAGGAATTATGATAGCTATGGTCAGATTTCATGATGTATGACAGAAAGAGGTCATGACCGGGACACACGGCAATGCAGGATCAAAGTGAAGGAGCTGCGGAATGCCTACCACAAGGCATGGGAGGCAAACTGCCGCTCCTGTGCTGCGTTCATGAGCTGCCGGTTCTACAAAGAGCTGGATGCGATACTCAATGGCAACCCCACCTCGAATGTGAAGGCCACTGTAGCTACTTCCATGGCTCATGTGTCAGTCGAGAGTGGACCAAGCCAGGAGGAGGAAATCTCGGATGCAGATGTGGAGTGGGAGGGGGGTCCAGAGGCAGAGGACGACTTGGAGGTCAGAGATGCATGCAGCCGGGAGCTCTTCTCTATCCTGGGGGAGGCTAGCCAGTCACAGCTGTTGGAGCGTGGCGAAGTGCAAATAGCAGAGGAGGCGCCTGGTAAGTGGCTTTGATTTTGGGAATTGCTGAAGTGAGTTGTTGTGGGCAGGAGGGTTGCAGAAGGCAGGCTTGTGTCTGTATGATGCGCCTATCACCACATGCCTAGTCTGAGCGGCTGAACAGGGTGTTGATTGATTGACTCTCTCACTTCCCAGGAATCTGAGATCTCCATGAAACTCTCATGGAGATACTGGGCAATGCGCTGCTGCAGCTTCTTCGGCAGAGCTGCTTCGTTTCTTGCCCCATTGAGGATAACCTTCCCACACCACTCTGCCATCTCGGGGTGGGTGGTGGGGGTGAGGCAACTATTGCTGCACACAGGCAAGCCGCATAAGGTCCAGGGCAGAAGCCACAGTCTTGAAGAAGATATTCCCTTGATTCCTGCTCACCTTCAGCAGTGAGATATCTTCCATAATGAATACAGTCTGTGGAAAATGTGGGGAAAGAAATGATTATAAGGCTGCCCCCCACAGTGCTAGTTCCCCCCAAGAGCCACATACCCAGTGTACAGTACAATCCTGGAAGACTGATTTCCCCTGCACCTGCAGTTACTCACCATTTTGGGGGGCCTGTGGCTCATGTGTGCTTGCCTGGGGTCAGTCAGTTAGTAACAATGTATTAAATCACCAAATCAATGGTCTCTGTGTTGCAAACAAGATTGCTCCTGTAAAATGTTGCATTTTGGCTTCACAGATATGACCGTGGGAGCCCAGCCTCCCTCTTTGTTATCTCCAGCTGAACAGCTGAGCAGAATTAGAAGGTGGCCATGAAGAACTAAAGAGGACTTTCTTTGTGATGTCATGATGCATTCTGTGGCCGAAAGAACAAGAATCGAAGGAGTGTTAGGACAGCGAGAAGAGGGACCAAAAGGAGAACGCGGCGCGCCAGAATGCAGCCACGGAGCGGCTCTTCAATGTTATGGAGCTCCAAGCGAACACGTTCCAGGAGATACTAGCACTGTAAACCGAGCAGCTCCACGCCCGCCCTCCCCTTTCAGTCGGTGTTGCAAAACTCTTTTCCATGCGCCCTCTAGACACCACCAACACACATATTAACCTCCTGGCTCCAGTCTACCCGCTGCATTCCACTCCTCCCCCGTCACAGTCCAGCCCTGCGGACTCCCAGTACCCACTGCACTCAACATCCATCCCTCTGCAGTTTAGCCCTGCTGAAGTACAGTACCTGCTGCACTGTACTCCAAAGGACAAGGTTGGATATGATACCTGGACATACACAAATCTTTAACTGTCCCAGGACCCCACCTCTTCCTGAGACCTTCCTTTCCCCCTTCCCCTCAGTGCTGATGTGATTTTTTGTTTGTCTCTCTCCTCTGGTTGTTGGTTTTTAATAAAAGAATTGTTTTGGTTTGAAAGCAATCTTTATTCTCTTAACTGAAAGCAAACAGAGCCTTGCAAAGCAACAGGCAATTTTCTTAAACATTCATAGTGCATCATCTGCATCAATCACAATTACCTCCTAGCATTACAAACATACGCTATTAGTGTCTTTCCGCTTCAAATTCTGCCTCAAGGCATCCCTGATCCTTATGGCCTTGTGCTGTGCCCCTCTAATAGCCCTGGTCTCTGGCTGTTCAAACTCAGCCTTCAGGTCCTGAACCTCTGTGGTCCAGCCCTGAGTGAAGCTTTCACCCTTCCCTTCACAAATATTATGGAGCGTACAGCTATAAGCATAGGAATATTGTCATTGGCCAGGTCCAGCCTTCCATACAGGCAGCGCCTGCGGGCCTTTAAACAGCCAAATGCATACTCAACAGTCATTCTCCACTTGCTCGGTCTGTTGTTGAACCGTGCCTTGCTGCTGTCAAGGTGCCCTGTGCATGGCTTCATAAGCCACGGCACTAAGGGGTAGGCAGGGCTTCCCAGGATCACAGTGGGCATTTCGACTTCCCCTACGGTGATCTTCTGGTCCGGGAATAAAGTCCCTGCTTGCAGCTTCCCGAATAGGCCAGTGTTCCAAAAGATGCGTGCATCATGCACCTTTCCAGACCACCCTGTATTAATGTCTGTGAAACACTCATGGTGACCCACAAGTACTTGGAAAACCATTGAGAAATACCCCTTCTGATTAATGTACTCGGTGGCTAGGTGGTCTGGTGCCAGAATTGGAATATACATGCCATCTACTGCCCCTCTGCAGTTAGGGAAGCCAATTTGTGAAAGCCATCCACAATGTCATGCACATTGCCCAGAGTCACGGTCTTTTGGAGCAGGATGCGATTAATAGCCCTGCACACTTCCGTCAACACAAGTCCAATGGGTAGACTTTCCCACTCCGAACTGGTTAGTGACCGATCAGTAGCAGTCTGGAGTAGCCAGCTTCCACAGTGCAATTGTCACGCGATTCTCCAGTGACAGGGAAGCTCTCATTGTCGTGTCCTTGCGCCGCAGGGCTGGAGGTGAGCTCATCAGACAGTCCTATGAATGTGGCTTCCCTCATCCAAAAGTTCTGCAGTCACTGCTCATCATCCCAGACGTGCATGATGATGTGATCCCACCACTCAGTGCCTGTTTCCTGAGCCCAAAAGCGGTGTTCCACTGTGGTCAGCACCTCTGTGAATGCCACAAGCAATCTCGTGTTGTAGCTACTACACGTGACGAGATCAATGTCACACTCCTCTTGCCTTTGTAGTTTAAGGACTAACTCCACTGCCACTCGTGATGTGTTAGTCAGAGTGAGCAGCATATTGGTCAACAGTGCGGGATCCATTTCTGCAGACCGAAGAGGCAGAGCGCGCAGTACACAAACCATTGAAAGATGGCACCAAATGTGGACGGATGCACAGGGATCGCTGAGATGCGAAGCAATGCATCATACGACCCCCTCCGCCTTTCTACAACTCTTAGCAGAAGCGAAAAAGAGAAAGAGACACACTGTGGGATAGCTGCCCAGAGTGCACTGCTCCAAATACTGTTGTAAGTGCCGCAAGTGTGAACACGCTATTGTGCAGGCAGCTGACACACAACAGTGGTTTCCCCTTCAGCTTTCTCGGAGTGGCGCTGTAACTGCTGATGCTGTAACTTTGGCAGTGTAGACATACCCAATCACAAAGAAAAGGTGAAGGCATGACGTGATTAGTCTGTAAGTATCTACAGGGGGAACAAATATGTGATGATGGGCTCCTCAATCTAGCAGAGAAAGATATAACATAATCCAATGGCAGGAAGGTGAAGCTAGCCCAGTTCAGACTGGAAATAAGGCGCACATTTTCAACTATGAGAGTAATTAATCACTGGAACAATTTACCAAGGGTCATGGTGGATTTTTACTCACAAATCAAGATTGGATGTTTTCTAAAAGATCTGGGCTAGGAATCATTTTGGGAAGTTCTATGACCTGTGTTATACAGAAGGTCAGACTAGATAATCGCAATAGTTCCTTCTGGCTTTGGAATTTTATGAATCTATGAATAAGAACTTAGGAAGAGTCAAAGATGGGTAGGATGTTTATTCAGATAATAAGACTATCCATTTATAATAGTTAATGGTAAAAATAGAGTATTGGAAGGGAGGTAAAATTTCATGCTTCAGTATTTAAGCCGATCTCTAACTAAAAGGGATCATGATTAGACCTTCATGGAGGGCAGGTTACCTTACATCTGCTTACTCTGAGGTTCTTGTCCCTTTGTCTGAAATACCAGGTGCTGGCCACTGTTGGAGACAGGGTGCAAAACTAGATGGACCACAAAGCTGATCCAGTCTGGCAACTCCTGTGTTCCTATAAGAGGGTTAAAATTTCCCTCTTCATTGAAAAGAATAAAGACATTTACTCATGTGTGATGCAAACCAATCAGGTAACTCATTACCTCCTTACATTCTCTAAATTAACTAGTTGTAAGCTGACATGCTGGACTTCGCATTGGTTTCCTGAACTACATTTCCCAGCATGCCACAGACCTAGGGTCAAGGGACACACCCACTTCCCAGATATAAAAGCCCCAGCCTGTTGGTGTATCTTTATTTTAAGGAGCATGCTGTTGTGGGTAGACTGTAGGGATCCCCCTCAGTCAAAAACACAACTGATTTCACCAGCCCCATAATAAGGTAAATTTTGGCAATCGATGCATAGTTTGGGTTATACCATATAGTATGTTGTTGTTTCTTAAGTGTTGGCTTTTCCCACAGAACATAAATTCCTTTAAACTCAAATGTCAACAATGTTACAGGCCTTTTGCAACTTTCCTCTTTCTCTACTATGCCTGCTCCCTTTCTCTGGGTAATATCTGTGTGTTTCAAGATTACCATAAGACAGATCACCGTGAAATAAAAAGATTTGGGGCCAGCAAAATGGGGATGATGAATAATCATCATCTCTTATATTGATATATGTAAAACCCTCACCTCACACTGAGCTGTGACCAGTAATTTCTCTGCCACTTGATTTAGGCTGTTATTGGACCCTATGAAAGCACTTAATAGAATATCAGGGTTGGAAGGGACCTCAGGAGATCATCTACTCCAACCCCCTGCTCAAAGCAGGGCCAACCTCAACTAGTCCCCTCAAGGATTGAGCTCACAACCCTGCATTTAGCAGGCCAATGTTCAAACCACTGAGCTATCCCTCCTCTCCACTTCCTCACTGGCTAATAGAGCTTCTTGCCCCATGCAAAGATATGCGTTTTTAGTTGTTTTTTAACCTTCACTGATCCACCCTGAACTTTCCCCCAAAATATCCTCTAAGCAGAGGGGTATATATTCTCAATTTTGTGGTGCGGGGGAAGGGCACTTGGGAAAGATAGATTGGATCAAAATGGGTGTTGTATGGAAAGTGTTTTACAATCTGAACTGTGGGGTTGCTACCTTAGCTCCATAGTAATAAAAGGACTGGAAGAAATCTGAGCTGATTCTGAGCCAAAGCCTGGATCCAAATTCTGGAAAGGTTTTGGAGCCAGACCAGACCTTCACAGCTGGTTTCTCTCCATAAAATAGGCTGAAGCTAAACTCTGGACTCAAATGTCCCTGAACTTTGAATCTGGATCCAAGCTTTTGAGGCTTCAGCCCAAATTTTAATAGGAAACCTTTGCTCTAAAGCCTCATTGTCTTTCTGTGCTTTGCCTCCTTTGGTTTGAATTGCTCAGAGATGACCAGGGCTGCTGTCGTGAAAAGTCTGTCAGCTTTAATGTCTTCCTTTCATACAGTCTGTGCCACTGCACACCTGTTCCTGTATTCACATGTAGACCCTGAATGTTCACATACAGGGTCCATGCACATACTCAACTGTGGCAAATCAGTGTAGCTCCATCACTCATAGGATTGCAATTCATAACATACTTGTTTCTTTCCTTAGAAAAGGATTAAAATGTGTTATTTGTTTATAAGAAGTATCAGTACTGAATAGGTTGGGGGCATGCTCTAATTTCGCATGAACACTTTCCCACATGTGACTAAAGATGTGACCATGTAATCACTGTGTTGTTGGTGGTCAATGCTAACTGGCCTTTAGACAGCAGTCCAAACATACAGAAATGATCTCTGGCAGTCAGCTGTACACAGATGCTGTGTTTAATGTTTGTTCTAAATAAACTTAAATTCCCTACTGAACTGAAGCAGCTGGTGAAATGTGACTAGTTTTTGGCTTTGCTCTTTCTTGTGACCCTGTTGAGTGCTTTGAGAGCTCCCAATGAAAAGCAAACTTCCTTCTGTTTCCTTAGTATGATTGCAAACTTTGAAAGGCCACTTTGTCAGAAGTGGCAACACTTGCAAAGTATTGACTTGTCTAAAGATTTGGTTGTCCTATAGTGCTGTGCCTGTAGGTGATCTTCATAATCATACTTTATCACTTATATTGCACTTTACAATTTCCGAGTGCTTTACATGTGGTCAGATTCAGTGCTGGGATGAGCACCTGCAACCCCGCTGAATTGCAAAGTCAGCGTCAGTGTGTCCATTCACACCAGCAGTCAATTGCCCAATATACATGTAAAACAAATTAAGTGTAAAGTGAATTAACTAAAGAACCCTAGCAACACCTCCAGTAGAGAAATAGGTACCTCTCCATAACAAAACTAGCACCACTGAAATATCCATCCTGTAATTGTTCAGAATGTTCAGTAATGGGAGGATGCTCTGCATTCTAGAACTCTGATAAGGTCTAGCTGATCATTACACAGATACATTATAGTAAGGATCTGATTAATAGCAGATTTGTGTTCTGCTGCAGCTCTGTGCAAATTCACTGTATCATACGATAATGCTGAACTCTAAAATGTCCTGGATATGGTGCTTGAAAAAGTCAATGGAAGTTTACTCTCAAGAAAAATCCCTTCCCTTGTATAATTTTTTTTTAAGTACTGCAGTTTTTTAAGCCAGCCTGAACCTGAATTAGCAAAGATGAAAATGGATTTCCTCCTGTAATTCTTTACTAGAATTTTAAATACATGAGCACTAAAACTGGCATTTTATAGAGAGAAAAATCATTTGTAAAAAACAAAACAAACACACTAACAAAAACCATTATCACTTGGGAGAGGGATGACTAAACATTAGATTATAATAAGTGTATGAAGAAGAGGGTATTAGAAAGTAAAGGATATTCATCACCTTCTCTGTATGGAAAGCGGGAAGCAGAAGATGCTAAGAGGAGATCAAATCACAATTGGTGCTGCTGTAGCAAAATTCCATCTGACTCCAACCTTAAATATTTTGTTGTACTAAGTGTTATTCAGCAGGACTCAGCGAGGGAATAGGATGGCCAAGAGGAACCCATCAATTTAGCTCCTGTTTAGGAAATTTTGGAGATGTTTGTTAATATATTCATCTTAGGGTATATCTTACTACATAACCCACTGCTGAAGTAATAACCTAAAGTATGTTGTAAAAAGGAGATGGTGATTATTTAATTAGCAATGATCATGAGCCTGGTATTGTACAGAACACACAAATATAGGTATCTAAGGCTAGTGTGGACACTTTTCCCCAAGGCCTGGAGGCTGCAGAAGCTGATCCTGATGCAGGATTGGGTCCTAAGAGAGAGACACAGAAGAGGCTATACTGGGGAATCTGGAGGTGAGAGGGACTTTATGGTTATTTTTGTGTAATGTATCTAGCCACTTCTTGTGGGACTCAGGGAGAAATGGATTTTTGGAGGGACTTGAATACATTCCTACCAATCAGCTATAAATGATTATTACACTATTTATATACTGGAGGATAAAAACAAATCTGATTAATACACCTGCCTTAGTGGAATGCCTCGGGCACCCACAAGTAACTATTGGATGGAAATTTTGCCATGGATGTCAGGGGGACCAAGATATACCACGATTCCTAGATTGAAGATCAGATCCTGCAAACATTTAGTTGTGTGTAACTTTACTCGTGTTGAGTGGCGCTGCTCATGTGTCTGATACAAGTTTAGTGTGTGGGGCTTCTCTTACTTTCAGTGAATGCAGCCCCTCCTGTTCAGGGCAAGCAGCAGTCTGCAGGTGGCAAACCAAGCATTAGTACCGATGTTACTGAAGCAGTGCTAAACTTGAGCATGATCAAGAAGCACAGGCCTTGCCAGCTCCTCCTAAAAGCAGATGTCAGTTGACCCCAATGCATATTCATGTAATATCCTTAGAAAGGAAGAGCAGCCCTTGAGTAGACATATGACCATCCAGAGCATAGGCAACCTGCAGGGCTCACTGTTCACAGGCGCTCCTGCAGCTGGCGGCATTTTAAAAAGCATGGATAATTCTGGGCCCCATCTTGTGAAGTGCTCAACAAATCCAGTGAGATCCTAAGCGCGCTCACTTCCCATTGACTTTAATTTAGTGACTTCAGTTCACTGGCTCTTTATAGCTCTGCAGAGTAACAGGGATATGGGTAATTAAATTTCATGCGACAGGTCGTATACTGATCTTCTTTGGCCAGCTGGATGGGATTTCAATATTAGGCAGATGTACTTTATGCAGCCCCCCTCCAAAAACCTCCCCCTGAAGCACCACTGGTTAGGTACTGCCAGCAGCGAGATCCTGGACCAGATGGGCCTATGGTCTGATCCATATGGCAAATCGTGTGTTTTGGAGGGGTAGCAAGCCAAAAATGATGTAAGTCTTGATATTTGTACAAGCAAATGAAGGACCAAAGGATAGGAAAGAGTAATAAATGCAGAACAAAGAGAGTAATAAATGCAGAACAAAGACAAGGGAAGAGGCTGCAGATAGATCGTGCATGCATCCTTACAGCCTAAGTTCATTGCTTTGAAAATATGTCTGTGTAGATGGATATAGAATTACACGCTTGGATGAGGGGATGTGGTAGGTGAGCATCAGACACGAGGATTTCAGGGCAGCATTTGATTCTCAGGAACTCCCATATGACAAATCCCAGGTAGTTTGGCTTGGAATTCTGTCATGTGAACTGAGAGATTAAATAAGGAACAGTGATAAATGGCAGTGTGCTGAGCTGGGGGCAGGTGCCTGGGGAGGTACTGCAGGGCTTGGAGCTAGGTCTGGCCTGACAACCTCTTCATTGTTAATGATGGGGGGTAGAATTAATGATGGGGGTATAAACAGGATGTTAATGATAATGAAATCTGCAGATGCTGCTGCACTGGGAGCTGTTGCAAATGTCAAATGAAGAGAGAGAAATAATACCAAAGATCCTAGACAGATTAAAATCAGGGGCAGAAACATAAGTTTGGGAAAAACTAAGCTAATCCACCCTGAAGGGGAAAAAAATCTATAATGTAGCTCTTGAATGGCAGAGAGAAAACTGGAGAGCACTAAGGCTGCTAGATGTCGGGATGACAGTGTGTTTGTGGCATAATCTGAGCATTTTTAGACTGCATGTTCAGTGGTATCATGTCATAGAGTAGGGGAAGGGACAATCCCTCTGCATGCAGCACCAGTTGGATCATACCTCGAACTCTACACTCACTTCAGGGCACCCTGCCACCAGAAAAACACTGGCAACTTAGCGAAAAATTCAGAACAGAGCAACAAATGATGATCAGATTGGTGGTGGGCAGGGCTTGGAAGGAAAGTTAGAAAGAAGCTAGGCTAAGAGGCTGCTAAAGTGGGGATGATCATTATCTACAACAGGAGTGGGCAAACTTTTTGGCCCAAGGGCCACATTGGAGACTAGAAATTGTATGGCGGGCCTTGAATGCTCAGAAAATTGGGCTCTGGCTGGGGGTGTGGGCTCTGGGGTGGGGCCAGAAATGAGGAGTTCAGAGTGCTGGAGGAGGATCCGGGCTGGGACAGGGGTGGTAGTGGTGGTGAGAGGTGTGTGTGAGGGGGTGCGGGCTCTGGGTAGGGCTGAGGATGAGGGGTTTGGGGTTTAGGAGGGTGCTTGGGGCTGGGACCAAGGGGTTTGGAGGGGGGGATCAGGGCTGGGGTGGGGGTGCAGGAAGGGGTGTAGGTTCTGGCTGGGGGTGCAGTCTCTGGGGTAGGGCTGGAGATGAGAGGTTTAGGGTGCAGGAGGGTGCTCTGGGCTGGGATCGAGGGGTTTGGAGAACAGGAGGGGGATCAGAGCTGGGGCATGGGGAGAGGCTCAGGGGGTGCAGGCTCAGAGCGGCGCTTACCTCAAGCGGCTCTGGAAGCAGTGGCATGTCCCTCCTCCGGCTCTGCATGCTGCCCCGTCCGCAGGCGCTGCCCCGTCCGCAGGCGCTGCCCCGTCCGCAGGCGCTGCCCCGTCCGCAGGCGCTGCCCCCACAGCTCCCATTGGCATGCATAGGAGCTGAAGTGGGGCCACGCTGGCCTCTGGGAGCCACATGGTCTGGCCTCTAACCCAACGCCCTGGCCAGAGTACTGGAGCAGAATCGAGCCATTGATGCAGCTCACAGGCCAGCTTAAAACAGCTTGCTGTAGTTTGCCCGCCCCTGGTCTACAATAACTCAAAGAATGAAAAATATCAAGGAGGGAGAGGAAATATTTAGGGTGGCACTTGTGAAGCTAGTTAACCCTGCAATAATTTACCCAGGGATGTGGTGGATTCTCCATCGCGTGAAATCTTTAAATGGAGACTGCATACCCTTTTAAAAGATACGCTGTTGCTCAGACAGTTACAGGCTGGATTCAGGCATTATAGGGTTAAATTCTATGGCCTGATATACACAGAAGGCCAGACGAGATGAGCTAATAATCCCTTCTGGCCTTAGACGTCTATGAAATCATAGGCTGACATTAAGAATTTACAGTACCATAGACAGTAGAGGATAAGAGAATACATGTCTTAAATAAGATAATACATTTTTATTATCAGAGGGAGAGCCGTGTTAGTCTGGATCTGTAAAAGCAGCAAAGAGTCCTGTGGCATCTTATAGACTAACAGACATACTGGAGCATGAGCTTTCGTGCATCCAACGAAGTGGGTATTCACCCACAAAAGCTCATGCTCCAATATGTCTGTTAGTCCATAAGGTGCCACAGGACTCTTTGCTGCTTTTACATTTTTATTGTTTATCCTATGGCTCCTGGACCCCCATTATAGTAATGATCTAATAAAAGACTGAATATCAGGCAAATTTTCCTGCCAACTAGATTTATTTTTAGGCAGTGAATGCTAGGTCTCTGCATCACTGGGCCAGTAGTTTGCAGCACAGACCCAGAATTCCCCTCCAATCACGTATTACTTTCAAACCTTCTTTTGCCTTCATTCTGAGCTCCAACTGAAAATTTAAACTAAAAATAAAAAGACAGTTATTATAAAACATGGGGGCTTCTCTGTTGTTCAACACTTTCTCCCAAGCTGCCCCTCAAGGTTGGGAGGAGCTCCCCAAAGCAACCTCTTTGTCTTCCTTCAAAACCCTCTTCAAAATTCTCCTTTGCCATGATGCCGACAAGAAGTGTGAAGCCAATGACAAGCAGAGATCAGTGCCTCTCTCACTAGCCAATACTGTCTCACCGTTTCCTTGTGCTCCCTGTTTGACTGTATCCAGCTGTTGTCTCTTGTCTTATACCAAGAATAGCTTGTAAACTCTTGGGGGCAGGGAGTGTCTTTGTACAGTGCCTAGCATACTGGGTACTAGCCCCTGACTGGGGCTCCTAGGTGACACAGGAATACAATACTGTAAATAAATATTAAAAGTCTAGGCCCGGTTACTTGAATGGCTAGAGAGAGGTTGGGGCTGTCCGATTGGCACAGTCTGAGATGTCTGGAGGAGAGAGCAGTGGATTTATGGCTCTATGTTCCCCCTTTTCCTAAGACTGGCCCCATTTCTGTGATTGGTGCTGGGTGAACAGACGGCTGTGCCTGTGCTGAGCTCCACTGAACTCAAAGAAGTCTGTCCACACAGATACGATGGCAGAATTGAGGCCTTGCTTTGTTGTTGTTATCCCAGGTAGAACAACATCCTGAGAGGACCAATATATGGCAGAACAAATGGCTGCGAGTTAGTTAAGTTATTGGTATGTGCTATTCTCAGCATTTCAACATATTTGGGGTTTCCGTGTATATTTTTATGTAGCTATAAAAAAAATCCTCAATGTTTACAAGAAAATGTAATATTCCTAAATATATTAGTTTGTCTATAAAGGCCTCATTGAGCAAATGAACTGTTTTTATCTCACGAGATTATTTTTTGAGCTAAAAACAAGCAGGGAACATGCCACAAAGTAAATATTTATTGGAGATCCCTAATGAGGTGGTATTTTTATCTTCAAGCCTGCTGCCCGACTGTGACTTTGTCCTTCACTCAGAGCATCATAACAGGAGCATGTATGAAATTTAAAGAGAAATACACATTCTTTTGGGTTTGGGTTGTTTTTAACTCTCTATTATTCACAATCTCCTTTTAGAAGACTGAAAATAAAGGACCCACCCAGTCCTCTATTCCTCCTTCAGGCAGAATGCCCAGAGAAGTACAGGGGACAGGATCATAGCTTGTTTTCAATGCTTTAAAAAACTCATTTTATTTCATTTCCTTATGTGTGGCCTGGCATCCTGAGAGAGAGGAGCCAACCCCTTTTCAGTGGGGAATGTGAAGGTACCTCCTTGGAACATCGTAACTGTAAACATGGCACACGTTGCACTTAGATGCATTTTAGATCCCAGGACAGTGGTCTGGCTTAAGGACACTAACTGCTATGAAATCGATGGATCTCACTGTTATGCTGTGTCCACAAACACACTTTCACTACTAGTTTTTGTAAAATATCTTTGTTACTCAACAGGATTATCCCCATAGCCCCATGAGGGTTTCTGACTTAAATAAAGGCATTGTGAAAGCACAGGGGTTCCTGCCTCCTCATCCTGATCTTTTCTGGATTTCTCAAAATCGCTGCGTTTCAGTGGGAAACCCCTTCTGTCAGAGTGAGAGTGGCTGCCCCAAAAGGAAAAATCAGGTACTATTACCAACCCCTACACAAGAGCAATCTACACAGAAGACAACATGGACCTAAATTTCAGCTTAACTTTCAGATTCCAGGCTGTCTTCAGGGCCAGCAATCAGGAAAAACACTTTTTTATTTCTGAGTTTCAGATATGGTATGGAGGATCTTGAAAGTCAAGCATGAGGCCCCATGTTATTGCTGATCCTGAGGGTTTCTCTCCACTAATCGATGCAGCGGCGTGAATTTAGCAGGTCTGGTGAAGACGCGATAAGTTGATGGGAGAGTGCTCTCCTGTTGATTTCAGTACTCCACCTCCTGAGAGGCCGAAGCTGTGTCAACAGGGGAGTGTCTCCCGCGACATAGTGCAGTGTAGTCAATCTGAGATACATTGATGTCAGTTACATAACTAGTGTAGACAAGGCCTACGTTCACCTTTTAGAGTATAACTGTATATGGTAGCTTTTCTTTCTTTAGTAACAGATTTTTTTAAGTGTACAGTAATATCTCTCTTTGAGGAAATCATCTAAAATATTAATGGTTCTCACCATTGTTGGTGTTCTGCTCCTGCTTTCTTCATAGTTTATTTTTTTTGCTAAAGGTCAAATGCCTCCTAAATGTTTAACTTTACCTTGGGTTGAATTTCTTTTATTTATTTTCAGTGAAATTTTAGGTAATCGAGTCATGTTTCCACCCCACATTTCTGTTCCAGGAGGCTGGTCTGAATGGAGCTAGGTCCTCACATGAAAAGTAGAATCATGCCACACAGTTACAGAAACCTTTATGCATGTTAATTAAGGGATCTCAGGTTTTCAGAAGCACAGATTTTAAGCCCACAAGGGACCATTATGATCATCTAGTCTGACCACCTGCATATCTGACATCCTGTCTTGATTCCAGCCTTCCGTCTCTATCTGCCTTTGTTGTGCCCTGTGCCAGGGGAATAACTCTGATGTGACAAGAAACTCAGCCTGTGAAGAAGACAATGGCAGTGGTGGCCCCATAATTCCCACACTTGGCTTGTACCACCCTTCCAGTGTAGCAAAGTAAATAAGGGCTCTAGTCACCTGTAAGACCAGGGGGAGACGCTGTGCAGGTTGATAGGGAGGCGGTACTTTTTCTCACTGGCTGCTCTGCCCCCTGCCGGACAGCTCACGTTATGGTCTTTCTCCAGCGGTTCCAGCTGCAAGGTGTGGTGGAAGGCGCTGAGCATGCCCGCGGTGAGCCTCCCATACAGCTGTTCCAGCAGCTCCTCCGGCCGGTCGGCGCAGGTTCGAGTCCGCACGGGGCGCTTGTTCACCTTGAAGGCCTCGGATGTGGAGTGACCCAGCCCAGCGAGGAGAAGAGCTGCCAGCAGCACCCAGCCCTATAACAACACCGCGAGAAAGGAGGCTTCCTCGTGGGCTGCTGCCTCCTGCCCTGCCTGCCAGGGTCGCGCGTTCCTATGGCCCCTGCTCAGCGGCCGCCCCTGCAATCACCAGAGACACGGGGCCGGGGTATGGCGATTCGTGGGAGTTGAGGGCACTTCTGTCCCCGCATCCAGCGCACCCCTCGCTGCTCCAGCCCGCAGAGCGCTGAGCTTTCCTAGCCGAGCCCCCACCGCACAGAGCTCTCCGCTCCCCAGGCACAGACCGGGTCTGCCTCCAAATCCCCCTGCCGGTTTCAGCTTATCCCAGCCGTTTGGAAACGCATCTGATCTATAGCGCTGCAGCTTTTACAGACCCCCCCCCCCCCGCCTCCCTCCAACTCTGGCTCTGAATCAGCCCGCGCCAAACGGGAACGAGCCCCTAGGCATCAGCTGGCAAAAGTGTGTGTGTGTGTGTGGTGGTGGGGGTGATCGCAAGACAGAGAACCACAAGTGTCTGACGGATCGTCTGCTTCCCCTGGCACCGTATAACGGAGCCGACCTGTTGCCTCCCCCCCGCCCTTACCTGGCCTTGCTGCATGGTGGGACTGGCGCTCAGGCGAGCCTGGACGCGGGAGCTGGCCGATGACAGCGCCCGGGTGTTAAGACCCGGACTCGCTCGGTGGAGGAGCTGGAGCGAATGTTGGACAAGTGCCCCGCGGCTCGCTGCAGCGCCCCGGGCCCCGGGTGCCAAGAACATTTTAGACGCTTACAGCTGAGGCTAATTTTCAAAGCCTCGAGCTCGCCTGTCCCGGCGTAGGGGGAGGGGTAAAGGAAGGTCAATGAGCCCGTGTCCGAATATGGCAAGCACCCACAGAAGCTGCACTGAGCAGTGCCAGGAGAAGGGAACAGCTGGATCTACCTGGCTCCTGCCAGATGCTGCCAGTGTCAAAAGCCAAGCCCCTGTACCGTCAAAACAGAGACCCGGCTTAGCTGCCCCTGATGCTCCCAAACCCGCATCCCACTGCATCCGGAGCATGAGCACTGCAAAAACCCAGATCTGGCACCTGGATCTGCTGGCTCCCGCCATAGTTTGGTGCCTAACCTGCAAATTCTAATGCTTGAATAGGGAACATGTCCAGCTGCTCCTACTCAGTGGTTTCCCCAGGAATTGAAATTAGGGGTGGGCGGGTGTTTGTGTGTGTCAGGGCCGATAAGGGGTGAGACTGTGAGCGTGAAGAGAGCCTGTACAGCACCATAGTAAAAACTAAAAAATGTTTCAAGATCATTTTATTAGATTTAACTCATGGTTTAAAACCATCACACAAATTAAAGTTGGCTACTCAAGCTTTCTATGAAGCACTATGTCTACATCCTTCTCCGTTTCTTGTTATAATTTTGCACAACTCTGTTAATGAACTTCTTGAATGCAATACATTCATCTTTGGTGGCTTCAATTCTATTCAATGACGAAAAAGAACACTCGACTGTAGCTGTGGTGACTGGAAGTAGCAAGAGATGAATTCCTACTTCTTTCATCCCAGGAAACATAGCACAAAGATTGAGTCGAACCACTAGAGATGACGAAAAAGAAGTTGAAGTCAATTCATTCATCCTATGATATTCCACTCTGTGTTCAAATTCTCTATTCTGTCCTGATCACATGGCAGCCCCATTGCTGGTAGTGCCTCACGCCACTCACCTGTCCGTGTTTTTAGGACAGGCATCTGTAAAAGCTACATAGAGGTTGAGTAGAATCTAGAAGGTGCTATTGTGGATTTTTAAGAATCAAGTCCGTGTACTTTTTCAGTTGTCTTAACAAACACTTCTTGTCTCCTTCACTTAAGGATTCAATATTAATGCCTTCATTAGGCAACTTCTGGACTGAAGTCTTTGCTTCTTCCAGTCCTTTTTCAATGGATAGCTCTCTGATTGATCCAAATATAGCTTCTATTGCTGGACAAAGTTCTACTACTGTTGTAGCAGATGCCTGGATGCAGGGCTGGCTCCAGGGTTTTTGCCACCTCAAGCAGAGGGAAAAAAAAAAGCCGTGATCAGCTCTGCCACCGCTGCTTCAGTCTTCAGTGGCAATTCGGCAGCTGGTCCTTTGCTCTGAGAGGGAGTGAGGGACCCGCTGCCGAATTGCCGCCGAAAAGTCGGATGTACTGCCCCTCTCCGTTGGCCGCCCCAAGCACCTGCTTGCTGGGCTGGTGACTGGAGCCCTGCCTGGATGGCATTGTTTAATGACCCAAGTGGTTTCAACAGTAGACTTACAAGAGAGAGAATGGCAATAGTCTTCTCTGAATGTAGTAGCAAAAGTAATCCACCAGCCTCACTCCTTAGATCCATCCCATCTTGGTAGATACTTTCCAAAGCCAGTAGTAACGGCTGGAGTAATTTTAAGACAACAGCCAAGGATTGCTCATGAGAAAGCCAGTGGGTTTTCCCAGGTTGGACTAATTTGAACTTCAGTCCCAGTGTATCTTCTATATTTCCCAAGATATTCAGTCTTTTTGGACTCTTGCTGAAAAAAGAATATAATGAAGACATTAAATTTATAGCTTTTTAAATGTCTTTTAAAGATTCTGCAGCTCGTACTAGTGCTAGTTGGAGTACATGGCCTCTGCAGTGTGTATAGGAGAGAGATTAGAGTTACACTTTTCTCTGAGCAAAGCTTGTACTCCACCACGTCTTCCAGAGAAGTTTGCAGCTCCATCAAATGCACAAGCAGCCATCTGTTTGGGGTTCAATTTACAAGCATTTAACTCTTAAGATGTGGGTTGTCACAGATGCAGCCGATGTGTCTTCTATAACTTGAACATCTAGAAATGCATCTACTGGCCTACTCCAACATCAAGATAAGTACACAGTGACTTAATACTTGATGCCCATTTGCATCGGTGCATCCATGTATGCACATTTTTTGAATGTGGTGAGAGTGTTCGCCACTTTTTCAACTGCTGAGTCTTTCACTGTTGCACCGCATGCTTCTAGCCAGTCTAGTTGAGTTTCTTGCAGAAAGATAGCGAGCATTTGCTGGCCTTGTTCAGAACCAGTGTTCAGCTTCAGGATGAATAAGTGACAATGCACTTAACATTGGCGTCCAGTTTGTAGTGTGTGGTATCTCTTGCTTAAATAGAAAGTAGGATGCCACAGCCATGTTTATTCACATGAACTGTGTTGTGTCCCCAACATTCTTAACAGCCTCATTAAGTACTTCTAAAATTAGCTTTGAATGTGGAAGCTTTCTGCATGTTGATGCACTACAGAGGCGTGGTGTTTTGCTGCCTTTTCACATAGTTTGTCAGCATTGGCTTTGCTGGTCGGTCTGACTGCGAAGAGTTACAAAGGGATCTCACACAACTGGGTGACTGGGCAACAAAATGGCAGATGAAATTCAATGTTGATAAATGAAAAGTAATGCACATTAGAAAACAATCTCAACTATACATACAAAATGATGGGATCTAAATTAGCTGTTAACACTCAAGAAAGAGATCTTAGCATCATTGTGGATGGTTCTCTGAAAATATCCACTCAATGTGCAGCGGCAGTCACCAAAGCAAACAGAATGTTGGGAATCATTAAGAAAGGGATAGATAACAAGACAGGAAATAACATATTGCCTCTATATAAATCTGTGGTACGTGAACACCTTGAATGCTGTGTGCAGATCTGGTCATCCTATCCCAAAAAAGATATATTGGAATTGGAAAAGGTACCGAGATGGGCAACTAAAATGATTAGGGGTATGAAACAGGAGGAGAGATTAAAATGACTGGGAATTTTCAGTTTAGAAAAGAGACGACACAGGGGGGATATGATAGAGGTCTATAAAATCTTGACAGGTGTGAAAGTGAATAAGGAAATATTATTTAATCCTTCATGTAACACAAGAACTAGCAGTCACCCAGTGAAATTAATAGGCAGCAGGTTTTAAAAAAACAAAAGGAAGTACTTCTTCACACAACAAAAAGTCAACTCCTGGAACTCTTTGCCAGGGGATGCTGTGAAGACCAAAACTATAACAGGATTAAAAAAAGAATTAGATAAAGGCCTGGAGAATAGGTCCATCAGTGGCTATTATCTAGGATGGGGAGGGATGCAACACCATGCTCTGAGTGTCCCTAGCCTGTTTGCCAGAAGCAGGGAATGGGCAACAGGGGATGGATCACTTGGTTACCTGTTCTGTTCATTCTCTCTGAAGCACCTGGCCTTGACCACTGTCAGAAGACAGGATACTGGTCTATATGGACCATTGGTCTGACCCAGTATGGGCATTCTTATGTAAAAATTAATTATAATAATAAAAACATTTAGTACAGAAACTCCCCAACATAATGACCTCTCAAGATAGCAATGATGTGAGATAACAACCTTGGCAAATAATGCATTTTAAAAATCTTGGCCTACTAGGAAACATATTATATATGTTTCCATTCCCTGTCACAAATTTAGCATTCTGGAGCAAAGTCACTAAAATATAGTCCAACAAACAAATGCTTATTTAACATGCCCCTCACTTTTCCCTCCACTGCACCCCACTCACTGGTGTTGTCCTTTGTTCGTGGAGACTCAGAGTTCAGAGGTGTTTTCAGATGAGTTCACCTCCCAGGTTGGGGGCAAGAAGGCACCTTGCTTGTTCCTCCAGCTGCTCACTGTTCACTCTGGCCACAGCTGTTCATTGTGCCACCGTTCACTCCATCACTCTGTTGCCAATGGCCCTGCACCGTCACCTTCTGCTGCCACCTGCCACTGTGACCTCTGCTAGTTGGTCTCTTGAGGTTCCACCGAGCTCTCAGTGATTTCAGCTGATCTCTCAGTGGGGGAACCTCGCTGCTAGTGCATGCTGGGCTGTCTCTTCCACAGAAACACTGGTCTCACAGCAGGTCTAAGCACTTAGACCTGATTATCAGTCATTTCAGCTGTAGTGGTCACTTAACAAAACAAAAGACTATCTATGGAGCCTAATCAGCTTTGTCTTTGAACAGTAGAGAGTGGCAGGTCAAACAGTACTTGTGACTCAGACAGACCATCAAGCAAAACACCTGTCCCTACCCTCTCTCTCTTGATGCCCTCAGTCAGCACAGGCTAAGTACAGTTCTACTGCCCTTTACTCATACAATAAGAAGAACAACATTACATTTCATTTCCCCCCTCCCCCTGCATTCAAGTGATTTGTAACCTAACCCCAGCCAAAATCTATCACTTGGGCAACACAGCTCTGTTTGCTGGATACCTAGGTAGATTAAGTGTGAATGTAAATACAATCTGGTCCTGAAGCCTTTTCCCCCCCCAGCTCCTCACTAGCTGTCAGGGAGAGCTCATTTAGACTTTGCTTACAAATCATCATTTGAAATTATTAGGTTGGCAACATCACTGAAATGAGTGCACTGACATTGTCATAAAAAACAGCTGTATAAGGAAGCTAGTCTATGTTCATACTTTTCAAATCTATTATACTTTTTCAGATGCATGTATTTTATCATACACTTTATATGCTTTTAAAGTGTGTATTAATGTTTCAATTTCAATTCAAATTTCCAAGCAGTCACTAAATTGGCATGTAACTAGTTCACAAAACTGGGAGGGGGAAAGGTGTTGGGGAAATTCAGGTGGGGGTGTGTAGGGAAATCACAGCTTCTACTGCACTTAGTAATTTGGAAACAGGCACGAGAACCACAAAAAATCAGTGACGGCCCCTGGATCCAGATGGCTTTGGCGCTTTTGGGTCCCAAATCACAATCTGTACAATCATGGACATGGAAAACAAACTGAGCCACTCCTACACCTGGGTGAGGCTGCATCATGGTGCACGGCACATGTACTGCATGGATCCTGCTGATTCTAACATTCAATTGAAACATGTTTAAAATTCATCTAAAAGATGTCTCAGTCCCTGACACTGCTTTGAAAAGTTCACTGAAGAGCCAACTACTGTAGCTACCACATATAATGTGATCAGTCCCTCTGCAAAATGTAAGTGTGAGGGTTTGCAATTTAGCTCTATCTAGAAAGATCAAGATAGGTGCTCTGGGCTGCTATAGCTTCCCTGGAACACACTAGCTTGGATTAGACTCCTTTAATGTACAAGATACCAGTCTAACCAGAAGGTAACACTTTGTGGGCCTAAATGGAAAACTAGGTATGGCTCTCCTGGATCCAGGCCCATATGTGAGCTTTTCAAGTGTGGCAGAAGGCTCATTTCATATGGAGCCAGGAGCAGCTGTGCTTGGTCTCTGTGTAGTAGAATTTAGGTTTGTGGCCCCAAAAAATTCTGCATTTGGCATGGTCCAGGGGTACCATATGTTTTTGCATTGCTGTTGCATGGGGTTGTGCCATAACCTGCTCTTTCTGTTATCTGTTTTGATGGTAAAGTTTTGGGGGATTGGTGCCCCCAAATAGTAGGACCCATCAGGCTCCAGGTGCTTTGTGTCTTTGCAGAACCACTGAAGGGGTTGCACTGGGTAGGTGGGGGGGGGGGTCTGGAATTTTTTTCCAGTGAATTTGGAGCAGTTGCACTTTTCTGTGTAACTGGGATTGGAATTTATAAAACTAGCTGGCTGTAGGCAGCAGATCTATCTTGTGTTTGTTGTGCTGCTTTACCACTTTGCTGAATGGTCTGGATTTTTGGTGCACTAAGGGCTGCTTCGTTTTTCTTGCCTTTAGACTGTAGAATTGGGGGACGCAGGGTTGAAAGTTTGGCAGGATATGTACAGTATCCAATATGTTTTACCAGTCCTGTTGGGCTGGGAGGCATCAGCATCCAGATTTTTCTAGTGATGCAGAAGTGGCTATGTTCACTTTCTAGCTATTTTGCCTTGGGACCCAAAATTGCCCAGCTGCGGTTTTGCAGTACACATGCTCCAAATTCCACAGTATGTATGTGCACTAGGTGCAGCAAGGCTAATTCTCTATTTAGGCATTTGAAATTGGGGGCTTGAGGCTGAAAATATGGCTGGATCTAGGTTTTTGTAACCCTCCTGCACTAGCCTCCATTGAGGTCAGGATTGTTTTGGTGCAGAGCCATTTAAAATTGCTCTTTATTTGGATGGTTTAATTTGGGAAGTTGGGCCAAAGAATGGCAGGATTCAGACAGATCCAGCTTTTATCTTTCCCAAAAAGATTATCAGAAAAGCACTTGGAATTGCTTTCAGTCTACATTCATGTGGGAGAAATGAAAGGAACAGGTAGTTTATACACGTGCAGTTCTACAGGTCAGAATAGAAAGATTGTGTCACTGCTGCCTTCAGAGTATGGATGGTGGAGATTCTAAGCAATGAGTACAAGCCTGATTGCAAATGGCTGAAATAATTCTTAGAGACCATAGACTAGGATCAGCACTTCAGAGCCAAACACTTTAGAACTGCATCTGAGCTTTGCTGCTTGTCCTTGCCTTTAATGATTGTAACAAACCCTGGATCTATTCTATAGGCATTTTATACCACACTCATGACTGTAGTCTCCCGCACAGACAAGATTTACCCTTATTGGGGGGAGTTCCCTTGTGCCGGAGGAGAGAAGTTGTTACCACAGTCTTCATCCTGGAGCTTCAGCTGATCTTTTAGATGCCATGAAGCCTCTTTTAGACAAGGACTGAGACTTCGAACTTGATTTGACATTCTGTGGGAAGCCAGTGTAGAAAGCAGAGGACAGGTTTGAGGTACGACCTGTTGCCAATGTGGCAGAGAGGAAGTGCTGCAGTGTTCAATATTACGTGACATTTCCTCAGTGCTGAAGGTTTCATGCCCAGGTATATTGCATTGCTGTAATCCGGCTGAGAGGTGACTAAGGCTTGAATAACTGAGGCCAGTTCATTGTCCACCAGAATGGGATAGTCTCTTTGCTAACCAGAGATGATAAAAAGCATTGCTTGCAGATGTTGCTACGTGAAAGCTTAGTTTCAATGAGGCATTTAACAGTGCTCCTAAACTACAGGCTGACTTTACCAGTTGTGGAGGCGTACCTGCAAACAAAGAAGACTGCCTCACAGTTGCAAATCTTCAAAATACTTTCCTCTGACCACCAGCATCACGGCTATCTTGCTCAGGTTCCGCTTCAGCCAGCTGTTCTTTACTGATGAGCGGATCCCATCCAAGCACTGGACAGACCTTCTTGGTGGCAGTGCTTTGTCTGTATGTGCTATAGAGCTGTGGGTCATCTGCACACACTTTGGGAAATTTCAGATGTAGATCCAAATTTTGTTGCTCAGGACCATGACTATTAATTAAAGGCCCAATCTTCTGGTCTTTATTCAATCAAAATTCCCTTTGAATTCTCTTGTAACTTTGCAGCTGATGAAAGTTTTGTCTGAGTGTGGAGATTTGTCATTGTACCTAGCTCTTTCACCCCTATTTATTAATAAGAGCTCATGTTTCAAGAGGGTGAACAATAAGGTGTATCAATATGTTTAATATCTACTAGTGTAGTTTGACTTCAATGGGCCTTGGATGCGGCCCACAATAACAGCTGCATTGCATATCTAGTTTTCTACATCATGAGAGGGACAGAGAAATGCAAAATTCTGACCTGACCATTGTGTAATGGCCCCACATATGAGTAAGGTGCTAAGCTGCTGGTGCAGTGCATGCCCTTGGAAAGGCTTCCAATCCCTTCTGATGCTGCAGGTCTGGGACTGCAGGAATTGCTGATGGAGGCAGCTGAGCAGAGTTACTTCCTTTGTCATGTCCCAAACTTCAAAATTTTGAAACAGGTTTATATTTAATGAAAACTGTTATGGCTGGATGGAACCCACATCAGGCAGCTAGGCTCAGCTCATTGATAGCTAACTATATTTGAGGATCTCTGGACCCTAATGCCTGGGCATGCAGCTGTCTTTGATGCACAGTTCTACCCCAAAGACTTCTCCAATAGATGATCCTTCAGCCAAGGGTTGATGATGTCAAGCAATCTGATTCCACCTCTTGGGTTTGAAAGTTGATTCAAGTGCCTGGTTGATTTTGTGGGTAATATAAATCAGTCACTTGTGGTTATCAATGTCAAATAATTAAGGCAATGTTCATGTCATGGAGGTCATGGAAGTCATGGATTTTGTGACTTCCAGAGATCTCCCTGACAGTCTCTGCTTCTGGCTCCACAGGTTGCAGGACTCTGGAGCAGACAGCCAGTGGGGCCCTGGCATGGTTCCAGCAACAGGTGACAGCAGTGACAAATGACAGGGGGCCCCCTGAAAAGTTCCAGTGATAGATGGCAGACTCCTGAGGGGCCCTCCTCAGGGTTCCAGTGACGGGCGACAGCCTTGTGTGAGGGTAGAGAGACGTCTTGGGTGAGCAGCTGGGGTGTTCCGTTTTCTCTTTGGGGAATATGGTCACCCTGTCAATATCTCCATATCAGATTTGTTCGGTTCACAAGCAAAATTGTGTTTTCTGTCAGTTCTGGACACACAACCTGGGATCTGAAAATCAAGCTCAGTTCTCAATAACTAAGATTCTGCAGCTGAAATCTAGTTACCAATTCTGTTGATGATGCACATGCTAGAATAAAATCCAGCGCCCTCTGACCACACACTGGGCTAACAGGAGTAAAATGACAAAAATATGATACTTTGCTTTTAAATACCCAAGGGGCTGACCTCGAGTGAAGGGAAGTAGGTGCCAATTTTGAAGTCTGAGTGTAGCTGCATTTTTGCTCAGACTCAGCAAATCATTTAAGCCTGCTCTTAAGTATGTGCTTAAGTCTCATTCAATTAAGCATTTGCTTATGTGCTTCACTGAATTGGGCCTTGAAGATGACAGTGTAATATGTGACACTATTAAAGTAAATCAGTTCATATTGATTATAGAATAAATTCTGCTCTCTCATTAGGCCTGTGAAATTCCCATCCTTCTTGCATGATCTTTAAGGTATTTGGGGTTGAAAGATTCTATAAAAATGTAAACCACTGAAGAGACATCTATGCTTGATACTGTTACAATGTGTAAAATCTGTGCAAACAAAAGCTTTCTAAATTTGCTACAATTCACAACCAGTTTGTTAGAAAAGTGCCTGTGCACTGCTTATATGCACGATCAAAACAAAAAACTATTTTTTACTGTTTTATTGATTATAATAGAAACTCTTGACTCCAAATTCACAATTTTATATATACACATTACCATAAATACAAAATAAATTTTTGTCAAACATTTTATCAAATTCTAATACAAAATTATCATTTCTGAATATTTTTCTGCTAAAATTTTCAAAACACATAAATGGTATCCTGTACTGTACATTATTCTGGAAGCAAATCCTCTCCTAACTCTTCATCAGCAAACTCATCTTCATCCATTCTTTTCCTTGCTGCAGTTTTTGGTCTCTCTGTTTGTGGTCCAAGTGGATCTACATAGGAAGCATCTAGGATTCAAAAGAAAATAGTTGAAACATAAGCTTTATTTTAAAGCAATTTAGCTTGCATCAATCACACGAGACTAAAATCAAGAATTATGTGGAGCATGCTATAGATGTGCATGATGCTTTACAGGAGACACTGATTTTGTGCCCTGAAAAATGCACCGCTTTGGAATTTACTAGCTAAAAAAAGACGGTTACTCACCTTTGTAACTGTTCTTCGAGATGTGTTGCTAATATCCATTCCAGTTAGGTGTGCGCACCGCACGTGCACGTTCGTTGGAAGACTTTTTACCCTAGCAACTCCAGTGGGCCGGCAGGTTGCCCCCTAGAGTGGTGCCGCCATGGCGCTCGATATATACCCCTGCCGGCTCACCCGCTCCTCAGTTCCTTCTTGCCGGCTACTCCGACAGTGGGGAAGGAGGGCAGGTGTGGAATGGATATAAGCAACACATCTCGAAGAACAACAGTTACAAAGGTGAGTAACTGTCTTTTCTTCTTCGAGTGATTGCTCATATCCATTCCAGTTAGGTGAATCCCAAGCCTTACCTAGGCGGTGGGGTCGGAGTGAGAAGTCGCGGCATGGAGCACTGCAGAGCCGAAGGCCGTGTCATCTCTGGACTGCTGGACCAGGGCATAATGGGAAGCGAAGGTGTGGACGGAGGACCAGGTCGCTGCCCTACAAATCTCCTGGATGGGCACGGAGGCGAGGAAAGCCATCGATGATGCTTGTGCCCTGGTGGAGTGCGCAGTCACATGGCCCGTAGGAGTGTGAGCCAAGTCATAACAGGTCCTGATACAGGACGTCACCCACGAGGAGATCCTCTGTGAGGAAATGGATGGTCCTTTGATTCGGTCCGCTACTGCCACGAAGAGCTGGGGGGATTTGCGGAACGGTTTGGTCCTCTCCACATAAAATGCGAGTGCCCGGCGGACATCAAACGAGTGGAGTTGTTGCTCCCTGCGGGACGAATGGGGCTTTGGGAAGAAGACAGGGAGAAAGATCTCCTGGTTGACGTGAAAGGCTGAGACCACCTTGGGGAGAAAGGCAGGGTGTGGCCTCAGTTGCACTTTGTCTTTATGGAAGACCGTATACAGGGGATCTACCGTGAGGGCCCGGAGTTCTGACACCCGTCTGGCTGAGGTGATGGCCACCAGGAAAGCAGTCTTCCAGGAGAGAGAGAGCAGGGAGCAAGTCGCTAACGGCTCAAATGGAGGGCCCATGAGCCGAGTCAGAACCAGGTTGAGATCTCAGGTAGGAGTAGGGGGTTGAACCTGGGGGTAGAGACGTTCTAGACCTTTCAGGAATCTAGTCACCATAGGGTGAGAGAAAACCGAACGGCCATCTTTCCCTGGATGAAAGGTGGAGATAGCCGCCAGGTGCACCCGAAGGGACGATATCGCCAGGCCCTGCTGCTTGAGGGACCAGATGTAATCGAGAATACTGGCGATAGAAACCTCCATAGGGAGAAAACCCCTCTCTGTGCACCAACAGGAGAAACGCTTCCACTTGGCCGAGTACGTTGCTCTAGTGGAAGGTTTCCTGCTGCCCAGTAGTACTTGACGTACAGGGGTAGAGCACCGTAGTTCCGACCTGGTCAGCCACTCAGGAGCCACGCCATGAGGTGTAGAGACTGAAGGTCCGGGTGACGGAGCCTGCCATGGTCCTGGGTGATCAGGTCCAGGTAAAGGGGCAGGGGGACTGGGTCGGCCAGAGACAGGTCCAGCAACATCAGATACCAATGTTGTCTGGGCCACGCTGGAGCTATCATAATCAAGCGGGCCCTGTTCCTGCGCACCTTCAGAAGGACCTTGTGGATAAGCGGGAACGGAGGGAACGCATATAGCAGGTGCGTCGTCCACGGGATAAGGAAGGCATCCGCTACCGACCCTGGTTCCCGCCCTTGAAAGGAGCACAACATCTGGCATTTCCTGTTCCCTCTGGACGCGAAGAGGTCCAGCCGGGGACAACCGCACCTCTGGAAGAGTGAGAGGGCGACGTCCGGGCGAAAGGACCATTCATGCGAAAGGAAGGAACTGCTCAGACGGTCTGCCAGCGTGTTCCGTACTCCGGGGAGAAAGGAAGCCATGAGGTGAATGGAGTGGGCTATACAAAAGTCCCAGAGCCGCACTGCCTCCTGACATAGGGGAGAGGATCTCGTGCCGCCCTGCCTGTTGATATAGTACATGGTCGTCGTGTTGTCGGTGAATAGCGAGACACAGCGATCTTGAAGCTGATGGGAGAATGCTTGGCAAGCAAGGCGGACAGCTCTCAAGTCCCGTATGTTGATGTGGAGGGCCACTTCCTGAGGAGACCACTGGCCCTGCGTCCTCAGGGTTCTGAGGTGGGCCCCCCAGCCCAGGTCTGAGGCATCCATTGTTAGGGATACCGAGGGTTGGGGCGGATGAAACGGGAGCCCCGCACACACTACGGACTGGTCTAGCCACCACCGGAGGGAATCCAGTACCTCCTGGGGGATGGTGATAACCGCGTCCAGCAGATGCCTGGCCAGACGGTATTGTGTGATAAGCCAGGACTGGAGGGGCCTCATGCGAAGCTGTGCATAACCCGTAACAAAGGTGCAGGCCGCCATGTGGCCTAAGAGGGTAAGGCACGTCCTTATAGAGGTCAAGGGAGCCGTCTGTAGACGCCGAATGATGGCCGACAGCGTCTGGAACCTGGACAGCGGCAGAACGGCCCTGGCCAAGGTAGAGTCCAGAATGGCCCCGATGAACTCTATCCTCTGCGTGGGGAGCAGAGTGGACTTGTCCACGTTGATAATGAGGCCCAAATCTCCAAAGAGTCTGCTGATCTTGTGGACGTGGTTGCGGACCTGCGACTCTGATGTGCCTGGAATCAGCCAGTCGTCAAGGTAGGGGAATAAGTGTATGCGACTGCGTCGAAGATATGCGACAACGACAGCCATGCATTTCGTGAATACCCTCAGGGCTGTGGAGAGGCCAAATGGGAGGACCGCAAACTGATAATGGTGGCGGTCGACCACGAACCGAAGGAAGCGTCTGTGTTGCGGAAAAATGGCTATATGAAAATAAGCGTCCTGCATGTCGAGGGCGACGTACCAGTCTCCAGGATCCAGAGATGGGATAATAGTCCCCAGGGATACCATGCGGAACTTCAACTTCACCATATGTTTGTTGAGTTCCCGCAGGTCGAGGATGGGTCTGAGGCCTCCCATGGCCTTGGGGATCAGAAAGTAGCGGGAATAAAACCCCTTGCCCTTCTGTTCTCCAGAACCGCCTCTATGGCTCCTTTGTCAAGGAGCGTCCACACCTCCTGAAGGAGGAATTGCTCGTGAGAGGGGTCCCTGAAGAGGGACCCCTGAAGAGGGACGAGGGTGGGGGGTGGGAGGGAGGGTGTGAAATAAACTGCAGACGGTATCCTGTTTGCACAGTGCGTAAGACCCAACGGTCGGAAGTTATTTGGGTCCACGCCGGGAGGAAGAACGAAAGGCGGCTGGAAAATGGGGGGGACGGATCCGTGGGGAAAACTGGTACAGCGTCCTTGGGCGCACCTTCAAAAAGAAGGTTTTGGGCCAGGTGGGGCTTTAGAGGAGCCCTGATTCTGCCCCCCTTGGTTGCCCGATTGTCTGCCCCGGCCATTCCTGCTTCGGCGTCTACTAAAGTCCTGCCGCTGGCGGTACTGGGGATAGCGCCGGCGCTGCTGTTGCTATTGCGGCTGGAAGGGTCTGCGTTGCGTCCCAGGCGTATGCATCCCTAGAGAGCGCATGATGACCCTATTGTCTTTCAGGCTTTTCAGCCTGGGGTCAGTCTTCGCTGAAAAGAGGCCCTGACCTTCAAACAGGAGGTCCTGGATGGTGTGTTGGAGCTCCAGAGGAAGGCCAGAAACCTGTAGCCAGGAGATGCGGCGCATTGTAACCCCCGAAACCAGAGTTCTGGCGGCCGAGTCTGCTGCGTCCAAGGATGCCTGCAATGAAGTTCTTGCGACCTTCTTGCCTTCATCAAGAATTGCCGCGAATTCTTGACGCGCATCCTGAGGCAACAACTCCTTGAACTTATCCGCTGCTACCCAGGAGTTATAGGCATAGCGGCTAAGGAGTGCCTGTTGGTTAGAGACCCTGAGTTGGAGGGCACCCGCTGAGTAGACCTTCCGGCCTAGCAGGTCCATGCGCCTCACCTCCTTGGACTTCGGTGAGGGGCCTGCTGCCCGTGGCGCTCCCTCTTGTTCACAGACTGCATGACGAGGGAGCACGGGGTTGGGTGGACATGCAGGTTCTCATATCCTTTGGAGGGTGCCATATACTTGCGCTCCACCCCACGTGCAGCAGGAGGGATGGAGGCCGGTGATTGCCAGATGGTATTAGCATTGGCTTGAATAGTCCTGATGAAGGGAAGGGCGACTCTGGTGGGAGCATCCACTGAGAGAATGCTCACCACAGGATCTTCGATTTCTGAAACCTCCTCAGCCTGCAAGTTCAAGTTTTGCGCTACACGCCTGAGGAGGTCCTGGTGCGCCCTGAGGTCGAGTGGGGGAGGACTGGAGGATGACGTTCCCGCCACTGCCTCATCGGGGAAGGACGACAAGGAGACCCCCGGTAGGAGCGGGTCCATGGGGGTTCCGTCTGTACCAGCGCCTCTGATTCTGGAGGGAGCTCAGGGTCCTGCTGGTTATATTTGGTCTTCCCCCGCCGGAGGGGGGGAGGGCGAGACAACGAGGCCTCCGGAGCCCTGCGCTCAGATGCCACTGGTTGAGGTGGAATGTGTTGAGGGCCCTGGGCTTGATACGCCCAGGGTGTCCAGAAACCCCACTGCTGCGGTCCCTGATCCTGCGGAGGAGGGTCATGGAAGAGGGCTGTGGGTCTGTCCACGTCCAGGGCGTACATGCTGTCTGCCTGCGATGAGACAGACGGCTGCAGGGAAGGCCATGGCGGGGCCGAACGTGGCTGATAGGGCTCCCTCGGTCTCGACATCGACGATCTTCTCGGTGCCGGGGACCAGTCCCAGGAATTGTACCGGTGCCAGGATCGGGAACGGGACCTGCCACCAGCGCGGTGCCGGGAGGTTGACCAGGACCTGCCACCAGCGCAGTGCCGGGAGGTTGACCGGGACCTGCCACCAGCGCGGTGCCGGGAGGTCGACCGGGACCGGGACGTGCCACCAGCGCGGTGCCGGGAGGTCGACCGGGACCGGGACGTGCCACCAGCGCGGTGCCGGGAGGTCGACCGGGGTGCTGACCACCGATGGGAACGGCTCCTGGAGTCTCAGTGCCGGTAGCGGCGACTCGATCCAGACCGGTGCCGGGAGAAGCGAGACCGTCTGGAAGATGACCGGCGCCGTGAGTGCGACCGGTACCGCCGAGGGGAGCAGTGCCGGGACTGCGAGCGGTGCCTGGAGCGAGAACGTCCACGGTGCCGGGACCTTGAGGGGGATCGGTGCTGGTTGGGCGAGTCTGGAGACGGCGCCCGCATTGTCGCAGGTTTGCCTCTAGATATAACTCGCACCGGGGGTACCAGGGGTTGAGGCTGGTAGGCTCCGTGAGAGTGATTAGGTCCCGCGCCGAAGTGAATGTCTCTGGCATCGAAGGGACCAACAGCTCAATCCCAGATCTTATGGGGGAGCTAGGAGGGACCGGACTCGACGGACCTCCGGGGCCCAGAGTCAACGGAATCCCTGCTGGTGGTGCCGCAGCAGAGGTAGGTGCCGGGCGCTCCGCTTGAGTCTGCGAGGCTGAAGTTGCAGACGTCGAGGGCCTTGCGTCGGGTCCTGGTGCTGGGGAAGGTCTGTGCCGGGGCGTCTTTCCGGTGCCGGCGCGGTCCGGTGCCGGCGCGGAGCTGGCGCTCTGCGTTGGAGCCACAGGGTTAAGTGCCGCTTCCATCAGGAGAGTCCTTAACCTCTGGTCCCTCTCCTTTTTTGTCTGAGGCTTAAAAGCCTTACAGATGCGGCACTTATCTGAAATGTGCGATTCCCCCAGGCACTTCACACAGGCGTTGTGGGGATCGCTGGTCGGCATCGGCTTTTTGCAGGCCGAGCGCTGTTTGAACCCTGGCGAACCAGGCATGGGCCCGGTGCCGGGCGCAGGGAAGGGCTACAGCCCAAACCCGCTAATAAGTATATACAGCTATACTACAATTAACAATAACTAACTACAATTTACAACTATCTACAACTAAGAGAACAGTGAAACGAAGGAGAGCTAGGGACGTGGAGGACAGCTATGCCACGCTCCACAGTTCCAACAACCGACATGGTGGTAAGAAGGAACTGAGGAGCGGATGGGCCGGCAGGGGTATATATCGAGCGCCATGCCGGCGCCACTCTAGGGGGCGGCCCACTGGAGTTGCTAGGGTAAAAAGTCTTCCGACGAACATGCACGCATGGCGCTCACACGTAACTGGAATGGATATGAGCAATCACTCGAAGAAGAACCATTATATCCAAGTGCAGTCTCACTGAAGTCAATGAGATTCTGCATTGTGTAAGAGTCTATGCAGGTTTGGGTTCTACATTACCACATTACAGAACAGGAGGAAGAGAACAATAGTGGTCATGCATATGTTCTGGTGGCTAGAGTTTCTTTTTCAACATTCTTTCTAGTGCTTTATTACAACTATATAGTTAATATGCAAGACTTAGAGAAATAGGTTTTAGGAAGGAGCTTGGAAGAAGAGTAATGTTGGATGAGTTCAGTAAGAGAATTCCAGGCACTAATGAATTTCAATGGGATTGAGGTGCCTATCTCCCTTAGGCTCTTTTGAAAAGCTCCCCTTAATAAAATGTGATTGTAGAAGTACAAAAACTGGCAGAGGATTGCAGGGAGCAGACTCGGTAGTTTAAACCACCTTTTTAAATGGATATGTCCCTTTGAGAACATATAAGCATAAGTTAATGATTTTATGGTAGACCTGGGAACAAAGAAGCTATAACTATTTTTCATCCATGTTTCATGATGAAAATGCTTCCATAATTTGTGCAATTCAATATGATTTTCAGCAATATTTCTCATTCCATTTGTCTAGGCAAGATGGAGCAACTCAGAAGGTACCACAGTTCACTTGCCTATTTCTTTATTACCGCTGCTTTCATAAGGCTCATTTGTTCCAGGCAAAGCCCTTAGCTTGGCACTTAGTCGTTCCCCCTTAGCGCTACCGCCACTATCTGGGGGATAAAAAAGAGAAACCACAATAAAACACTGCCGCATACTTCATGAAAGCAAGATAGGCAATTGAAATTGGACTAATTTGCATTAAATAATTTTTTAAATATCTTACACCATTATTTTCCTGATGGCCATCATACTGAATTTTAATATGGATTTCTAAAAAATATGACCTCTGTGATCTGTATATGTGTATCAAAATACACAGTGCCACTCATGCTCTGGGATAATTAAACTTTTATTGTACAGCTTTTTAGCTTCAAATTTTAACATCTTAAAACATCTATTAAAATTAAGGAAAATTAATATTTGAGGGTTTAAATAGATTACAACATGTGGGTCCTACAAATGATGCCTGTTTTACAATGCATACAAACATTTCAGACATGTATATCTATTCATATATTGGTGTGATTCACCTGTCAGACACTATCAGTCTTAAATCCAGAACACTTACTTTGCCTTTCATTAGAAAAGTCTGAGGCGCATGTGCTGTTGGCATGGCAGTCAGGCACAGTTCATACATACAGTACATCTTGGCTCTGCATCTTGCTGTAAACATTCTATTCACAGTTCAATTTGCAATGGGCCCCCTGGAATGTGACTGTTCTGATGGCTGCCTAGTACCCAGACACTGTTAGATTAACATTCTATTGCCACAGCAGTATTCCAGACCCTCTATTCACAGGGCAACCTTGAATCTTTTTCACAGTTTATAGGAAGCTTTCAATTTTGTCTGCTGGAACAATTTGTGATTCAATATTTTGCTTCCAGGGGAAAATGCCCTTTGTTTTGCATTGGTGTATTTACAGAGCATCTTATGCCATGCAGCCAAACATAAATATACTTCTTTGCAACATGGAACAATGCTGTTATTAGAAATGTTCCCAGCCGAAAGGGAACAGGCAAAGGGTATGAAGTCAGGAGTTGGCTACAAATTGTAATTCCCATATTTATTACAAATATTGTTAATAAATTGTTATAATTTTTACAAGTGTATTCTTCCCCAGGGAAGACAAATATTTATTTTACTCTAATATTATTGCTGAGTGCAGCATGGTCAGCCATTCACAATCCCTGCGGGAGGACATTGCTTCTGTTCCAAGGAACATATAATCTAAGTCAGACAGAGAAAATATAGTTTGGGGTATAGGCTGAGGAGAAGGGTTTATAATTTTATCTATTTTTGGTGGATTATTATCAAAAAGCTTCATGGATGAAATGTGTTTAATGGAGGGATTTGAATAAACAGAAACCAGTTGGGAGACAAGGGGCCTGATCCAAAGCTCAGTGAAGTCTCTTATTAAGTACAATGTGCTTTGGACAAGACCCAGGGGCCAGGAAGTGAGTAGCAAGCTGGAAGAAGGTGTGAAGATGAGAATTGGAGGAGGATTAAAAAGGGTCTGCAGGGAGAGAGAGAGTAGGTAGGATCTGTGCACCTAGGTGTTACAATAATGCAAATAATAAGGCCTTAGGACTCTGAAGACAGTAAGTTTGTGTTAGTGCCTATGTTAGTGCTGCAGCCCTAAGCAGTTTTGCCCTGGCCTCCATGTTCAGGAAACGAGCATGCACGTACTCTCAAGCGAGAAGCATTACCCGAAAGTTACCGTTGGGGCTAGGCAAATTTTGTGGTCAGCCATTTCCAGGAACCGCCCCCCTCCACCGAGGGTGGTAACGAGGCACCTGTAAATCTCCTAATTAGGAGAAACCTGGCCAAAAAACTGGACACGTCATTACCCTTATAAATTGCCCACCATGCAAGGGTGGGCAGGGAGAGACGCAGAAAGCTGTACCCGTAACCGAGCCTGATCAACTCGAAGTCTCCCTCGGCTCCGTGTTCTCAGAAGCCTACCCGTCTGCCGGTGGTGATGAAACTTTTGTGGTTTGTGTGTGTGAGTATGCCTAGCTGCTAGTTCTGCTACTTTTGCTAGCTAACTGAGCCTGTAATCGTGTTGTAAGCCGGAGACAAAAGCCGATCCCAGCCGCCCCAAGGCTCCTGCTAGGGGAAACCCGTTGACCAGGAAACCTTGAACGCAAGGGGGATTGACCAGAGTCTCACGGCAATCTTTAACTGTCTTATTGCATTTTGTTTTTATTTAGATGAGTAATTGCATTTATGCTTAATAATAGCACCAATAGCACCCTTACTAACCTTTGGAAGGACCTGAATAACTACTGGGACCTAGAGCGGTACCAGGGTCAGCTTCTGTTTGTAATTGCAGTATTTTTATTATTTGTTCTGGTATTATATTGTAAGCCCAAGTTGTAACTAGTATTAAGTTGTTCCTCATCCTCACTTGTGACCCATTCAATAAACCCTCAATTTTAACCCCACGACTGATTGTTTGCGTTATCCCCATTGCTACCTTCGGGGCACTTGTCACCCCTCCCGAGGACATCCAGTGATCGAACCTCCGCCCTATCCCAACGCTCATTACCCGGTAGATAATGGGCACCTTGTGACCATATCGGTGGAGCGAGAGGCGAGAGTAATCGGCAATCAACAGTTTGCACTTGATGATGAAAGTGACAGGAAAGGAAGGGATTTGAAGGGGCTACTAATAGCAGCAATTGTATAGATTTAATAGGTTAGTTTCAGAGAGAAGGAGGTTGCTGAAACCAAGATAAAGAAAATCAAGGTAGCATCTGACAGTTAGACGGGAGAGCGAGAAGCATGTAATTATAGAGATATTGCAAAGCAGCTGCTGTAGGGTTTGACATAAACAGAAAAACAGGAGAAGAGCTGAACATAAAAGGGAAAACCAGAAATGCAAACAGACTATAAATAAACTGAAGACTTGAAGAGCTCTGTGTCGCTCAAAAACTTCTCTTTCACCAGCAGAAGTTGGTCCAATGAAAGATATTACCTTGCGCACCTTGTGTTTCTCATAAATGAACCATCCACTGTACTTCAGTACCCTAAATTGAGCAATTTTAACTATGAGGCCTCTTGGACTGAATCCTACGGTCTTTACGTAGCTTTTACTTAATCCTTACTCTGGCAAAATTCTCATGACATTAAGTTAATGGGACTTGTGACTGAATAAAAAAAATTAGGAAATCCACATCTACTCTAACACAAGAAACCACTTTTTTTCTGACAAAACTAGCAGGGATGCATAAACGTGCACATTTATTAATGTTCACTCATATACTTTCAACTGCACTTTAAAAGCTACTGTTGATTATTGTACATACAGATGGTGCAGACTGCTAGAAGGGAAAATTAAACAAAAAAGAACGAACATATAAAACAAAATCACTGTTAATTTTTATGTGGAAGAATGATTAGTACAGCAAAATCCTGTATATGTAGTTCTACTTTGGAACACTTAAAGGTTTGGCACTGCTATATCCAGCTGAAATGGTTCTAATTTCTCTGCAAATGTTTTTGTACTTCTTAGTTGGCAGATTAGTTACATGTGTAATGCCGACAGACCCCGGTTGTTGATGGGTGGGGTTACAAACTTCCCCTAGCTGAGGAAGCATGTCCCAAGCTTCAGAGACTTCCCAGTTGAAATCCTGGACAAGCCCCCACTTGTTACACCAACAGACCCTGGTTGTCGGCGGGCAGGATCGAACCTGGGACCTCTGGAGCTTAGTGTATAAACTTCTACCACATAGGTGGGCAAACTTTTTGGCCCAAGAGTCATTGGGGGGGAGAGGGATAGCTCAGTGTTTGAGCATTGGCCTGCTAAACCCAGGGTTGTGAGCCTGAGGGGGCCACTTAGGCATCGGGGCAAAAAATTGGTCCTGCTAATGAAGGCAGGGGACTGGACTCAATGACCTTTCAAGGTCCCTTTCAGTTCTAGGAGACTGGTATATCTCCAATTATTATCTTTATCTTTTTATTGGGGAATAGAAATTGCATGGCAGCCCATGAATGCTCACAAAATTGGGGTTGGGGTTTGGAAGGAGGTGAGGGCTCTGGATAGGGGTGCAGGCTCTGGGGTGGGGCTGGGGATGAGGAGTTTGGGGTGTAGAAGGGTGCTCTGGGCTGGGACCAAGGGATTCGTAGGATGGGAGGGGAATAAGGGCTGGGGGAGGGGTGTGGGAAGGGGAGCAGTTTCAGGCTGGGAGTGCGGGCTCTGGCGTGGGGCAAGGAAGAGAGGTTTGAGGTACAGGAGGGTGCTCTGGGCTGGGATCTAGGGGTTTGAAGAGCAGGAGGGGGATCAGGGGTGGGGCAGGGGGCTGGGGCATGGGGAGAGGCTCAGAGGTGCAGGCTCCGAGCGGTGCTTACCTCAAACAGCTCCCAGAAGCAGTGGCATGTCCCTTCTCTGGCTCCTACACTGAGGTGCGGCCAGGCAGCTCTGCAGGCTGCACCATCCGCATGTACCGCTTCTGCAGCTCCCATTGGAGCGCCGGAGGGGGACACTGGAGCACGTAGGAGCCAGAGCGGGGCAATGCCACGGCTTCTGGGAGCTGTGCGGTCTGGCTCCCGACTCTGCGCCCTGGCTAGAGCTTAAGAATGGCCATACTGGGTCAGGTCAAGGGTCCATCCAGCCCAGTTTCCCGTCTACCAACAGTGGCCAATGCCAAGTGTCCCAGAGGGAGTGAACTTAACAGGTAATGATCAAGTGATCTCTCTTGCCATCCATCTCCACCCTCTGACAAACAGAGGCTAGGGACACCATTCCTTACCCATCCTGGCTAACAGCCATTAATGGACTTGACCTCCATGAATTTATCTAGTTCTCTTTTAAACCCTGTTATAGTCCTAGCCTTCACAACCTCCTTGGGCAAGGAGTTCCACAGGTTGACTGTACGGCCAGAGCGGCCCCCGACCCAGTGCCCTGGCTGGAGCGCCAGAGCAGGGCCGAGCCACGTGGTGAGGCCTGTGACCCAGATGGAGTGCTGGAGCGGCCCCGGCCAGAGCGGAGCCAAGCCACGTGGTGCAGCCCCTGACCCGTGGGCTGTAGTTTGCCCACTCCTGCTCTACCACATGAGCTAAAAACCAACTGGCCCTTAGCTAAGGCTATACAGCAGACTCATTTAACTCTCTCTAAGTGGTCTCAGTGCCACTAGATGGGACAGAACACCACATCCAGGAGGTGTGTGGGTTACACATGTATACCACATTAGTCAAATTGTACAGATTTACAGCTGGTATTTCTAAGCAAACTTTCAGTGGTCATAAGTTAGAGAGGTGGGAAGAACAATTACAACACAAGCAATTCCTTCAAAATGACAGAATACACTAATTCTATTTTTAGTACTATTTTACACAATGTATATGAGGCACAGAACATGCATGAAATACTTTCTTTTCTCAGACTATTAAGGGTGAAATCATTTTGTTAGATCTAAGTCATCTTAAAAAATTAAAGTGTCTGAAATAAAGTGCATAGTGGGCTAAAGTTCTTAACAGAGAATCAGGATGCTTCACCAACCCAAAATGTGTTTGAAGGACATAGAGAGAAGCATTTACACTTTGGGTGGTGGGGGGGGGGGGGAGGGTGGTCCATAGAGAAAAGGGAGCTTGGTTTGGTTTAGCCAAAACCCATGAATTCAGCACTCTGACCAGCTAATGCAAAGTATTTTATCTAAAAACCTGCTTAAGTGTAAACTATTTCTAGCATGGAAGTTAAGCTAACCCATAGTGTGTGTTAATACGCAGAAAACATGTTCAATTTATTCTAATGTGAGAATTTGGAGTTAATGGAGCACGAAGGGGGAAATAGTCCTGCCCCCTCCCCCGAAAGCCAACTGAAAAATGCAACTGACTGTGAGGCTCTTGCCTTAAGATAGTGAGAAGACTTTTTGCAAATCTCTTGCCTTAGAGTGCAGATCTGAACGGCAATGCCTATTGCCCTTCACTGCTCTAAAATCCATGTCCCTTTATTACACAAGGAGCTTCCTGTAGGCTCTACTGAGTGTGTACAAATATGAGGAGTCAACCCTATTCCACCCTCTGAGATAACTGCAGGAGGGATGGAGAGGACAAAGAAACTCAAGATTTTCCTTGTGGAGTTTCCTTCACTTTTTTCCCAGCTGCGGTCTGGGGAGTCATGGAGAAGGCAAGGAGTGCAGCCTTTCAATCCAATGGATTCTGGAGATGGATGGGAGAAGGGGACCAACCCACCCTCAGACAACTCACTCACTCTAAACTGCGTCTCTGGGCCACTACCTCCTCTGTATTTTTTTTTTTTTTATTACAGAAAAGCATTGTAAGGTGAGGTACCATCTCATCCCGTCACCAAAAAAAAAAAAAAAAAGATTTCAAAATGCTGAGAAAAGATAAGTTTAGGAGAACACCAAAGTGGTCAAATTTTGGATGTTCATTTTAGTTATAATCTTTGAAATTGCCAGATCCAGACTGTGTCTGGATCTTCTAGTGATACTTCTGGGTCTTCCTGTAAAAGAAAGAAAGAATTCCAAGCTTATTTCTCATCTTTCTGTTGTAGCAAAATGCTCCTTCGCTGTGCATTCAAAAACAAAAGAACACTGAAACTATTTAAAGGGTCAGGAACATATTTCTTCTGGAAAAACTTGCCAACAATACAAAAATAAATTGTAGTGATTTCAATACAACTTGGTTCCCTTTTTTGAAATTTGAACAAATTAAACCTTCAAAAGCAACCAAGACTGGATAACTTTTAACTGCTTTTCTTTGTTATGATAGAGGTATAGTCCTCCCAGGGCAGTCCCTAGCCATTTGGGTGCCCTATGCAGCCCCAGACCTCCCCCAGGGTCTGGGAGGCAGGAGCTATGGGGATCCACTTTTGGGGGCTCCACAAGCCCAGACTGGCCTGGGGGATTAGCTGGGGGCCAGGAGCAGCCCACTCCGCTTCCCTCACCCTGGCTCCAGCCTGTCGCTCAGGGGAAGGGATCCCCACCACCACTCAGCAGCAGCGGCAGGAAGCGGAGCAGCCCAGCCCCAGCCCGCTTTACTCCACCAGCTCCCAGCTGTGGTGCTCTGCTTCCCACCACTGGTGAGAGCCGAGGGCAGTCATTTCCCCAACCCAAGTCATATGGCTGCGGCCAGGGCAAGGGAAGCAGAGTGGGCTGGGGCCGTGTCTCTCTGCTTCCTGCTGCTGGTGAGTGTGGGTCATTGGACGAAGAGGTGGAATGGGGGTGGGCTGCGGAGGGATTGGGGCGGAAGGGTAAGAGGCAGGGTGGAGGGAGTTGTCTGGGGCCCCACGCCCCCGCACTCTCCCGCCCTCCCCCGCCCGGGATGGCCCTGCCTGTTGCAGGGCGGGGCTGGCTGAGGGATAGGGCTGGTACTGGTGCTGGTGCATGTGCAGCACGCAGCTACCTAGGACACCATGAAATTTGGGGCAATTTGGTGCTGAAAATTTTGTGGTGCCCTAAGTAGCTCTGTATGCCTAAGGACGGTCCTGAGTCCTCCACTGAACACTCTTGAAGATCTCTGTTCTTCTGGTCTCCCCTTTTTGTACTCTATCTACCATATGTATGCATGCAAGAGTTGAATTCTTAGGATTATGCTGTAATGCAGGAGTCAGCAATCTTTCAGAAGTGGTGTGCCGAGTCTTCATTTATTCACTCTAATTTAAGGTGTTGCGTGCCGGTCATACATTTTAATGCTTTTAGAAGGTCTCTTGCCATAAGACTATATTATATAACTAAACTATTGTAAGTAAAGTAAACAAGGTTTTCAAAATTTTTAAGAAGCGTCATTTAAAATTAAATTAAAATGCGGATCTTACGCTGCCAGCCTGCTCAGCTCGCTGCCAGCCTGGGGTTCTGTTCACCTAGGCCAACAGCGGGCTGAGCAGGGCCTGCGGCCGGGACCTGAGACCTGGGCGGTGGTGGTTTCAGGGGTCAGGGCAGAGGGCGGGGGAGGAGGTTCAAGGCAGAAGGCTGGGGTGGGGGGGATTCATGGATTAGGGCAGAAGGCTGTGTGTGTGTGAGGGTTCAAAGGTCAGGGCAGAGGGCTGGGGGCGTATGGGGGTGCAGGGCAGAAGGCTGAGTGTGGGGGGGGTCATCAGGGCAGAGGGCTGGGGCTGTAGGGGTGCAAGGCAGAGGGCTGGGTGTGTGTTGGAGCAGGGGGGTTCAGGGCAGAGGGTTGGGGGTGCAAGGCAGAAGGCTGGGTGTGGGGGGGTCATCAGGGCAGAGGACTGGGACTGTAGGGGTGCAAGGCAGAGGGCTGGGTGTGTGTTGGGGCGGGGGGGTTCAGGGCAGAGGGTTGGGGGGTGCAAAGCAGAAGGCTGGGTGTGGGGGAGTTCAAGGGTCAGGGCAGAGGGCCTGGGGTATGGGGGTTGCAGGGCAGAAGGCTGAGAGTGTGGGGGGGTCAGGGCAGAGGGATGGGGCTGTGGGAGTGCAGGGCAGAAGGCTGGGTGTGTGTTGAAGTGGGGGGGTTGAGGGCAGAAGGCTGAGTGTGTGGGGGGGTCAGGGCAGAGGGCTAGGCGGTACGGGGGGTGCAGGGCAGAAGGCTGGGTGTGTGTGGGGTGTTGAGGGCAGAAGGGTGAGTGTGTGGGGGGGTCAGGGCAGAGGGCTAGGCGGTACGGGGGGTGCAGGGCAGAAGGCTGGGTGTGGGGGGGTGTGGGGGTTGAGGGCAGAAGGCTGAGTGTGTGTGGGGTGTCAGGGCAGAGGGCTAGGGGGTATGGGGGTGCAGGGCAGAATGCTGAGTGTGTGTGTGTGGGGTCAGGGCAGAGGGCTGGGTGTGGGGGGGTGTGGGGGTTGAGGGCAGAAGGCTGAGTGTGTGTGGGGTGTCAGGGCAGAGGGCTGGGGGTATGGGGGTGCAGGGCAGAATGCTGTGTGGGGGGTGTTGAGGGCAGAAGGCTGAGTGTGTGTGGGGCATCAGGGAAGCGGGGTGGGGGTTTGGGGGCTGCAGGGCAGAATGCTGAGTGTGTGTGTGGGGGGGGTCAGGGCAGAGGGCTGGGGTGCTCGGCTCGTAGGGGTGCTCCCAGCCCCCTGTCCTGCGTGGCTCATAGCAGGGGCCTGGAAGTGATGTGCCCTGTTCCACCTCCTTCCCCAAGGCCCCGTCCCTACCTCTCTCTGTCTCCTCTACGGAGCTGTGTACACACTGCCGCTCTTCCCCCTCCCTCGGGCCATCAATTGATTGGTGCAGGGAACGAGAGGGGATGGGGCAGGAAAGCACCACGCTGGGGGAAGAAGCGGGGGAGGGGGAAGCTTGGCTGCCACAGAACCAAGCTTCTGCCGCCTGCCCCCGCAGAGGAGAGCAGTAGGCAGGGGGGCTGAGTGGGCCTGGGGGCCAGGACTGCAGCAGGCAGCTGCGTGCCGCTCAAATCGGCGGTTGCTGACCCCTGCTGTAATGCTTCTCCTGCATCTTCTGTATAGTTTATTTCTGAAAAGTAGTAACTTATTTTTAAGTTTTATGGGCAAACCTAGCCCACTTAATTCTCCCAGCAGTCTCCCCTCTGCATGTGTTTTCAGTGTCACTGTCCAAAACAAAGGAACCTTGTACTATTATTGATTCAATTATACGTAAGCATACAATTCTGTCACAGATTCTGGGACATCTAGGGCAGAGCTGGAGCAACTCTCAGCCCCAGGGTGGCAGCCAGCCCCGGGGCAGCAGCCCCCAGAATGGCGACCAGCCTAGGGCATGCCAGAGCAGTGGCTGGTGTTGGGTCAGCGGGCTGGAGAAGCAGTAATCAGCCCCTGCCGCAGGAGCAGAAGTGGGGCTGGAGCAGCTGCCAGCCCCAGAAGTGCTCTGTTTGTCGCCCCACAGGATATTTTAGTAAAAGTCAGGGATGGGTTGCGGGTGTCTGAATTTTTGTTTATTGACTGTGACCTATCCCTGATTTTAATAAAAATACCTGTGACAGAATCTTAACCTTAACAATAAGTAAGTAGATACGGATAAAATATTTGAAAAAGTCTATGAAAACTACTAAACAAAGAAACATAGGCATGTTTGGCTGCAAGAGAGTAAAGTTAAAAATTATAAAAAAGTAGTACGTAAAGACAAGAACTGAGTTCAGGATTTCACATTTCTCCTGGATCAGCTAATAACATCAAATCTCTAAAAAAGTTAAGGAAAATGATCCCCACTGGTCTTTGTAAGGAAACTGAGAAAACAAATCCCCAAATTTGTGAATTTATTATTTTTTTTTAGCAATAAACATACCAAAAAATCTTGAATAAAGTAACCCATATTTATGTTATGTGTGTGCCTCAGGCAGATTGTGTATATAGAATTTTTAAACTGTGAAACACAGACTTGCAATCCTGTTAAGCTACGCCAGGGGTAGGCAACCTATGGCACCGGTGCCGCCTTCGGCACGCGATCTGATTTTCAGTGGTACTCACACTGCCCAGATTCTGGCCACCAGTCCGGGGGCCTCTGCATTTTAATTTAATTTTAAATGAAGCTTCTTAAACATTTTAAAACCTTTATTTACTTTAATACAACAAGAGTTCAGTTATATATTATAGACTTATAGAAAGAGACCTTTTAAAAACATTAAAATGTATTACTGGCACGCGAAACCTTAAATTAGAATGAATAAATGAAAATTTGGCCCACCATGTCTGAAAGGTTGCCGACCCCTGAGCTACGCCAAGCACAGAAAATATGACTATTTAGGGCTTCTGGTCCCACTGAATCTTACTGCAAGTTTGTAAATGGGAGCTATACTACAATACAGTCCTTATGTCTATTGCCTCTTGTGTGCCAACTTCTTCACCGATAGTGTTTCACAGGGCTAGCATACCTAGTTATCAATCTGTGGTGCTTTTGACTGTTCTAAAAGTTTAAGTAGTACATCTTGCCTCAATTTTTAACTGGGAGCCCCAGTAGAAACACCTCCAGGCTCAGGACAGAGCCTCCTTTGTAATACTGCTTATTTGCTGAGCTGTTTCAAAAACTGTTTGATTTTTGGTCAGTTGCACCAAATTTGCATAAATGAGCATCCTTAGAACCTTTTCCTACAAAAGTTTGTTTCCAAAGCCTAAATTCTTTTCAGTCTCTCAGGAGTTAAATACAATAACTGCAGAACTTTGCACAAAAATCGAAATCAATATGGAAGAGTGCCCAGCTACAGCTCAACTTGGACCCATTGCTCTTATGAGATTTGATCTCTTACAATAGTGTTCCAAGCATCCATGCGTTTCTCTACATGTGGTTTATGGTGGATGTATGAATCTGTGGAGTTGAAAAAACTCAGTGCCTTAGAATGACTAGAGCTTGTGGTAGAAGTTCTTAATGAGTTCAACTCTCTGTCCATTTTCCACATATATTTTTTGTCCTTAAGAGAAGTATTGACAAAATGCTAGCTCAGGGTCTTTAATGCTGTCTTAACTTCTTCTCAGCTAGGATCTTTCTTATTTCCCCTATTAGCTGTCCTCTTGCATTTACATCCTTATTTATTAAACTACCAAACATCCCTTTCTCTCTCAGGTAATGTTCCACTCTTTTACTAACATGGGTACATAGGATGACAGAATGTAGCTGTGAAAGAGGAAAGGGCCCCTTTGCAACACTTACACGGATATCTGGGCCATTGTTATGCACAAGTCTGAATCCTTTGGTCTGACCCCAACACTGCCCTCCATTTCTACCTAAACAAGCATGGGGTCCACAGGTCATCCTGCATGACTACTTTGTGACCAGACCATAGGTGCAGAGGACTTTGTTTGGGCCCAGCGCACTAAAGTGAATTTCTTCCTTAGGGTTCATAGGTAGGTCTCTACCAAATTCATAGGCCGTTTTGGTAAATTTCACAATCATAGGATTTTAAAAATCTGAAATTTCACAGTGTTGTAACCATGGGGGTCCTGACGCAAAAGGGGGTTGTGTGAGGTGGTTGCATGGATACTGTTGAGGGGATGTAGTATTGCCACCCTTACTGTTGTGCTGCTGCTGACGGCATCACTGCCTTCGGAGCTGGACCCCTAGACAGCAGCTGTGGAGTTTCCTGCAGCCAGGGGACGTTCCTGGAGCTGAGTCTGACCTGGCCCAGGGAGTGGATCATGCAGGAAAAGAGGAAGTTCCACCTTTTCCTAGCTAAGCCATCACCCACCCGTAAGGCTGGCCCTGCCCCCCGCATACCATGCCACCCTCACTTCTGTGCTGCTGCTGGCGTTAGCACTGCCTTCAGAACTGGGTGCTTGTTAGCAGCCACCACTCTATATTCTCCAGCCACCCAGCTCTGAAGGCAGCAAAGAAGTAAGGGTGGCAATACTGTGAGCCCCCTACAACAGCCAGGTTTCACAGGGGAGAGCAGATTTTATGGTCAAGAGCAGATTTCACAATCCATGATGTGTTTTTCACAACCATGAATTTGGTAGGGCCCTATTCATAAGGATCATGAATCTCCAAGACGCATACAGGTGACAAGAACCCAAAAATCAGTTATCAGAAAAAGAGGCAATCTGAAATGATATTATGATATGTTTTCTAGGTATAACAGTTTCCTATAACTTCAGATGTAATTAATGTGAATAAATGTTAGGTGACAGTACAGGTGTGTGTGATAAAGCTGACTAAAACATCCACATACACACACACGTGAGGTGCTCATATCCATGCAATAAATTGCAGAACTATGTATTGTTTACCATACACTTTTGACTGCCTGACCTGCACATTGCTCACTAATCAATCTCTGTAGGATTTATTCTAATATTTCAACCCCCTGAGCAGACTCAAAAAACTGTCTCAGAAATGTTTTCTTCTCTCCCTACTATTAACATGAGGAATTAAAATTATCTTAGCCTGAGGTCCAAAACGATAATCCCCAACAAGTGATGGGGTTTTTCTGTATAAAAATATAATTAATTCAAAGTTTCTCTCGTAGGACTGCAGAGCTAAAAATGGGAGCTTCATAGCACTGCAAAATAGAAAGATAACCCCTTTCCTAAGGCACCCCAGGACTCCGTTCTAGCCCCGTAAGATCCTAAGATAGGAGACTTAATAGATGTAAAATATTTAAGTAATGAAAAGCTATTCTGGGTTATGTCAGTGGTTTTCATGGCTTTTTATGAGCCTTGTACAGTTGGATAAGTGGTAATTAAGACATCTGGCTTTGCAGGTGGAAGGACAAGAAAAATAGTCCAATTTTTATAAAAAAAAAACCCAAACTTCCTGAACCATTCCACACATTGGTTTTCTGTAACAGGAAATGTAAGCAGAATGTATGATAGGTGGTATGAAGGCTTTCTGCGCACGTATTTGGTACCTGCATAAGTCACTCATGGCTTTGCCATTCATGAGTAATGTGAGTGATCATTCACACGCACAGTGGCATTCACTTTTGTGTGTGATCAGTCCAAAAATGTCTTTGTATAGCATCTATGAAAAAAACCCTGTATTTCCTAATTGATGGCACTATGCTAAATTTCTCTTGGGCCACTTATACATTATAGCGATCATCTTTGTTTATAAAATCATCTTATCCCTGATAGATTTTTGAAAAGCTGATTTTCTGTTGCATCTGCATCTATTGGACTTGACATCTGTAAATCAAGGTGGTTATGCTGAACTGTAAATCTGAATTTGTCCCAGTATTGTTGACCAGAGAACCCGTTCCGAGTTTTAGGATTGTGAGGAAGTGTCTGCAAGTCACTGTGAAAATCTCCCCAATTAAAAACAATTCACAGAAGCATTTTACAAACCCCGTTCTTACAGCTATTTTTTCCTTCTTTCTCAGGGCATTTGACAATGACTCTTTAAATAAGTGTTGTTCATCCAAAATGTAACATTCAAAGACCTGTTCAGTTAAACTATTTTATAAACAGGCCTCAAATTTATTTTTAGGAAAACTGTGAGACCTGTATGTGCTATATAAACCCTAAAACAAAACAAAAAAGCTTCCGTATTAGTGGAGATTTTACAGAGCAAAGATTAATATTCACAATACTAAGACCAAAGGAGCTAAAAAATGTAAGGGAAGTTTGCAAAATAATATTTATGCATTACTCAATATGTACTTGTATAAATATAAAAGGGTTTACAACACTTTAAGAAAAATTCTTCTTTTAGAACTTTGACAACTCCAACACTTAAGCAAAGTTGTTATTCCAAGTACTTACCCCCGCTACCACTCCCTTCTCTGCGGCTACGCGCACTGCCATCTCTGCCAGATTTAACACGCTAGAACAACAGTGAAATAAATTTCAAGGAATACACACAAAACCCCTATTTAGCATAATTATATTAGATAGAATTGCTGAAGCTCAAAATTCAATTTACTGCTATAAAAAATAGAGAACACTAAATTGGAATTAAATTACAGTAATATTGTATTGTGCAACTAAAATCTTGTTTCTTCAGTACAAAAAGTTGCATTTAAAATCAGTTAAATACAATGTTTACACAGAACTAATGAAGTTCAAATAAAAAATATTCAATAAAATTTGTTCTTTCAGATAACATTTATATAAGAATAAAAATACCTTACATGAAGTTTTGATTAGTACAGCTGAAAAAATTCTCAAGGTATCCCGCTCTACATGAGTTCAAAGTAGTATTTGCCTACTAACATCTTGTAAATCCAAGAAGTGTTTTATTATTGTAAAGATTCAAGTGGGGAGGAAGAAAATTTAGAAAGAGAAATATTTACCTCACAGGTCTTAAATTTCTAATATTTGGCACAGCACTGTATGTCAGGAAAAGAGTTAAATTAATTTGTCGTTGAGTGCTAAATCTAACATGAAGGCAATGGTAAATATTATAAAAACTATGTTTAAAAAGTCAACTTTCTTGGAATGAGGAAAGGACCACAAACACCTTCCAGCTGTGTTATTTTTAGGATTATTTTAAAATGTTACTGTTATTTTGTCCAAGCAATACCTCTGTATTGCTCGATTGATTGGGCCTCTGATTTCGTAATCTCAATATTCAGATGCATATATCTTGTCAATTACAGAAAATATACATCTTAATAAGGAGCTTTTTGATGGACAGTTGCAAAGATTCAATATTTAGAGCCTCCATCTGTTAATTTATTTTTTAAAAAGTTCTAACTAAATTCAGTGTATAAAATTAAGAGCCTGTTTAAAAAAGATGTGTGGACTATACCGACCTGTGGTTGAAAACCTAGATCATGTGACATAAAATGACTTTCTTAAGCAGTTTATTTTAATATTAGTTGAAATTGTTTAGCTGAGTGGAGATTCAGTAATAACAAGTTAGCTGAGGTTCTTTAAAGTCTTAACATTTTAGGACCTGATCCTGGAAACATGATGTACACATTTAACTTAAAAGCATGAAGCATAATCTAGTTAAGTTCCAGTGAAGGGAGTAATCCCTTTGAACTCAGTGTGACTACAGACATGAAGTTAAGCATCTGCATGACTGTGTGCAGGATTGAGGCCTTTGCCATCATCTATGCTATAAATACAACAGTGTCTGGTGGATTATTTATTACCTCCATCATAACCAATCTTCTCACAGTACCCTAAAGATGTACGTAAATTCACATGCAAAGGGTCTAGTTTTACTTTGTGCATGGTTTTTATTACTTGATTTTAATTTATCTTGATCTCCAGTTAATGGTTACATCATGTATAAGTGAAAACAAAACGGCACTTAAAAAATTCTGGAGACTGAGCAGCTGCAAAATGATCCTAACAGTCTCTAAATGGTATGTACTGTATAACATACAAAGTGCGGGCACATGCATTCCAACTTCATACCCACAGCACTGTGTAAAGCTCTTAAGTATTTCAAACATAAGGGCAAATTTAAAAGGAAAAACTGAAAACGAAGGTAGTGGGTCTAATGTGGAACAAGTAGGTTCTATGTGTCGGCGTTTCATTTGTGAAAACGCAAGATCAAATTCTCTAATGGCTCACAAGTGGAAATGAGTTTGCTTTACATCCTATTCCCACGTGGATGACAGAATCATTTCTGGCACAACTGGCAGCCTCTGGCCAAGAGAGGCCCAGGACTGGAAGAGCAGAAATGTGTTGCATATAGAACTGAGATGCACTAAGGAAAATCATATGATGTCGGTACATATTATCCCTAGTTCACATCACAGCTTATCAGGCGCTCATTTTCAGTCATTAAATTCACATAGAGAAATAAATACACAATGCTACTACCTGTATTTGAACCAATGCCAATAAGGTTTTGTAAATTTGTGTACCAGTGTGCGTGCATCTCTTTTAAATGAAATTCCAGGGAAATGTTAATGCACTAAGGAATATTCAGGTGAATATTCACCTACCCCACAGATGTTTCCAGATCTCTGGCTGGATACCTTTAAGTGCTTGTCTACACTTGGAAATTTACAGAAATAGTTATTCTAGATTAGTTATTTTGATATAAGCCCCCGTGTGGACACTCTTATTACAGAATAAGAGTGGCCACATAGGAGTTTTCCAGAATAGCTATTTTGGTAAATTTCCAAATGTGGACAAGATCTTAGTAAGACTCACTGAAAAGCAGGGCATATTCCACAAATATTTAATTATCTATTTACTGCCTCACCACTTGGCACAATAGTAAAGAGATCATGGCTTGGCCTGAAATATTGAGGAAGGGAAACTGAGTTTAATTGCTGTTGAAAACAGAGAGCAATAACTGACCTGTGCCTTTCTTTGCAGACTGAAATCAGTATTTGGCAGGGAAACATAAAGGGTGATTTTTCTAATTTTTGAGCTACAGAACTCTCAACCTCTAACAACTGGAGAGGCACAAAGTGAATCATAGTGTGAGACACTTATTTTGCATTGCAATGCTGGTGTTATGAAAGAATATGTAGGAAAAGACGGTTACTCACCTTCGTAACTTTTGTTCTTCGAGATGTGTTGCTCATATCCATTCCAATTAGGTGAGCGCGCACCGCGTGCACATTCGCTTGAAGATTTTTACCCTAGCAACACTCGGTGGGTCGGCTGGGTTGCCCCCCAGAGTGGCGCCGCTACGGCGGTGAATATATACCCCTGCCGACCCAACCGCCCTTCAGTTCCTTCTTGCTGGCTACTCCGACAGTGGGGAAGGAGGGCGGGTTTGGAATGGATATGAGCAACACATCTCAAAGAACAACAGTTACAAAGGTGAGTAACTGTCTTTTTTCTTCTTTGAGTGCTTGCTCATATCGATTCCAATTAGGTGACTCCCAAGCCTTACCTAGGCAGTGGGGTTGGAGTGAGATGTCGCAGAATGTAGAACTGCTGAGCCAAATGCCACGTCATCTCTGGACTGTTGTACCAATGCGTAATGTGACCCAAAGGTGTGGACCGAGGACCAGGTAGCTGCACGACATATCTCCTGGATGGGTACGTGAGCCAGGAAGGCGGCAGATAAAGCATGAGCCCTAGTAGAATGTGTGGTGAGGTGGCTCACTGGAATATGAGCCAAGTGATAGCAGGTGCAGATGCACGACGTCACCCAAGATGAAATTCTCTGGGAGGAGACAGGTAGGCCCTTCATTCGATCTGCTACCGCAACGAAGAGTTGGGGTGTTTTACGAAAGGGCTTTGTTGGCTCGACATAAAAAGTGAGAGCCCTACGGACGTCTAGGGAGTGCAGTTGCTGCTCTCGGCGTGAAGAGTGTGGCTTCGGGAAGACGACTGGAAGGAAGATATCTTGGTTGATATGACAGGCCGATACCACTTTAGGGAGGAAGGCTGGATGTGGTCGCAGCTGTACCTTGTCCTTCTGAAACACTGTATATGGGGGGGTCGACCGTGAAAGCCCGAAGTTCAGAGACTCATCTTGCCGATGTAATGGCTACGAGGAATGCTGTCTTCCAGGACAGGTACAGCAGTGAGCAGGTTGCCAGCGGCTCAAAGGGAGCAGCCATAAGTTTGGCTAGAACAAGGTTAAGGTCCCAGGTTGGGGCAGGCAGCGGACTTGTGGGTATAAACATTCCAAGCCCTTGAGGAACCTTGAAACCATGGGGTGAGAGAAGACCGAGCGCCGTTCTCCACTGGGTGGAAGGCAGAGATGGTCGCCAAGTGCACCTTTATTGATGAAACAGCTAAGCCTTGTTGTTTTAGGGACCAGAGGTAGTCCAAGATGGTAGGAACCGGTGTCTCGGTAGGAACAGCGTTATGCTGCTCGCACCAGCAGAAGAAACGCCTCCACTTGGCTATATATGTTAACCTAGTGGAAAGTTTCCTACTACCCAGGAGTACTTGTACTGAGGCAGAGCAGCGTAGCTCAGACTGGCTTAACCATGCAGCAACCATGCTGTAAGGTGAAGAGGCTGCAGGTCTGGGTGGTGAAGTCTGCCGTGGTCCTCAGTTATGCGATCCGGCCAAAGAGGTAGGGGGATTGGGTTGGCCAGCGAGAGGTCGAGCAACATGGTGTACCAGTGTTGCCTCGGCCACGCTGGAGCAATCAAGATCAGGGTGGGTTCTGTCTCTGCGGAGCTTGAGTAGGACCCTGTGGACCAGCGGGAATGGTGGAAAGGCGTAAAGGAGATGTCTCGTCCATGGTATCAGGAACACGTCTGATAGGGAGCCCAGGGAGTGACCCTGGAAGGAGCAGAACACATGGCATTTCCTGTTCTTGCGGGAGGCAAAGAGGTTTATGTGGGGAGAACCCCACTTCCGGAAAACAGAATGGATAATGTCCAGGTGAATCGACCACTCGTGAGACAGGAAGGATCTGTTGAGGTGATCTGCCAGAGTGTTCTGAACCCCTGGGAGAAAAGATGCTACCAGGTCGATCGAGTGAGCTATGCAAAAGTCCCAGAGCTGGATGGCTTCCTGACAAAGGGGGGAGGAACGTGCGTCGCCCCGCTTGTTTATGTAAAACATGGCCGTTGTGTTGTCTGTAAACACTGAGACACAACGGCCTTGTATATGCTCTTGAAACACCTGGCACGCAAGGCGGACTGCCCTCAGCTCCCATATATTGATGTGCAAGGTCAGTTCTTGAGCTGACCAAAGGCCTTGAGTGAGAAGATCCTTGAGGTGGACTCCCCAACCCAGAGATGACGTGCCTGTTGTTAGGACCACTGAAGGTTGCAGCGGGTGGAAAGGCATCCCTGCGCAGACCAGGGCAGGTGACAGCCACCAGTTCAGGGAGTTTATGATGCTCGGGGGGATCGTGAGGATCATGTCTATGCTATCTCTGCCTGGGTGGTATACCGAGTTGAGCCAAGTTTGAAGGGGACGGAGGTGTAGTCTGGCGTCTTTGGTCACGAATGTGCTGGATGCCACGTGACCTAGGAGGCCGAGACAAGTGCGAGCCGAAGTTGTCGAGAAGTTTTGCAGGCCTTGGATAATTGATACTATTGCCTGAAACCGGGGCTGTGGTAAGCAGGCTCTGGCTAGAGTGGAGTCCAGGATGGCCCCAGTGAAGTCTATTCTCTGAGTGGGAACCAGAGTGGATTTTTCTATATTGATCCTCAGGCTAACTGCCTGAATAGGTCCTTGATGATGCCCACATGATGGGTGACTTGCGTCTCGGAGGTCCCTCGAATGAGCCAATCGTCGAGATACGGGAAGATGTGTACTTGATGACGACGGAGGGAGGCGGTGGCTACAGCCATGCATTTTGTGAATACTCGTGGGGCCGTAGAAAGGCCAAACGGAAGGACTGTAAATTGAAAATGTTGATGGTTGACCGCAAAACGGAGGTACCGCCTATGCGGTGGGTAAATAGCAATGTGAAAATACGCGTCCTTCATATTGAGGGCGGCATACCAGTCTCTGTGATCCAAGGACGGGATGATAGTCCCCAGGGATACCATGCGGAACTTCAACTTTATCATGAATTTGTTGAGTCCTCGCAGGTCTAGGATAGGTCTCAGACCTCCCTTTGCTTTGGGGATTAGGAAATAGCAGGAATAAAACCCCTTGCCCCTCGAGTCTTTCGGTACCTCCTCTATAGCTCCCATGGTTAGGAGCGTCTCTACCTCTTGAAAGAGGAATTGCTCGTGAGAGGGGTCCCTGAAGAGGGACGAGGATGGGCGGTGGGAGGGAGGGGCGAAATAAACTGGAGGTGGTATCCGAATTCTACCATGCGTAGGACCCAACCATCCGAAGTGAGTTGGGCCCATGCAGGGAGGAAATGGGAGAAGCGGTTGTAAAAAGGCGGAAAAGGATCCTGGGAAAGAACTGGTATGCCGTCCTCAGGCATCCCTTCAAAAGTTCGGTTTGGGTCCCGCCGGTGGTTTGGTGGGGCCCTGATTTTGACCCCTTGTGGCCCAGACTGCCTTCTGCGATTCCCCCGACCTTGTCTTCTGCCAAAGTCCTGTCATGGCCTAGGCGAGTGGTAAGCTCGCTGAGGCTGACAACGGAAGAACCTGCGCTGAGTCACTAGGGTGTGCATTCCCAGCGAGTGCACGATCACCCTGTTGTCCTTTAGGCTCTGCAGCCTAGGGTCAGTCTTTTCAGAAAATAGGCCTTGGCCCTCAAAGGGCAAGTCTTGTATAGTCTGTTGTAACTCAAGTGGGAGGCCTGACACCTGAAGCCAGGATATTCTTCTCATGGCCACTCCTGAGGCCAGAGTTCTGGCTGCTGAGTCGGCTGCATCCAGTGAGGCTTGGAGAGAGGTTCTTGCCACCTTCTTTCCTGCTTCCAAGAGGGCTGCAAACTCCTGGCGGGAGTCTTGGGGAACTAGCTCCGTGAATTTGCTCACTGCCGTCCAGGTGTTGTAGTTGTATCGGCTAAATAGCTCTTGCTGGTTTGCCACCCTGAGTTGGAGGCCTCCAGCAGAGTAAACCTTGCGGCCCAATAAGTCCAAGCGCCTAGACTCCTTGGATTTTGGAGCAGGAGTTTGCTGGCCCTGGCACTCCCTCTCATTAACCGATTGCATGATCAGGGAGCAGGGAGGAGGGTGCACATACAAATACTCGTACCCTTTCGAGGGTACCATGTACTTCCGCTCAACTCCCCTGGCCGTGGGTGGAATAGAGGCTGGAGATTGCCAGATGGTATCGGCGCTTGCCTGAATCGTACAAATAAAGGGCAAGGCTACTTTTGTGGGGGTGTCAGCTGATAAAATATCCACCACAGGGTCCTCTCTCTCCGGGACCTCCTCCACCTGAAGATTCATATTCTGGGCCACCCGCCTCAGAAGATCCTGATGGGCCCTCAGGTTAATTGGGGGAGGACCGGAGGAGGATGTCCCCGCCATTGCCTCATCTGGAGAGGAGGAAGAGGAGAGGCCAGGTACAAGAGGGTCCTGCGTGGGCTCTTGTTCTTGGGCGGTGTCAGGTTCAGGTGGGACCTGAGAGTCTGTCGGCGGAACGGATGCTTCATCCAAACCCGCAGGAGGGGGGCGGCTTACAGTCGCCTCTGGCACCCGGTGTTCAGATGGCATGGAGCGTGGGGCTTCTGGGTGTGCACCTTGGGCTTGATGATATGCCCAAGGTGTCCAGAACGACCACTGATGAGGCCCTTGTTCTTGACCTTGGGTCTCCTGGAAGACTCGACTGGGCATGTCTGAGTCACGGTCCTGTGCATAGGAGTCACTGTCCGCGTGAGATGACACTGAGGTGTGTCTAGACGGCCGAGGAGCTGAGAAACCCTGAGAAGGGACCATGTCTCTAGACGATCTCTCTCGGTGCGGCACTGGGGAGCAGTACCGGGCGCCATAACGGTACCGTGAACAAGACCGGGACCTGCGACTGTAACGGTGCCAGGAGGTTGACCGGGATCTCAAGGCTCGTCGCCTGGAGTGACTGCGAGAGATGCGGTGCCAGGTACGGTGTTGGGAGCTGGATCGGTACTGGGAGTGCCGGGCTGGCGAACAGGACGCTGAGCGGTGCTGCAAGTGCGACCGGTACCATGATGGAGAGCGGCGTCGGGACTGCAAATGGCGTCGGGACCAGGATCGGCGACGGGACTGAGAACACTGGTGGGACCGAGATCTTGATCAGTGCCTCTCAGCGGTGCCGACGGAGGGTGGCCTCAGCAGGGCAGGCTTGCCAATAGACTGAATAACCTGCACCGGCGGTGTGGGGGGTTGAGGCAGTGCAGACTCCGTCATTGCAATCAAGTCCCTTGCTGTGGAGAAGGTCTCAGGTGTGGACAGGATAGTGAGCTCAACCACAGCACGCGCTGGGGAGCTTTCAGGCACTGGACTCAACGGTCCTTGTGGGACCGGAATCGATGGTGCCGAAGCTGGCGGTGCTGCAGCAGGTGTCAGTGCCGGGCGGTCCGACTTAGGCGGGTGCTCCGACTGTGGTGCAGGCGGCACTGAAGCAGTGGGAGTCTTATGATGCTTCTTGATCCACAGTGACAGGGAACGGTGCCGAGCCGACATCGGTGCCGGCGACGGTCGGTGCCGAGGGGCCTTAGCAGTACCGGGGCGATCCGGAGCCGAAAGAGCACTTCTCCCTGATACAGACTGTTTAGCGCTCGGTGCCGAGGGCGTTGGACTACAAGCTGCCTCCATCAGGAGCTGTTTGAAGCGAAAGTCCTGCTCTTTCTTCATCCTCAGCTTAAAGGCCTTACAGATCCGGCACTTATCTGAGAGATGGGATTCCCCAAGGCACTTAAGGCAGGAGTTGTGGGGATCTCCCGTTGGCATCGGCTTATGGCAGGCCGAGCACAGTTTGAAGTCCAGTGACCTGGGCATGAGCCCTGGTATCGGGTGGGGGGAAGGGGCTAATCCCCAATCCCCTCGCTACTATATACACTAAATATATTATAGAAACGACTAAAACTAACTACAACGATAGAGATTATAACTATATACACAACTATTAATAAGGAACTATGAGTAGCTAGGGAAGTGGAGATCAGCACTCCACTGTTTCAACGACCAACACGGGAGGTAAGAAGGAACTGAAGGGCAGTTGGGTCGGCAGGGGTATATATTCACCGCTATAGCGGCACCACTCCAGGGGGCGACCCAGCCGACCCACCGAGTGTTGCTAGGGTAAAAATCTTCCGGCGAACGTGCACGCAGCGCGCGAACACCTAATTGGAATCGATATGAGCAAGCACTCGAAGAATGACACATTGTTTTGATTGACATAACATTCCAGTCATCTGCAAATTAGCCTCTCCAAATTATGGTTAATTTATCATAGCTGTATAAAATTACTGTATTAGAGTTTGTGCTTCTATATACCTATGTTGTGATTAAATGGAGAAGGATAGTATTCGGCACCTAGTCCCTGGACTTTCAGTGATTAATGTATCAAGTCAAAATGAAATATTACATTTTTAACATCACTGAGATATTACTATAATCTTAAACAACTAAGTTAAACAATCTAATTGTTTAAATATTTTCACTAGTAGTTTAATGCACAGAAGTAGTAAGTGTTCAAAAGTGCCCAGAAAACTCAGGTTCACATCATCAAGATGTTAAAAACAAACAAAAACACCTAACCAAACAAAAACAGTATTTGTATACAAAGTGTGAATATTTTTTTAAAAAAGGAAAAAGGTGCTTTTCTTACATTTCTTAATATTTGCAGGCCTATGCTGCATAAGTAGGAATTCAGGAAAAAGTAGTGCTGATATTGTATACAAGAGAGTAATTACCTCTAGAAACCCAGAGACCTCCGCCCTCCAACTAAAAATTAATCCAGTTTTTATACAAGTTTAGTTTCTGACCTTTCCTGAGTAGAGTTTACCAGTTATTTCATGTTGTGGCAAAGTGAGTGTGTTTGTAATGTGGACCATTACCCACTAGAGATAAAACAGAACCAATTTAACTCATTTCAGTGAGAACCTCTTGGAGTTGTAATCTGAAAAGGTAATGTTTTATCTGCTTAGTTTTGTTACTAATGTCATAGTGTGGTGGCAGCACCACCAAAGTTAAGACTGAGCCTTGCTTACTGTTTAGCAGCCAATTTTTCTAAATGCATTAAGTCCCACATGCTTCGGGAAATTGTCTTCAAAACTCTTATGTTGCAACAGGGGTTGTGGTAGAGTTTGTGGTGCAAATATGGGGCCATATGATTGAGGAGTTCCCAATAACTAGGGCCCTACCAAATTCACGGCCATGAAAAACTCATCACAGACTGTGAAATCTGTATAGTATAGGGTAAAAGATCAGATTTCACAGGGAGACCAGCGTTTCTCAAACTAGGGATCCTGACCCAAAAGGGAGTTGCAGGGGGGTCGCAAGGTTATTTTAAGGGGAGTTGCGGTATTGCCACCTTTACTTCTGCACTGCCTTCAGACCTGGGTGGTTGGAAAGCGGCAGCTGTTGGAACAGGCGCGCAGCTCTGAAGGCAGCGCTGCACCCGCAGCAGTGCAGAAGTAAGGATGGCAATACCATACCATGCGACCCTTACCTCAGTGCTGCTGCTGGCAGAGCTGGGATTCCAGCCAGCAGTTGCTGCTCTCCAGCTGCTCACTCTGAAGGCAGATCCTCCGTCAGCAGCAGTGAAGAAGTAAGGGTAGGAGTACTGTAACACCCCAAGAACCTTGTGACCCTCCAATATTCCTTTTTGGGTCAGGACCCTTACACTACTTTGAATTTTCATTTTTAAATAGCTGTAATCATGAAATCTACAATTTTTAAAATCCCAAGACCATGAAATTGACTAAAATTGACTGTGAATTTGGTAGGGCTCTACCAATAACCATTCCCCACATTATGAGCTTCTTTACATTTTCAATATGCAGTGAAATATATGTAGCTAGTGAGATTACCTTGAATACTGGTATGATATGAGGGGCCAGGAAATATTTCTTGGAGTAAATTTGGAGTCATTTATCAAGAAGTTTCTCAGATACAGCCCTCTCCCCCAATAAGGAGCTGATTTTAGTATTCAATTTGCTCTAAAGTCCACGTACATAATAAGATTGTCTTGAAACCTGGTATTCCATGACTGGGCTTGCGGTAGATTTTGAGGTAGAAGGGGGAGGGGAAGAGAATACATATTGAAATGAATGGGTCAGATCACAGCACTTAAGAGCTGTTGTCAGGCTGTATTCACCTCCATGAGGTGTTTGGATTCACCTGAAAACATTCCCTTGAGATGAATGAGTCACTTCACATCTCTGCAATCCTCCTATGCTGCAGAAGGTTGTGCAGAACCCCTTCTCCCTATGACAGTCCCAAAAGTGGAGTACAGACTTTGGTGCTCCCTCTCATCCTTGCTACTACCATCTGGTAGATGTGCTCTTCACAGGCTTTTGTTTATCACCTTCCTACCTGCCCTTGATCCTACTGGAGGGCACAATGGAGGGCAGAGCTGGTACCTGAGTGACAGTGAGGTAGTCCCAGTAAGCTGTCTTGTGCCCCTCGTCATGCCCCCTTCACTACTACCACTTCCTCAAAGCCAAGGGAAATTCACTGCCCAAAAACTTCATAAAGGCAGAATGTTAAAGTTGACTAGATGTGCCTTGTACCTTACAGAATGCACCTATATTTAAACCTCTGAAAACCAAAGAATCCAAGAGTTATGGCAAAACCAACTTAAACATCTGTAAACCAGGAAGTGAACATTCACTCTAGCTAGGCTAAAGTATTATAGCAAATATTATTTTACTGTTCATTGTGCTAGGCAGTGAAGCTACATAATGAAAATGTTTTCCTATAAAAAGTGGATTTTTTTTTCAAACATACCTGTTCCCTTATTTCTTTTAGTTTTTCTACTCTCTTGAGCTTTGTCACATATTCTTGAACTTCTTTCAGCCCCATATCTGTGCAGACACGAACTAAGAACCGTAGACCTAATTGTACATTAAAATATATATTTAGAAAAGGGCTTGAAAGCAGGTGAAAAAATAGCAGTATGTTTAACCTAGTAAAACTAATTTATAGAGTAGCAGCACGGTCTTCTGGACATAGCAAAGAACTGGGGATCAGGGGTTCCTGTTTTCTAATACCAGCAACTCAGACTGGAATCTTATGCAAGCAATTTTAATTTTTCTGTGATTGACTGTAGAATGGTTAATAAAACTTAAGGGATGTTATGAAATTTAGTTACTTAGTGTTTGTGAAATGCTTCGAAAATAAAAAGCATTATACATATGCTAAGCTGTTATTGCAAAACCATTCCCCAATAGCATTTTATTGAAAATAAATCATCAATGCCAAATGAGCTGAAAAGAATGGACACGAGCATAGTTACATTTTCTAATTACTCCAGTGCTGAGTCAGCACTTCAGATGCATGGTGGGTGGCCTTTTAGCTCCTGCGTTAATATCTCTCTCTATAGAGTTCAAAAATGGATATGAAGGCTAAATGTGACTATGGCTGTCTATGCTATGGAGACTATGGCTATGTCTACACCACAGACTTTATCGCAGCACACTTGTATTGCTGCAGCTGCGCTGCTGTAAGGTCTCCTGTGTAGCCACTTTATGCCACTGGAGAGAACTCTCCTGTTTGCATAATTAATCCACCCCCAACGAGCAGCGGCAGCTATGTCTGCGGGAGAGCATCTTCCTTCAACATACCGGCTCTTTTGTTGGTGAAACTTATGTCAGTCAAGGGTGTGCTATTTCACACCCCGACTGACAAAAGTTTTACCGACAAAAGTCCTAGCGTAGAGATAGCTATGCTGGTATAGGCTATGCCGGCACAGCACCGTAGTGCAGACGCAGCCTACACTCACAGAAGGGGTTTTTCTGTTGCTGTAGGAACATCACTTCCCTCAATAAAGCCCTCTTCCATTGACATAGATGTATCTACACTGGGGGTTTTGTCAGAATAGCTATGCCAGTCAGAGGTGTGGTTTTTTCACACCCCTGACGGATGTAACTATGCTGATATAACTTTTCAGGGTAGACCAAGCTTATATGATAAAATAGGAAGAACTTAGGGGAAGAGAGAACTCCTTTGAGACACAGTTTTGGAAAAGAGCTGCCACTGTCTCTGCATGCCCAGCAGCATGGAATGACACCTATCTAAATATGACACTAAACTATCAATAACCAGTAAACAGAAGAAAACATCAACATCTAGTTAAAAGGTGATTTAACAACAGCTGATGAAGCACAGGGAGATGAGAGAGTTTCTGACTCATTGGCTTTAGAAATTAATAGAACAGTGGAATGATGAACAGTGACTACTTTCCTAGTAGTTCTGTACTGCATCCTCAGTGTCATGGATTTGTGCCGGCAATGTTCAAAGAATGTTACAATTACTGAAAGATTTTTAAAATAGTCCACTCCTTTGATTCACACACTACAAATATTAACATGGCTTATATTTTTTTTACCTATAGATCTTAAAGTGAGAAACCATTTTGCAAAACTTGCGTTGCCACTGTTGACTTAAGTAAGGCAAAAGTTTTGTTTTTCTACTACAGTAGACCTCTGTAAAGCCTGCTGTTCAAGAGAATTTAGGAAACTTGGTAAAATTACTAGCTGAAAAAAATGCTGCAAGTCTACTTTTAAAATATAGTAAATGTTCTGCCTTAAACTGTTTAAAAATGTAATTCTGGTAAGTGGCTAACGGATTGTTGTAGTACTGAGGTTTGAAACAATAAGTGAGGTAATGGGGCTGCTACGGCAACACAGAGCAATGGTTCCCAAACCATGCTCTGTGATGCTCTTCGATTCACCCACAGAGCTGCTTCTGCCACTAGGGAAGCATCTATCAGTCTTCATGAAGTGATGTTTCCTGTTACCATGTATCCCCAGTCTGGCAGTCTCTAAGGGTTTCCAGAGACTACTTGAACAACTAAAAACTTTAAAAAAAATGCTTCATGCCTTTTTGGGATACTTGGTTTTGGTAAAACTTTTAACCACAGTAAGATGTGTAGACTATAAAATGGAAGGATGGCAAACACATGAAGAGAAACAATCTGGCCTGGGGAGATGACAGTAGTAGGGTCTACAGGTAACAACGGATGTTTCTGTAAGTACACACACAGAACTTAAAGGGTTGGTCTACACTGGGAACTTATATTGGCATAGCTACATCTCTCAGGGGTGACAAATCCACTCCCCAGTGATACATAGCTATGCTGATCTAACCCCTGGTGTAGACAACACTAGGTCGATGGAAGAATTCTGTTGACCTAACTACTGACTCTCAGGCTACAACACACTTCCTTCAGTATAACTGTCACTCAGGAGTGTGAAAAATCCACACCCCTGAGCAATGTAATTATACTGCCCATAATCCCCATGTAGACAGCTCTATGTCAGCGGGAGAGCTTCTCCCGCTGACATAGCTATCGCCTCTCATGGAGGTGGAGTTATTAAAACATCTTCACCAGAAGTGTTACAATGGCCATAAGGGAGGTGGATAACCTACGCTGATAGGAGAACTCCTCCCATCAGCATAGGTAGCGTCTACACTCAAGCACTACAACAGAACAGCTGCAGCTGTGCCACTGCAGTGGTTTAAGTGCAGACATACCTGGAAGAGTAAATAAACAGCACCAGTTATAAAACTGCAAGAAGATAGGAGGAAGGAAGTCAGTAAGCAAGTTTATTTCCATCTTCTTTCCTCAATATTGCCCTAGTATTACTTTAGTCAAGCCCTAGAGTTATCACAAGGAATGTGCAGAATTAGTATTGGGAAAGAAGGTAGTCTGTGAGAATATTTTCTATTTTTAAAATACTTACATAATATGGATTACTAATAGATATATTCAATATAGCATAGAGTTTCCTTTACCTTGAAAACTGCACCACTCAATGAAACAACTTACATTCAACATTCTCTGGAAATTTTCTGTGTATCTCCTTATATGTATCTAGAGCTTTTTGGTAGTTACCTGCAAACAAAATAAACAACAGCACACACACAGGTATGTACAATGGCACAGTATCAGACCAGAAACTGATGTGATTCGGTACTTTCCAGCTTTTTTCAGCTGCTTTATTTTTAAGAGTACATGGTTTAATAATCCTAGATCACAACTGATGCAGTTAAAGTTGGCATTCTTTAATTACCTGACTATAATAATTAAAGCTGGTTGTGAGCAGCTGAAAAAAATTCAAATGTGTTTTTTTAAATGATGGGGGGGTGGGGCTCAAACTGAATTGGAATGTGCTGGTAGGACATACTGGGGATTTTCCCAGTATATCTAATGAACATAATGGTGGCCAAGCTGTCTTGCTCCTTTGCTGGGAAAGCTCTTCTGTGCTAGAGTTTGCTTGGGTGCTGACTTTATCTTTCAATTCACATGGTCACTCAGCTTTTACTCCCCCATCCCACAGAATCAGGTAACTAGGCAAACAACATAAGAAAATCTGCAAATTTGTCATTCGGTTCTTCTCTGTAAGGCTCTAAAGGAGCAAGGGAAAGAGTGGGAACAATAGGACAGCATGAAAGAAAAGTATTATTTATTAAAATATCTTAAGTGTGTGTTGGTGCTGAACAATACAAAGAGGAAGACACGGTTTCTGTCCCAGTGTGGTTATGATCAATAGCAGATTCAGATTGTAGAATCCCAGTTATAAAATTCAGAAGATGAGAGCTCAGTCTCGAAGTGGCAATATGTATTCTGTTTGTACAATTTAAATTTTCAATTTTTTTTTTAATATCTAGAAATTGTATCCACTACATATATTGTAAATGTGGTCTGTTCAGCTGAGCAACTCTAGAAATTTCTTCCTACTTGGCTATTGTGACATCATATGGTGCTCTGACATAAATCAAATACAATATGACTATTTACACTAGTTTGGCCTGTTCTCTTTACTTGCACATGACTGCTCCACTCATAGGTACAAGACAGTACAAAGAGAAGTAACTAAATCCAGGACTTCAAGGAAGGTAATGCTTTGATATACAGAAAATTCACAAAGCAGAAGCATGCTACTGGCTAAGGAGATTTTAGAACCAAGACCTCATCGTGCAGATGTACAAAAGATCAGCAGATAAAAATTCAAAATATATAAAGTAAAAAAATACCAATTATAAAAAAATCACAGAACAAATAAAGACACTTACCACTTCTTCTGTAACAACTAGCAACCATCAATTGCCATTTCACTTGCGTTGGTCTATGAATAAATAAATAAAACCATTTAGTATACAGTACTACCAAATGATGAAATAGATGAATTGTTCTGTGAAGTTCAAAGTATTGGTGTACATCCACTATTAAACCAGTCTCACAAAATTCTACTCGTCGGCTCACTCACGGTGAATCCTTTCTAGGAAGGGCACATAAACTAATTGCATTTTTTCATTATTAGCAAGTTTAAAGATATAGCTATGTGTGGATTGGTAAGCTGCCATGGCAATTCTTCAAAGCTGACCAAAACCATATGTGGAAAGTTCTTAGGACTGTACAGTCCTGTCTGATTGTTAATATGTCTTAGAAAATATTGCATTCTAACAATTTGTAGGGAGGCTTCTCTAGTGGAAATCTAGCATTTTTCTTTACCTTCCTGGCTGTACTGTTCATCCATTATTTATTTTTTTTTTTATTCAACCACAGGTCAAGCCAATTTGACCTCCAAACAATTTCTCTGTTTGCAGTCTAGTGTTCTGCAAAATAAGCTTATGTAAGACAAGTCTGCTGCATATTTTTCAGTTGCAGCACGTGTGTGCCTGCTGCACACAGCAATGGAATCCAAGTGAGCACCTAACACACTTCCCTTGTAATAAAAATTATTAGTAGGCGACTTGGTATGAAAATCCTACATTTTTAGGGCACAGAATTAAGCTCCACAACTCCTGCTACTGTTTGAATTGCTTATGTTGATAAAATTTGCCCCTGCAAGATTCTCAAAAATACAATTCTCAATTCATTTCAAAATACATCTTAAAATGCAAGTTAAAGGGGGTGATTTAAATATAAAATATCACTGAATGATTGGAATTAATATTCCACTAAAACAGAATTGAGAACTGGGGATCGGGGTTGAGGCAATACACAAAGTTTAATGAATTGAGTGGTTAGAGAATTAGGCCTTAAATGTTTAGGTCTGTGCCAGAAGAAGATTATGAAATCAGGATGAATTTTTTCTAGTGTCAGCTGTGTTCTTTCCAGTGTTTTAAAATGGGCTAAGAGTGCCAATATATGTGATCCAAGAGCCTGACTGCATTACAACTTTTTAAGGGGTTGGCAGCTTCACTGAACAGCATGATAGCAAGTATTTAAATCAGTGTTTCACAAATATTTTCACTGGTTTGTCTCCATTTTTTAAAGATATTTATTTTATAAAGTTACCAAAGGGTTGGGAATTTCCTGGCAGTAAATGACTAGTTGGAGAAATTGAGGCCTGAGGCAAACAACAAGACTTCAGTTACCAAGCAATGTCCAATGCTGAAGATGCCATTTTGATTAACATTGTTTCCTTCCCCTCTTTCTGTGTCTGTTGTGTCTAGAGCTGCATGCTGCTGCTGCTGCTGCATTTGTTTTTGTTTACAGTACCAATCCCTTCCTTACAATTAATAACACACACAGTAACCAGTGGGAAAGCAGAACTTCATTTTGAGCATTTTACTAGAATTTAATTTCAATTATTATATTTTTAGACTTTCTATATAGTAGTATATGTTAGTAAATGGGGCTTTAAATACAAGGAACTTCCCATGTGGACCTGACTGCAAGGACAAAAGGGATAATGGAATAGTTCTATAAATTACTTTAACTATTTATTTCCATATTTAATGTTTGGGATTCTTTTGTAATTTTCTTGTTATAAAGTCTGTAGAAGAGTCATATAAATATATTGTCTCAATCTTAACTAAAAGATGAAAGGCTTTTGCTGTAGACTTTCATTATTATTTGTAAAGGAAACGTTAAGTTGACAGACGGCTCTTTATGTCATCCTGGAGATGGTGAGATTTGAGGTCATTCTGGTCTCATGAGGAAGGAAGTACACAACAGTACTGGGCCAGCCAAGAAAGCTGTCTCCATTTCTCATGAATTGTGGAGCTATGGTGGACGTCCTAGTCATGGGGATAAAGGTGGTCGTTAGGTAGCTGAGGGTATGTCTACACTACAAAATTAGGCTAATTTTATAGAAGTCGATTTTTAGAAATCGATTTTATGCAGTTGATTCCGTATATCCACACTAAGCGCATTAAGTAGGTGGAGTGCGTTCTTACTACCGTGGGCTAATATTGACTTACGGAGCAGTGCACTGTGGGTAGCTATCCCACAGTTTCCGCAGTCTCTGCCCCCATTGGAATTCTGGGTTAAGCTCCCAATGCCTGATGGGGCAAAAAAACATTGTCGCGGGTGGTTTTGGGTACATCATCAGTAGCCTCTCCCTCCGTGAAAGCAACATCAGACAATCATTTCGCGCCTTTTTTCATGGGCAGACACCATACCACGGCAAGCATGGAGCCAGTTCAGCTCAGTGTCACCGCTGCTGTCGTCATGTCCTGGGTGCTGCTGTCAGCAGACAGTGCAGTAGGACTGCTAACTATCATCATCCACAGCTTCTGCTGCAACTCTGCTCTCCTGCTCTTGTAAATGAGTTCAGTCTCAACAGCAAATTTCTCCAAGTTGTCAAATCTGTGCGGTGCTAACTGTCATCATCCACCACTTCCGCTGCAATTCTGCTCTCCTGTTTTCCTGCAGATGCCATACCACGGCAAGCATGGAGCCCACTCAGCTCACTGTCACCACTGCTGTTATGAGCATTGTAAACACCTCATGCATTATCCTTGAGTATATGCAGAACTGGGTTAAGAGACACCAGCATGATGAGGATTTTGATGAGGACATGGACACAGATGTTCCTGAAAGCACAGGTTATGGCAACTGGGACATAACGACGGCACTGGGGCTGGTTGATACAGTGGAATGCCGATTCTGGGCTAGGCAAACAAGCACAGACTGGTGGGACCGCATAGTATTGCAGGTATGGGATGATTCACAGTGGCTGTGAAACTTTCACGTATAAGGCCACTTTCCTGGAACTCTGAGTTGCTTTCCCCCACCCTGAAGCACAGGAATACCAAGATGAGAGCTGCCCTGACAGTTGAGAAGTGAGTGGCGATAGCCCTGTGGAAGCTTGCAATGCCTAACTGCTACAGTCAGTTGGGAATCAATTTGGAGTGGGCAAATCTACTGTGGGGGCTGCTGTGATCCAAGTGGCCAATGCAATCGTTGACGTTCTGTTATCAAGGGCAGTGACTCTGGGAAATGTGCAGGTCATAGTGGATGAATCAGGGTTGGAAGGGACCTCAGGATGTCATTTAGTCCAACCCCCTGCTCAAAGTAGGACCAATCCCCAGACAGATTTTTGCCCCAGACCCATAAATGGCCCCCTCAAGGACTGAACTCACAACCCTGGGTTTAGCAGGCCATTGCTCAAACCACTGAGCTATCTCTCCCCAGCATTGCTGCAATGGGGTTCCCTAACTGTGGTGGGGCGATAGACAGAATGTGTATCCCCATCTTGGCACCGGACCACCATGCCAACCAGTACATAAACCACAAGGGGTACTTCTCAATGGTGCTGCAAGCACTGGTGGATCACAAGGGATGTTCCACCAACATCAACGTGGAATGGCTGGGAAAGGTGCACGACGCTCGCATCTTTAGGAACTCCAGGCTGTTCGAGCAGCTGCAAGAAGAGACTTACTTCCCAGACCAGAAAATTACCATTGGGGATGTTGAAATGCCAATAGTTATCCTTGGGGACCCAGCCTACCCCTTGCTCCCAGGGCTCATGAAGCCTTACACAGGCAGCCTGGACAGTAGTAAGGAGCAAGTCAGCTATAGGCTGAGCAAGTGCAGAATGGTGGTAGAATGTGCCTTTGGACGTTTAAAAGCTCACTGGTGCTGTTTGCTGACTAGGTCAGACCTCAGCGCAATCAACATTCCCATTGTCATTGCTGCTTGCTGCATGCTCCATAATATCTGTAAGAGTAAGTGGGAGACGTTTATGACGGGGTGGGAGGTTGAGGCAAATCGCCTGGTGTCTGATTATGAGCAGCCAGACACTAGGGCAATTAGAAGAGCACAGCTAGGCGCGCTATGCATCAGAGAGACTTTGAAAACCAGTTTCATGACTGGCCAGGCTTCAGTGTGACAGTTGTGTGTGTTTCTCCTTATGCAAAACTGCCCCCTTTGATGATTTTAATTCCCTGTAAGCCAACCACCCTCCCCCCTTCAAAATAAAGTAGCTATTGTTCTGAAACCATGCATTCTTTCTTTAATATCTAAAAAAAAATTAGATAATGGACAAGGTAGCACGGGTGGGGTGGGAGAAGAGGGAAGGACAAGGCCACATTGTTTATTGTAGCCACACTACAAATCAAACTGCTTGAATGACAGTCTTCTGTTGCTTGGGCCATCCTCCGGAGTGGGGTGGCTGGGTGCCTGGAGCCTTTGCTCCCCCTGTGTTCTTGGGCGTCTGGATGAGGAGGCTATGGAACATGGGGAGGAGGGTAGGCGATTATACAGTGGATGCAGCTGGGGTCTGTGCTCGTTGGCTTTCCTGCAGCTCCAACACATGCTTATTCATGTCCATTTGCTACGTCAACAGATGCTGCAGCATGTCCGTTTGCTCCCTCATTAGCCTCAGCATTGCGTCCTGCCTCCGCTCTTCGCGCTCACTCAAGTCTTTCCTGGCCTATCGATGGAACGGGGTTGGTTGTGTGGGCACGGTCATTTTAAAATCGACCTAACATGGCTAAATTCAACCTAACCCCGTAGTGTAGACCAGGCCTGAGTGTGTTGGAGATCAGGAACATGATCTTGAATTGGATCAGATAATCAATGGGGAGCCAATGTCTCAATACAAGGGTTATATAGTCCTGCTTACCAATGTTGCTTGGCAGGTAGGCTGCCATATTTTGGATCAAACTTGTGCTTTTAGTATTATTAATAAGTTATTTGTTCTGTGGTTAGTGCCCAAAGGCTCCAAACAGTTTTTGAGGCCTCAATGTACATGTGATGTACAAACACAGAGAAATCTCTGCCCCCAAAGAATTTACAATCTACAAAAGACAATGCAGACAAAAGGTGGGAGAAAGAATCCAAAAATACAAGCAATTTTGCTAGGGTGGTGATAGGCAAAATTCCAGTTTTATTTTCATTTTTTTGTTTGGTTATTTATGCTTATCCCCTTGCCTATTTTTTTTTTAAATTGTGTGAACTCCTGTGTTTATTCTATATATACTTTGCATTTAGCCCATATCTTTCTATTTTCATTTACAATTTACTCAAACATTTGAGTTTAACTATTGCCTTTTCCCCCTTTTTATTACATTTAACCCTAGCCTTATTTGTTTTAAATTATTTTAAACCTTTTTTTTTAAATAATTTTATACACACACACACTCTCACTCTCTCTCTCTCCCATTCAATTAAAATATTAATTTCTGCTGCATTTTAATAACCTTTCTGCAGTACAGTCTTTTCTTGAATGGTGTCTGGACTGCCCAAACACATAAATAGTTCCTTGTACTTTCAGGGGCATTTTAACCTGAGTGCCATACATGAATCAGACAGTAGGTCAAAATTTTAGATCATCCTAAACAAGCCAAGTAACAACTAAATTTGGCTCAGTCTGATTTTGGATAGGATTCCCAAAACACACAAAAAGAGAAATGCTACCTGTGGGTTTCATGGGATTATGTGAATTTTAGCTTGTCTCTTGACACAAATTCCACATGGAAATATGTATGTGGTCCTTTTATGAGGAAATACGTATTTTTCTATAGCTATAAATAATTTCGGTTGAACTCTGAGCTCCAGTTTCAAATTTGGCCAAATTTTTACATGTAGGTCACTTGTATGTTAAACTCCCTTTGTAAGTCTAGAATAAAATATGCAGACTACCTTCAGTAGCTCATTCTGTGAAGTGCACAAACACAGTTTTACTAAGGCCAAACATCACAAACACAATTTTACTAATGTCAAATATAAAATTCAGAATAAATTAGATTTGTCAACATAAATCCATTGTTAGCTGTTAATACTGTACTGTTCATGGTTTTATTTAGTGTTTGATGTTTTCTGCAATGCCACTCTTTTTATGAGAATAGGAACAATATGAACAAGGAAACAAAATTAATTGCTGAAAGATGCTTTGGTTTATAAGTTGAATGAACAGTCTTTACCAGATGAGGAAAGCTGGGAAAGGAAAACACCCCTCCAAACAAATACAAGGTGAGGAACCTGATGAAACAATACCTAAAACTGTATTTAATGCTGACATATCTTATGGCAATTAATGTATCATGTCTCCGAAATATAATTACAAGAAGAAAGAACCTCAATACAAGATATTTGACTAAACATGCAATAACAATCATTACTTACTGAATAAGTGCTGCTCTCTCAAAGTACTGAATGGCTTTTTCACAAAACTGGGTATCAATGTAATAGGCTCCAAGCCATTCAATGACCTCAATGTTTGAAGGGAAATACCGATATGACTGACAAAATAAGGAAGGTGAAAGAAACATAATTTTGGTGATAAACAACATCTTTATTTTACTTTTGGAATATCTTACTCACTTAAGTGTTTAATTCTCCAGATGCCAAAAATATGTAATACATGAATGAAAGCACTGTACTATACCAACTAATCCCTAAAGAGAACTTGTCAGGTTTTGTAATTACAAAATACTTTTCAGAAGAGTTACCTGAGATGAGTTTCACATTTTCCATCAATCCTTACTAGAATTATTATTTTAGCATAGTTAGCAGCAGCAAAAGAGTATTCTACCACACAAAAAAGTTTGCCTTCTTAGATTACTACTGTATGTAAACAAGTTAATTAAAATGCTAAGCAAGTTGTTTCTATAACAAATTACATTAATCAGTTTCAGATAGCCAAGTCTGCTGGAAAACTCAGTGAAAAACATTTTTTTTGCTATAAAAGTTTTCATTTATGTTTGTACAAATAAAATTAGAGACTTTCATTAAAAATAGCCATTTCTGAGAAAAATACCAGGCCAGATTAATCCCCAGTCTAACGTAGCTCCACTGACTTTCAGAATTACACCAGCGATGACTGTGACCCACTGACTTTACAATCTGAGGACTGCATGACATACATGAGATGGGCTGATAGTCTAATTCCTGTTCCTAAGGGAAAGGCATCTGCCTACATCACTCAAAATACCCTCTCAATTGGCACCTTTGTGGGCAGTCTCAGAAAAGATACCAAGGAAAAAAGTAAGCATGGTGAGTGAACTACTACTGTGTCACCTGTATAGCTGGTCCCTTTCAGAACAGGAGTGAAACACCAGTCAGAATAGTACAAGGAACCTAGTGCTGAGTGCCCTTGCTTTACGTGTTCTGTGGATAAAAAGGCCAGTTTACAGAGCTGTCAGTCCTACACTTGGATGAGCAATAAACTAACTCTAAACATCTGAAAAAGAGAGTCAAGTATATGCACATATCCACTTTATTTCAGTGGAATACTTCTAATCTGTTTTTAATTAATCTTGGGATTAATGCCACATAAATAAGCAAAACTTTTGTATTGACTACAGATTTTAGTTTTACTGATGGGGAGTGTGTGTCTTGGGTATTATTAATAGGACTAATCTCTGGATTTACTAGAAACAAAATTTGTTACAAGTGTTCTATTGACACTCTTTTCACTGGCCCAGTTAATATTTAATTAAATTATTTCAAGAGGAAGAGCTTCAATAGGAGAGATTGAGGGAGCCCCACATCAGAATATCCCACAGCCTTTTTTGGTGTGCTCCTTCTTATAAAGATCTGACAATAAAAGCTTGATTTATAAATAATTATACTTTCCTAAGCAAAATCTGATTCGCCTTACTTTCTGTACATACTTTTGGCAATTAAAATACTACTGTAAGTAAACATCGCCTACTGCACTCTTTTATTTCTATAAATATTAGAAAATGCATAGGTCACATACCTCATAGTAATACTGAAAAGCTTGGGATTTATCACCTTCGTTATCATACAATTCCCCTAGTTTCGACAGCGCATGTGAATCAGTTGGGACTACACTGATAAGCTGCATGAGCCACTCTATGGCTTGGTTGGGATCCTCCATTATTTCATATCTGAGGTATCTTCAGTTAAGGACCATTCAAATGGTGATCACATTTTGGTTCATCAAGAGGAATTCTTATGTTATATAATGTAAATGTAATCCAAAAGTTGCATGTTGAAAAGACTTGCCAGACATAGCAATGTGGACATATATTTTGGTTTTTTGCACATTTACTTAACAATTTCTTCCCACTCAGATGTACTTTAATTTACTATAAATAACATAATTAAGTGTTAACAGTCTAGGCTTCTCTTTCAGCCTTAAAAACACTTTTGGCCTGGTTCATCTCTCTCTCACTAATTTTACATCTGTATAATTCATTAACTTCAGTGGAGTTACTCCTGATTTATAACAGTGCAACTGAAAGGAGAATTAGGCACCCTGTCTCTATGTCCCACAAACTTCCTAAGTTTTCTTAGCGTGGTTCTGTGCTAAACAAAATGACAAGGAAAAATTGCCACCACCTTATGGAGTACATCTGTTCTTTATGTGCCACTCTGTGCGGCATCTCTGAAGCACAGCATGGAATTTGCGGCTCAGGAGAAGAGGGCTTTAAGTCACCTTTGTCTCTTCCACTTCTGGGCAGCTCTGAGGGCTGGAGCAGCCCCCACTGTAATTAGACAGCTGTAAGGGGCCTGTTTAGTTACAGCAGCCTCCCTGGGCTGCCCTACGGGTGCTAGCCCTGTTCATAATCCCCACAGAATGATGTGCTGTAGCTCCTCCCCAACACACTCCTCTGACTCTCAACCCTGTCTGCAGAATGCCCCCTATGCCAGAGCTTGCAAGGGGGTCCTCTGAAGGCAGAGTTACCCACTGTCAATACAAGGGAATATTCCCCCAACCAGAACCAGAGCTTTAGAACCCCTTTATGCCACTCCAGTGCTTTAACCCATTGTAAAGAGGTGGGAGCAGGAAGAGGACCCCACCCCTTGTGTATAGTTAGATTCATATCCACTTACTTTTCTGACTATAAGAAGTTTTATGACTTTCACTACTTTTAAAAATGCTGAGCCAATATTGCAATGGGATTCTATTACGCCTTGGAAGGGATTCTATTGTGGTTTGCACATCATCAACAGAATGCTTAACTAAGTTCTGGCTGCAGAATCTTTACTGCTGATGAGGCATAGAACCAAGTAAGACCCCAACTTGGCTTTCAGATCCCAGGCAAAGTTTGCAGGATTGACAGATGATGATTATGCTTTTACATGTAAACTGAGCAGATCTGGTCTGAAAGCCACTGAGACAATAAACAAGGAACCCTATGGAGCTATTTTTACAAATTCTCGTCAGAGTAGAACGTCACTGTAATGAACTATAATATTTTGTTAAGGTTTTATATCCATTATACTTATATGTGTTATATTATTTTCAAAATAACATCACTTGTATATTTAAAAGTTATAGGCCTCTTCTTAGCTTTAATTATCTGTATATGACTAGGCCTTCCTCATGTGTGTTAGTCTACTGGCTTCAGTGACGCTGTTCACTAATATAAAGGGTTGCAGAATCAGGCCTTATTTTTACACAACACATATATTTTAACCCCACATGAATGTCTCCTGATTAAATGTAAATTTTTTTAGCCATACAAAAACAACTTTTATGTCTTGATTAAGACTAGTCTCATCTAATCCTCTAATACAGACTAAATTCAATGTTTGGCATCTGGATCCAGCAAAAAAGATACAAGCTTGCTATTTGGTAGAGAACTTGGGCACTGTTTCGAAGGATTGCCTGAAGTTTCAGAAAACAATCCAAAGCCTCATCTATTCTGTTTAACTTTTTATATGTTAAACCTAAAAATAAAAATTACAAAATGAATTCAACAAGCAAAACAAAACATCAGTACAGGCACAGTAATTTAGCAGAATAACCAAGGACAATGAAGCAGAAATGCAGTATTTAAAGGGATGCTATTAACTTAAAAATCATATTTTAGTCTGAATTTTTTATTCCTGTATTATTGTAATAGGGAACACATGAAAGAGACTGAAAAAATATTTTTCTCAGTTTTAAGTTTGTTTAATTTGTACATTTGGCAGCCGTTTTCAGATAGTCAATTTCACCGTTTTGATAGTCGGTCAGTTTTCCTTGTTTATATGGGATTTTCATAAATCAACAACAGATAGAAAAAACTTAAAAAAAAATAGGAAAACATGATTATAAAGCCACAAGGATACTCAAGGCAGATGTGGTATTTGAAACTACCTTTAACTTTTTTTTTTTTTTTAAGTTGATGAAGTTTTTTTAAAAAGCAAGTTGCATCACTGCTTAGAGGTAAATGAAAAATAACTGTGCTTTTCCCGATGATCGCTCTCTCATCTCAACTGCATCTCAGTAGATTTGCTGCACGGCTTACTTAAGAACCATCCTGATTCAGGCAGTGTGACTTAAATGAACCAAAGCTGATTAGGGCAATGGTCATTATTCCAGTCAAGGCCCACAGCCATACATAACACCAACCCTTTAACAAGGGGCATCAGAAAGGGAAGGGGAGATAATTTGGTTGAGTAGTTCTATTCAAAACCTACATTTTGAATAGAAAATAGTTCTTAGCACTTATAGCAATTTTCATCTTCAAAGTGATTTACCAACATCAATTAGTCTAAGAACAGATGAGTAATATTGGTGCAGAGTTTCTGTGGAAGATGTTTGAAGCAAAGGATATTATCTCACTTTACATCTTAAATCATGAGGTAAAAGAATTAACAGTTTAATGGAAATGACATTTTAATTTCAATTAACATTTCTAAAAAGGACAAGTTTGAAAACTAGAATCTCAAACACATTAGTAGCCTTATCTAAACTCTAAGCCATGCAAACACCTCTACATTACCTATATTGTAAAGTGCTTCAGTGCATGAGGAATCATTCCTTAGAGCTTCCTTATAAAACTCTGCTGCTTTTTCATAGTCTCCATTTGCAAACACAGTATTTCCTTTATTAGTGAGAGCTGATGGGTTGTATCTATCAGAATTCACAGCTAAATCTGCATAGTTGGCTGCTTGTGCTAATTCATTCTCCTGTGTAAACAAGATATATATAGTATATTAACAACTTGTCAATCAATAATTTTCTTTGGCACTAACCTTAGTCTGTTTATGGTTGATATAATAGCAGTCTGAAAAAATATTTAATACTCTTCAATCCTAATACTGTTCTTTATGAGCTTGTAGAAAAAAAGATCACACACATTTTTCAGGTCACAGAAACCTGAAAATTAGAGAGTGAGACCTACATTGTCATCTTGTCCATCTCCCTCCCAATGCTGGCTTGCTCCTTATATTGGTAGGAAAGGTGGGAGAAACACTGCAGAATAATTTAAGCCTCCGAAATGAACTTATTTTATATTCTACTTGAAAATTAATATTAATCAGAGAGGTAGAGAAGACAGCCCAGAGCAGTGTTCTAAATGTCGTCGTCTCCACTCCTCCCCAAGTCTAGTTATGAGAGTTAAGGGTGGGATCACAGCCCTATTACTGATGTGCAGGTGAACAGAACCCTGTTAGAGATGGAAGGAGGTAAAAGTTTAGGTAAGCCCAGCAGGAGACAAGGAATGAGTGACAGGTCAGGCAGCTGAAAACATACATTCAGAGAGCACAATGACAGGAGGAAGCCAGGGAACAAATAACCAGAACATAGATATATGAAGAGCTTCATGAACATTAACTAATTCACCTTCACAACATCCACATGAGGGAAGAGTCTTTTATACTCCAGCAGGGGCTCAGTCTCCCTCCTCCTGACAGCACAGCCAGAATTCTTCACCCACTTTCTAATTGCTGCTGCTGCCAGGGAAGGGAGGGTAATGGCATAGCAGTTGGAACACTTCTTTCTGTCTGCTCTGTTTCTTGTACCTCTATAAAAGCAGAGCGCTCCCACACATCGGCGCTGATTCCATGCGTGCTCTGGAGCTGGAGCACCCATAGAAAAAAAGTAGTGAGTGCTCAGCACCCACCGGCAGTCCTGCTAATCAACTCCTCCTCTTCCACCCCAGTGACTCTCACCTGCCAGTGATCAGCTGTTCAGCGGCATGCAGGAGGCACTGGGGGAAGAGTGGGGGCAGGAAGAGATGCGGGGAGCGGGCGGAATGGGCCAGGAAGAGGCGGCGTGGGGTCAGAGAGGGGGTAGGAAGAAGCTGGGCAGAGGCTTGGGGGACGGGGTGGAGAAGGGGCCGGGCCTGGGTCAAAGCAGGGGTCGAGCACCCTCTGGGAACTCAGGAAGTTGGCGCCTCTGCTCCCACAGCCCCTACTTTCAACTAGGAAGTAAAGGCAACAATTGAAATTTTAATATTTAACATTTATAATAAAAAATAATAAAGTACTTTGTTCTTGCATAGCACTTAACAGTTCAAAACGCTGAACAGACATTGACTAGTTAAAATGGTGTCTTTTCTTACCTCTTGTTTTCATGAGCTTTGTCTCAATGCTGAGAAAGAACACGTATATAGATACAAAAATTGCTACAGAAGCGTAGTCTCTTCTGAGCTCACAGTTAACAACAACAACAACAAAGGCATACTTACCAAATAATAAAGAAATGAAAGGTTTGTTGCAGCTGCACTTTTTACTCTGCTATCCTTTTTTTCAAACATTTTTAAAGTCTCCACAGCCTAGAATTAATTTACAAGCAAGTTACTAAACTGTAACAAACTTACTCAAACTATTACTGTGCAGGTAAATCCTATGTTTTTGTGAAGAAATAAACAACTAAAATTACTACTTGACTTATATTACTAATTACTAGTTAGTAATTTATTAATTACTATTTAGACAAAATTATACATAACCTTTTCTACTGCAAAATATTTGATATTTCATACTTTTAAAATTCCCACAGTACTGGTATCCATAACTGGTATTTGTTATCCAGCGTATGGATTAGATTTAGAAAATACCTGAACTTTCTGTTCATATATTCACACTTTTCCATCGAAGTTCCATTCATTTAAAAAAAGAAAAAAAGAAAAAAAAAAAAAAGCAAGCTTCACTGACGTTTTCATTTTCTCAGCTATCTGTATTATGTAAATATTTTCACTTTTTCTGTATCTTTACATAAGATTTTTTTCTTAAAGACTCAAACAAAGATATAAATGTAACAATACAAAAAATATGTAACAGTACGTTTGGAGTACAAATATAAATACACAAAGCAAAATTTCTAACAGAAATGGCTAATCACTTTCATTTCTCATATTACACAATGTGCTCAGAGAAGCGAGGATTGAGGACAATACATATGCAAATCTAAGGAGTTTTACAGATCCCTTTGTACATCAGAAATTAACTTCATAAACTTTGGCAAGGTAATATCGATTTGTGAAAAGAGTAACAAAAATGATATAATAATTAACTATCAAATTTAAAAACAGAGGGCAATTTTTTCTGCAATATAAGAAAGATTTATATCTATAGACCAAATATAACAAAATCTTTAGCTAGTTTCTACTAAATATTTACATTAAGTACATAAACTGTTTAATGATACTTTTGCCTCAGTTCCACTCTCCTTTACATCAGTGCAAATATAATGACTTCAGGTTACCCACTATTTGCACAGTTAAATCTCCTCCTTTTTCCCTACACAAGTTAAAATCTTGAATGTGCTTATCATAGTAATGTGAATGCATAATGCTCTCTGGTGGTGTGTCAAGGCAGAGAAAAAATACAAGGTTTTTAAATGATCCACGGACATGCTATTTTTTACATTACTCAAAACGCATGACTCAGTGTGGCATGTGAGGACGTGAAGTTTACACAGTTAGCTGAAGTTTATTGCTCCCTAGCAAACTACATAGGAAGTACAAACTACTACAAAGCCAAACATTTTTTTAATAATATAGAATTCTCTGAAGAAAAGCACCAATCTGAGAGTCAAGGAAATAGTTTCAAAATGCATGACTTCAGATTTAATGGGCTTTGAAACTCAAGACTTTAGCTATAATGATTTTGGTTCTCATTATGTATTTGAGTGAATCAAGAATTGTTCCTGCAGATCTACAAGTACAGTACTGTTATGTCTGAGGTATTCTACCATCAAATTGTTTCTTCAAAGTTCAGGCTGCACATCTCAGTTACAATGGAATTTTGGTTTAGTGACCTTTCAGCTAGAGAGAGAGAGAGAGAGAGAGAGAGAGAGAGGCTTTCCTAAAGTCATTTCCTGTTGTTGCTGATTTGTTTGCCCTTTCCTTCTACTGATATGGTAGCACCTTCGGTTATAAAGATTAAAGTGGAAGTAATTTCTTTGTTTTCAAAGGGAGAAAAGAAGTTCACACATGATTTTGGGTGCTGCTCTGCAGCTGGTAAAGCATATTATAGACTGTCTGAGCTAGATAAAGCCATGACATGCCTTGGCATTAAAATGCCTTGGCGGTACTCATTTTATCATGGTGGAAGGTGAAAATGTTGATTCTATGTACACATCTCAATTTGAGAAGTTTACTATGTATCATGAGGGTAATGGTCAATTGGACACAACCATCAAAACACATTGTCAAAACCAATCCTTATAACTGGATTCCGATGTACAGATTATATATGTACAAAGGCCAAGTTTAAATGTAATGCACCTGGCCTAGGCTGTGGATTCCCAGTAATGGTAGTAGAACTTGCAAGGCTAAATCCCAGTGCTCTACTTTAAAATTTTATACCAAAACCATCTTGTAAATTAAGAGAGATTCAAACCACCACTAACGCACAAAGATTATTTTAAAACAATATGTACATCTGAAAATGGCTAGGGAAGATGGTCAGTAAAGAAAAAAGTGAGTGCAGGGAGGCTGGGGAAAGGATGCCCCCACGCACTCACCTGCGGCGGGAAGCAGAGCGACGCGGCCCCAGCCCGCTCTGCTTTCCTTGCCCCGGTCCCAGCCGTGTCCCTGGGGGCCGGCAGTTGAGGAAAGATCTTACACTCACCTGAGGCAGGAAGTGGAGCGCCATGGCTGGGAGCTGGTGGAGTGGAGCTGGCTGGGGCTGGGCTGCTCCACTTCCCACCGCCGGTGAGTGCAGGGAGATTGGGGAAAGGACACCCTCCGCACTCACTGGTGGCAGGAAGCGGAGCGACGTGGCTCCAGCCCACTCCACTCTGCCACCTCCCAGCTGCGGCGCTCCACTTCCTGCTGCAGGTGAGTGCAGGGAGGTTGGGGAAAGGATGCTCCCTCATACTCACCTGTGGTGGGAAGTGGAGAGCTGCGGCTGGGAGCTGGCAGAGTGGAGCGGACTGGGGCCGGGCTTCTCCATTTCCACTGCAGGTGGAAGATGGTCAGTGCGAGAGGATCCCTTCCCCCAATCCCCCTCCTCCGAGCGACACGGCTGGGGCCAGGGCAAGGGAAGCAGAGCTGGCTGCTCCCAGCCCCCCACTAATCCCCTGGGCCACTCTGCGGGGCCCCCAAAAGTGCCCTCTCACAGCTCCTGCCCCCAGCCCCTGGTGGGGGCAGCCCCTGACCGTCCTCGATACCCTCTGCCCCTTATCAAGCCCCTCGGCCCCGGCCTGGCCCAGCACCCTTAACACGCTGCTCAGAGCAGTGTCAGAGCTTTACCGTGTTGTATGTGAACCTGCATTATATCGGGTTGCTTTATATCAGGGTAGAGGTGTAATTTACTGTGTGATTATCCTATTTGTATAAATGTACTACTCTTGTATCTGAAACTAAAAATATATAATATAACTCTGAGGGCCTATTGTAATTATGCAAAGTGTGGGCCATTAATGGTGGTTTGGAATCTTGATGACTCCCATTAACCAGGACAATTGACTGCAGATGGCTCTGTTTTACCTGTAAGTTTTCCTGTATGTGTGTGTACTGGCAAGAGGTAATGAAGTCTTACAGTGACATGTGATCATGTCACCTGAACTGAAATCCATCTTTAACCTAGTGCTTTTCCATTGTGGGGGGGGGGGGGTGGGACCCAGAAGGACAAAGGATTTTCACCTTATGCAAAAGATATATAAATGGGTGGAACAGAGAAAAGGGGGAGCCATTATGAGGAATCCTCTAGCTACCACCTGAGCTGGAACAAGGGCTGTACCAGGGGAAAGGATTGTGCCCAGACTAGGAAGGCATCTAGTCTGCGAAAGAAACTTATTGAAACATCTTTCAGGGTGAGATATTATCTGTACTCAATTGTATTAGTGTATTAGGCTTTGATTTCTGTGTTTTATTTTATTTTGCTTGGTAACTTACTTTGTTCTATCTGATACTACTTGGAACCACTTAAATCTTACTTTCTGTATTTAATAAAATCACTTTTTATGTATTAATACCTGCAGATGGCTGTTTTACCTGTAAGTCTTCCTGTATATGTGTGTGCTCGCAAGTGGGTAATGAAAAGTCGTACAGTGACGTGCTCATGTCACCTGAACTAGAATCCATCTTTAACCTGGTACTTTTCCATTGAGAGGGGGAGAACCCAGAGGGACAAAGGATTTCCACCTTATTCAAAAGATATATAAGTGGGTGAAACAGAGAAAAGTGAGAGCCATCATGAGGAATCCCTTAGCTACCACCTGAGCTGGAACAAGGGCTGTTAACGGGGAAAAGGATTGTGCCCAGACTAGGAAGGCATCCAGTCTGTAAAAAACATATTGAAACATCTCTGAGGGTGAGATCTTATCTGTATTCAGTTTCTTACTGTATTAGACAAGGACTTGCATGTTTTATTTTACTTGGTAGTTCACTTTATTCTGTCTGTTACCACTTGGAACCACTTAAATCCTACTTTTTGTATTTAATAAAATCACTTTTTACTTATTAATTAACCCAGTGTATGTATGTATGGGGTGCGAACAGCTGTGCATACCTCTCTATCAGTGCTATAGAGGGCAAACAATTCATGAGCTTACACTGTATAAGCTTTATACAGGGTAAAAAGGATTTATTTGGGTTTAGACCCCATTGGGAGTCGGGCATCTGAGTGTTAAAGACAAGAACACTTCTGTAAGCTGCTTTCAATTAATTCTGCAGCTTTGGGGCAAGAAATTCAGACCCTGGGTCTTTGTTGGAGCAGACGGACATATCTGGCTCAGCAAAACAGGGTGCTGTGGTCCCAAGCTGGCAGGAAAAGCAGGGGCTGAAGTAGTCTTGGCACATCAGGTGACAGCTCCCAAGGGGGAGGTTCTGTGATCCAACCCGTTACACACATCAGCTGTAAGAATGCATACTAGTGAATGCAGTATGGAGGGAATGGGAATGAGAGAGACTACAAGCACCTTCTTTTAAAGAAGAATTGTTAGAGACTATGGACTAAGACAAGCTGCAAAGGGAGTTAAATAACTCAAATGGTGGTGCCTTAAGAGTAAGTAAACACATATACCTGAGAGGCCAAGGTAAAGGAAACTCCTGCTCCACAAAAATGGCTAGACCAGGTGATTCCAGAGGTTTTTTCACCTCTGTTATCTTCTTCCAGGACCCCATTATGGCAGCTGCAGCCAGTTTGAAATGTGTCAGCTATTTGACTCTAAACACTGAACTGTGAAGGACTAGGAAAGTGGTGTTCTCAGTATAGGACACTCAATTCTGAAATTAACTCCCAACAGAGTTTGAGATTTGCAAGGTTTAGGGTATTATATACCGTACAATGCAGCTCTTTCATTAAGGTTTTTTCCCTAAAAATGGGTATCACAGGAATCAGCAACTGGACATTATTATTTGAATACAAAAAGAATACAGTAACTCCTAACTTAAAGTCATCCTGGTTAATGTTGTTTCATTGCTGATCAATTAGGGAGCATGCTCGTTTAAAGTTGTGCAATGCTCCCATCTAATGTGGTTTGGCAGCGACCTGCTTTGTCCACTGCTTGCAGGAAGAGCAGCCTGTTGCAGCTGGCTGGTAGGGGCTTGGAACCAATGTGGACCAGAAGCCCACCTATCAGCTCCCGTCTCCCTTAAGTTCCCTGTGCTGCAGCCACCCAGCAGGCTATCAATTGCTGGGCAGTTCAGCTGTCCCTCCTGCCACTGCCATGTGCTGCTCCTGCCCTCTGCCTTAGAGCTGCTCTTAGAGATTCCTGCTTGCTGCGCAGGGGGAGGGCGAAGAGGGGGCTAATGTCAGGGTGTCCCCCTTCACCCCGCTTACCCCTTCTCCATATAAAGCAGGGAAAGGACATGGACAGAGAGAGCTTGGGGCAACAACTGCTGTCTCAACTTCCTGATCTACTTAAAAAGACAATGCACTTAAGAGTGGGTCAGCTTACTTAAAGGGGCAGTGTGCATCTCTCTCTCTCTCTCCCACATATAAGGTGTGTGTCTGTCTCTGTCTGCTATGCTGTCTCCCCTCCTTCATGTTCTTGCTGCCTTGTGTGAGAGGCTACATTAACAACAACATGTTAACCCCTGAGGGCTCAGCTGAGTGCTAGTTCATCATTTAGCAACAAGGCATTCCCTGGGAAATATCCCTCTCTCTTCCACCCTCTAACTTCATCACCTCAACCACGCTTCACAATCATCATAGTTGTGAACAGTATTAAATTGTTTTAAACAAACAGGCCTGAACAACATGCAGCCCGCGGAGGCTCACTGTGCGGCCCGCAGCAGGGAATCAAAGGGCTCTGAGCTGCCCGCAGCGGCGGGGAGCCTAGAGCTTTTTAAATCTCGGCTGCCGCCGGGATTCATAGGGCTCTGGGCTGCCCGCAGTGGTGGGAAGCCCAGAGCCCTTTAAATCTCAGCCGCGGCCGGGATTCAAAGGGCTCTAGGCTGCTGGCAGGAGCTCTGGGCCCTTTAAATCCCTGCCCCAGCCCCACAAAGCTCCGGGTTCCCCCAGCCGCCGGAGACCCAGGCCCTTTAATTTGCCCCTGACAGCTCCCAGTCACCTCTTCAGCTGGGAGCCCCTGGTTGATTTAAAATCAAGTATCACCTCCCCACCCCCAACCTTCCTTTTTGGCCCACAGCTTTTTGGTGGGGCAGTGCTGGGGAAGGAGGGTTTGTTTCTGCAGGGCTGGGGGTTTTCGGCCCTCAGCTGTCTTCTTTGGAGTAATGTGACCCTTGCCGCCTTACGAGTTGTGCAGGCCTGGTTTAAAACATATACTGTGTGTATATCTATAGAATATATGTTTTTTTGTCTGGTGAAAAAAAATTTCCCTAGAACTGAACCCTCCCTATTTACATTAATTCTTACAGGGAAATTGGATTCGCTTAACATCGTTTCGCTTAAAGTCGCATTTTTCAGGAACATAACTACAACGTTAAGCGAGGAGTTACTGTACAAGAATACAAGAAAATGGTCTAGAATCTGAATGATAAAATACTGCTCTCCTGAAATAGTTCCTCTAGGGTCCATCCATTTGTGTGTCAGGAAATGGGAAGGTAAAACTGGGTTTGTAAACGAAACACAAAACCTTCATAATATTTCCACTAGAAGTACTGTTTTACTTACTCTTTTATTATGGGTTTAGCAAGGAAAATTTGCCAAGTTACAAACTATTCTAGAAGACTAAAGCTAATTAAGCACCATATTTTAATAATGTACCTACCTCTTCATACTTACAGCATCAAATAAAATGCACGACACAACGAAAGTAGCAATAGTGAAAGGAAAGCAAAAATTACGTTTTTAAAAACACAGTTAAACTAATCTTACTATCAAGACACTGAAAGTGTGAATGGAGACATACAAGATGAAAATTATCTACTAAAGCATTAACCAACATGTGAGACTTTTGTGCTCCACTAAGAAATTGTTTAAATTCAATCAAATTTGAAATTTCAGAGTTTAGTCCTAGTCACTAATCTAAAATCCCAAATCATTGCACAGCTGCCGTCATTACACATTAGGCATTGAGTCACTTGTCAAATTCTAATGGGAGAAAAGCCAATATAAAGATAGAAACCTATCCTAATAGGCAGAAATGAAAAGAACAGTTTGCAATGTGTCTATGGAGGAAAAAGTAGGAATAATTTTGCCTCTTTTGTCAATTCCTTGAACATCCAAACAAAACAGAGTATATTTGTCCTTCAAAATTTTTAAATGATCCTGTTCTATACTACAAAATAGTACAAAGTGTACTGTAAAATCAAATGGGATGATGAAACATTTGAATATACCTATATTGTGAATATTGCATATTAATATATTAATGTTCTGAGTGAGTATAACTTTATCTGGCTGTATCCATATATTCAAGACAATTTGTGCACATGCCCCATTGATCCTCCCTATTGGCTCATACACATCCATGTGCAACCCACCTGTAATACTAGTGTCAGCACTAGAAAAACAGTGGCTTATCCTACCTCTCCCTGGTAGTTCCACTGGAAGGACAGGCTTAGAACACAGATGCAAGGCACTGCCCACTCAGAATTAATCACTACTATTTTTTTTAATTGGAATTGGTCTGCAAAAAGGGTGATCTTGTGGTTAACACACCAGACTCAGGACAATGGGGTTCAAATACCAGTTCTACCATCAACCTGTGTGACCCTGGACAAGTCATTTAATACCTCTATGCCTCAGTTCCCCATCTGTAAAATGGGGATGCTACTACTTCCGTACCTCAAAGAGACGTTGCTATGATAAAGTAATTAATATTTGTGAGATGCTCAGACAGACACTATGGTGATGGAGACCATAGAAGAATCTGTCTAGGTACTAACATACCCCCGGAAACAAAAGTACCTAAGTGCTTTGGGGAACACTTTCTATTTAAAAAAAGGTAGCATGCTTTTAGAGGTTCCTATATTATTATTTAAAAGTTCTATTGTAGTAGAACCTATAAGCCAGTCAGACCAGGGCACCTTTGTGCTAGGTGTTGTACAAACACATATTAAATTACAGCCCTTACTCTACCTTACAGTCTAGAAAAGACAAGACAAACCAGGTAGAAGAGACAAGTTGGTCTGGCTGGGGCAGAGAAGACAGGGTAACAAAGATAACAATTCTTAGCCAGTCGGGAGCTGTACTCTTTCTATATACTTTTCCTATAGTTTAGTTAGTAAGGCCTTGTGTACATACAAAGTTGCAAGGGTTTAACTAAAGGTGAGTTTTTAAATTGATTTAGTTAAATCAGTACAAACTCCCTAGTTGACACTTTTATACTAATTTAAAACTGGTTTCTATTTAGTTTAGCATAATTCAGTTAGGAATGTAACAATAAGCCAGGTTTAAATCAGAGTCCACACAAGCATTTGCACTGGTTTAACTAAATCATTTAAAAACTGGTTTTAGTTAAACCAGTGCTACTCTGAGGATGGACAAGGCCTCAGAATACCAAACAAACAGAAAGGTGACCCCTAAAGCCCTTTATTGGTAAAATACATGTATTTTAGGTTCACTTTTTTTTGTCCCAGTAGAATTAATTAAAAAATATAGTAAAGACACACATCCCTCTCTCTCTACCACCGAAAGTCTATTTTAAGTATGGAAAGACTATACTCATGCTCTTCCTTTATAAACATGTTACAGTGTTTAATTCTTGGGGCCACTGCCTTACCTCTATATTTCCTAAGTTTGTGCCTGCATGGAAGGACAAGAGGATGGACTGCAGTTCTGACACAGATTACAGTACCCTAATAGGGTGCAATAGTACATATGCAGGAATGGAGGAAGGGTATCACTGTTACAATACCACAAGCAATAATATAATAGCAAGTGCATCTGCTCATACTCTGGTCTATTAACTCCCTCCTGTGACAACAGACAAATTTAATGTAGGTAAAGCCCTCCCCAATCAATGTTTTTTGTAGAATTATTCTAATAAAGACCAATATCAACACTGTTATCAAGGTTCTGAGCAGCTATTAAAGGTGACGCTCTTGCTGGAAAAATATGGCCCTGCTGCTTTATAAAGGTATGTCTACACTACACTAGAGTTGGGAGCGCGCCTCCCAGTCCAGGTAGCCAAACGCGCACTAGCTTGAACAGAGCTAGTACACTAAAAATAGAAGTGTGAACATTGCAGCATAGGCAAGGGTTCCGGCTAGCAACTTGAGCCCAAGGCTGTCAAACTTCTGGGCCCAAGCTTGGCTGGTTAGCTTGAGCCACTGCCTGTCACAACATCCATAGTGCTATTTTGTGCACTAACTAGCACGAGTTTGTCTACTCCCAGTCACATTGTAGACATACCCTCAGATGCCTCTGACAATACAATATTAATAAAAATGTTTTTTTAGAAGTACAATACCTGATAGAAGTCCTTTTGCCTCAAATATGTAATTGCTTTATTTATTTCCAGGTCATTGGCTAACTCTACATAGTGGGAAGCTTTTACTACTTCAACACACCTACAACAAAAAGGAATCCACAGAAATAATTATTATTTATAGTAAGTATCTGCATTAATGCCACTTCAACTCACGTGTGCCACTAATTAGTTATCTAGAGGAAGTTTCTCTGCTATGTTAGGTAGCCCCCTGTTTGCAGACACATAGTGTTTCCATACATCAAAAGTTTTTTAAAGAACAGTTCAAATTTAATCAAATTTGGCTTTTTGGATTCTATGAAAGAATTGGTAATGGTAAAACTGTACAAAGCATGGGACACATCTATAGTTTGGTCCCTGGGTACTACAATGACATAACCCCTAAAAATAAATATGTATTGGTTGGATAAATTAATTAGAAGTGGTATACTACACAGCCTCTGGGACATGTAAGTGAGTACTGTATGAGAAAGTGAATTACAAAAAAATCTCTAAGGATACTCTCAGACATAATATAGCACCAGCCACACTACAGTAGAGCCAGAGTCTGGCAACACATTTGAAGTTCATTTTCAAACATCTCTCAGAAGGTTTTTAGTTATAAATTATTCATGCCTGACCTCAGCTCAACCCCTCATGTGTGTGTGAGACACCATCATCTCTGGAATCCAGCTTATTAAGCCCAAGCCTCCAGCTTCATGATGCTGAACAATCATCCCGTCTTCCTGTTCATCCCCTCTAGGGCAGTCTTTTATTATACAGCGGTACCAGGAAAAGAAAGTTGACATGGAACTGAACTTTCATAGCTTCCCATCCATTAAAACACTCTCTCCAGTCGGCAGGTCTTTGGGCTTTATTAGAGTGGCATGTTCTGGAAAGAACTGATGATATGGACCAGGATCTTTATTATATAAACAGTTTGATCTTCTAGACGGTCTGGACTTAAATTAATTAAAGAAACCCCTCTCTGGTATTGTCTCTGGAATCTTTCATTTTCCTTAGGAGCTGGAAGTGAATGCTTTTTTATTACTGCAGGTTTGGCTACTGCCTTTTGAGGGCCTTGTTAAATAACTTTTCACCATCAAACCCAGCAGAAGCTATAATTAAAGCTGCGTATCTATCACGGAAGTCATGGATTCCGTGGCTTTCTGTGACTTCCATGGCTTTTGCAGAGTCCGGTGCACCCACCCCAGCTTGGCCCACCCCGGGCCAGCAGCAGCAGCAGTTTTGTTGCGGAAGGGGGCTCAGGGCTGGGGCAGAGCTTTGGGGTGTGGGGCAGCACTTACCTCAGGGAGGTCCCCGGAAGCGGCCGGCATGTCCTTGCAGCTCCTAGGCCAAGGGGACAGAGGGCTCTGTGCGCTGCCCCTGCCTGCAAGAACCGCCTCCGCAGCTCCCATTGGCTGCGGTTCCCAGCTAATGGGAGCTGCTGAGCTGGCGCTCATGGTAGGGGCAGCTTGTGAAGCCCCCTGGCCTTCCCTCCCCCTAAGAGCTGCAGAGACATGCTGGCCGCTCTCAGGGAGCTGTGCGGAACCGGGTATGGAGCCTTCCAGCCCTGCCAACCCTCCCCTCGCACAGCACCAGCAAGGCTCTTGGGACGCACACTGCTGCCCACTTCCCCTCCAGCACCTACAGTGCCCCTGGACCAGCCCTCAGAACACCCGTGGCCCAAGTTTTAGTTAGGGTTATATAATACAAGTCATGGACAGGTCACAGACCGTGAATTTTTGTTTACTGCCTGTGACCTGTCCATGACTTTTACTAAAAATACCTGTGACTAAAACGTAGCCTTAGCTATAATCTGTTTGGCATGTGAATCACCTCTCCACAGCCAAAGTCTCCTGACACCTCTTGGTATCAGAGGAAAAGGATTGTACTGAAAACGTTACAAAACAGTCTGCTATGAGAGAAGAGGCCAGAGATACTTTGATGGCCAGTGTTAAAACCTTTTTAACCAAAAGATATAGACAGACCTGAATACTCCATCAATCCCTCAGGGGAGGAAGATCAGACAATAGTCTCATGAGTTGCATGTACTTCTTTTTACCTGAAGTTTGAGACACCACAGTAACACAAGAAATGTACATAATATCCATGTCTACTTCATTTCTCTAAAGAAAACTAATCTGATTAAGCACAGATACCTGTAATATGCCATGAACTCAATGGAAAGTAGCTGAAAATTCAACTATCTGTGTGTGGCTGGAGTTGGGGAAGGCTGCCAGAGCATATGAGTGAATCTGCCCCAATATACACAAACCCGTCTAATGTGTCTAATAATTTAATTACCCACTAAGTGAATGTCCATAACTTTGTCGTAAGTTATTAAAGAATAACTTTTTTTCATTATTTCATGACAAGTATTTTGTGAATAGAGGCAGCACAAGGAAAGCTGAATGAAAACTAAAAGATAACTGTATATGTATTTAAATATACCTACATGTATGCACAGACAATGCACAATGAATAAATGAATCTATTCTTTTGCTTCCTTTGAACACAACACCAGATCCACAGGAAGAAAATCTGACTTGCTAACAAGAAGCCATTCTCACCAAACATATTTGTTTAGGGTCTAAGAAGCCAGAGCGACTATACTAGGGAAATAATATGATTCTGTCTATTATTTAATCATCCAACACCACATTGTGGGCTTCAGTGGACTAAACACTCTTTCACTGTAAGAGGTTATTTTAAGTTATCTATACATAGGTGTATTAACAAAATGTAATTGTAGGATCTGCAAGTCTTGAAAATTTTCCTTTGCTTGTATATATTCATAAAACATTAAGAGTGGTAACTTATTTTCATTTTTATGGGCAGGAGAAATGAGTAGGGAAAAGCCCTTTTTCCTCAACAAGCTTCCTTCAGTTCCTTGTTACAACTATTTCAAATACTAAGGAAATTCAACATAAAAACTTCCTTTGGTGAAGCTGAAGCTGTAGGCACATATCAGTGGTTTGAGAGCATATTATTTTTCATGAATATTAGAGTTAAATAAACAAACAATAAGCCCTTCAAACATCAGAAACCTAGAATTCAAACTGCATTTTGAGAAGGCACCCTAATATCTTACTCCTTCCATGTAGAGCATTTATATACTATCTTATTTTCTTGAGTATTGTGTGTATCAGAAAACGTTAGTTTAATATATTAATATATATACACATCTCTGATGCTAATGAGCTGCTTTATCACCATGTTAACTTTTACACTTGTCATGCAAATGTTCTAATAGAATGAGCTAGGCACAGAAGGTTTATAAATGGAGCCAAAATAGCTCTGTCTAATGATGTAAGCAGAGTATGAATGAGCTCTCCCCTGACATCTAGTGATGAGCTGTGGAAAAGGACTTCAGGAGCTAGTCTCATTTGCATGGGCACACCCACCCTGCCTAGGTGTTCAGCATGATAGGATTGCTTGCTCAAATGATCACTTTTGGCTAGTGTTGGATCCCCATTCTCCTTGTTATTGGGGCAGGAGTAATAAAAGGTTGTTATCCTTGTTGTGTGAATCAAGCGCAGCAGAGCTGTACTAGGCATACACTGAATGAGGGAACTCATCTTCAACTAAACGGCTCTCATCAGGCAGGGGACATGGGTTCCAAAGCCCAATGAGTTGAGAGAGGGTGGGGACAAGTACATGTACCGGGTGGTGTGGGCCCTACGTAAGGATCTTAGACACCATTTGACCCTTCCTCTCTCCACTGTGTACTACAGGAACTAATTTAGACTCAAGTGAGAGTCTTGTTGCACACACAGAGCTGAAATCACTGGTATCTAGGTCTAATGCTTAGATCTGCTTTGGGACAGTGTCTCTGATGCAAGAGACTGCCCAGTGTGCACCAGTAGTGAGGCTCCTGCACTCACAGCTGAATTCATTGAGAGCTGTGTGGTGGCCTGAAGACCACAGCTGGTGGAGAAGCATGGTTGCTGGTGAAGAGGAGGGGTGAGCGAGTGCCTGGGTAATAGAGTGAGAAAGGTGCCTTCTTACCCTCCTCCTCCAACCAGGGTGAGAGGTGAATCCTGCAGATGCACCTGTGAACTCTGGGTCTGCACTGACCAAGGACAACAACTGCACAGTGGGTTGCAGAGAAGAGACAGGTATGTTAAAGGGACTTTTGGTTGCTGGGACTTAAGAACCTCAGGGAAAAAGGACACTCCCCAACTTACTTGGGAGTGGGTCTTCTGCTCACGGTTCAAGTTTATGAACCCTGTTTATGGTGTTTTCCCAAATTAATGCAGAGTTACTTCCCCCCTTTTATTAAAAGTTTTTTTGCTACACAGACTCCGTGCTTGCAAGAGGGGAAGAACTGCCTCTTAGAGGCACCCAGGGAGTGGTGTGTAATTGTTCCAGGTCACTGGGTGAGGGCCTGAGCCGGTTGTGTGTTGTATTGTTGAAAAGGAACCCTTAGATTCTGAACACAGCCTTTGTTGCTGCCAACTCTGACTGGCAGAACAGTTACATAACATTTAAACAATTGATTTGCACATGGAACCAGAGGCCCTGATCTTGCGTGAAGTCATTAGCATCAGAAGAGTAAGACACTGTATATCTTCAGCATGCCACGTTCAGACCTTTAGTGAAGAGTACAGAACAATTGTCTTCTGTATGTGATTTAGAATCACAGAATATCAGGGTTAGAAGGGACCTCAGGAGGTCATCTAGTCCAACCCCCTGCTCAAAGCAGGGCCAATCCCCAGACAGATTTTTACTCCAGTACCTTAAATGGCCCCCTCAAGGACTGAATTCACAACTCTGGGTTTAGCAGGCCAGTGCTCAAGCCACTGAGCTATCCTCTAATCAGGAATTCGTAAGATTCTTTTATGAGTACTTTGTATGAATGTAAACAGTTGTAAAGCAGTTCAATAACTATATGACTGACATTTGAGTTTCTATGGTCTGTGATGCAATTAAATTGTTCTGTAGATGGATAAAGCACAATATTTTTGATTTTTTTTTCCAAGGCATTGCTATCAAAGCTGACTGAAAGTACTTTGGGTGCTTTGTTCGAGAAGCACAAATTCTAATGCTATGTTTCCTAGGTTTCTACATTTGTGAACTTGGTTTTATGATTATGGACAGAAACTGACATGCAGTTAAACTGAAGAAAACGGTCTCCTACCAGTCATAGCCTATGGCAAAGGAGGTTTCAATCGCTGGTGCAATCAATTTTGCAGCTGTCATGATATATTTTTCTGCCATGGCTTTCCTTAGGAATTAAAATAGATATATACCAGTGTTTAGAAAAAGTATATATAAAAACATCAAAAACTTAGTTACCTTACCCTGTGCCTTGAATCGCTATTCACCAACTAAGTCTGAGCAACATCTATATTATTGTTTAATCAAAACATCAGTAAAATAATAGTATGATTTAAGGATAATATTACATCTTTCAATGAGTAATATATAGATTGGGTAGCTAGTAATGCTACAGTATTTCCTAAAGCCAGAAGTTTTGTGAGACTTGCATAAATCCAAGAGAGAGATTAGTCACTAAAATATTACCATTACACAACAATCCTATCCTAGCATATGAATACGAGCATAACGATTTATAATACAGAAAGAAGATCTTATCATACACTATCTCAGAATAATAAAGGCCCCATAAGGTATGTTTATATTGCAGCTGACAGTGAGCCTTCTATCCAGGTAGACTCATGCTAGCGGGGCTTGCGATAGCATGCTAAAAATAGCTGTGTGGACTTTGTAGTTCAGGTGCCAGCTTGGGCTCTCAAGCCCACCGAACCTATGGTTCTGAGGTCAGGTTAGCCACCTGACCTCAGAACCGCCTGAGTCTCTGTTGCTTTTTTTAGCACACTAGCTTCATTCCTGCTGGTACAAGTCAGTTTTACCCAGACTGGGAGGCTTGCTCCCAGCTGCACTGTACAATATCCCTAAAGTCTAACATTTATATTATCTTCCAGTGCCAGCAGGCCACATACGCTGGATGCTTTGCAGTGGTCTAACATACTCATATGCAATCTAGTGTGGCTTTTGCACAGGGCTCAGAAAATTAAAAAAGCCCTCCCCGCACACCTGAGCAGTGTACTTCCCTGATGGGGAACTCATATAAACAAGTGTTTTGTAACTTCTCCTCTATTTGTTTGTCTTCCCTATTCTACTCCCTAGGGATACACAGGACTGTGACCAAGGGCCAGATTTTTCTCCCTTTGCTTCTTGATTTTATACCAAATACCTCCTGAGTTCCTAACTAACAGTTAGGAAGTGGAAGAAATCTTCAGAATAATGGGGCCCTTTGTTCTGCTTGGCTGAGCTTCAAAATGGAGCTGTTAGCCAAGGACACAAGATTGGTTTCTGAAGGGGCCTTAAAATCTTATTCCCTGGCTATTTTTTAGCCAACCAGGCCAAAAATTGCCCACCTGTTTTAGCATATCTAGTATTTCTCCTGACACTTTCACAACCTCAACAGTCATTACTAGGGAATTTATGTAGTATTTTAAAGCCATCCCATCCAGAATAAGGAATAGCCAGAGGTGAAAGTAAGCCGGTACAGCATACCAGCAAGAGCCTGTGCGCTGTACCGGGGCAGCCTGGCTTCCCCAGGCAGCAATTTAAAGGGCCTGGGTCTCTCATCAGCGGCTAGAGCCCCAAGCCCTTTAAATTGCCACCAGAGCTCTGCTGCCGGAGCTCTGGAGTAACGGTGGGACTCCAGGGGTTATTTAAAGGGCTAGGGCTAGGGCTAGGGCTCCTGCTGCCTCTACTGCCCTGGGCCCTTTAAATAGCCACTGGAGCCCCACCGCTACTACCCCCTATTTAAAGGGCCGGGACAGTAGAAGCAAGGGAGTCCTGGGTCCTTTAAATAGCCCCCAGAGCCCTGGAGTAGTGGTGGCGCTCTGGGGTCTATTTAAAGGGCCTGGGGCTCCCACTGCCTCTACCGCCCCGGCCCTTTAAATAGCCCCTGGAGCCCCACTGCCAGAGCCCTGGGGTAGCAGTGGCAGCCTGGGGCTCCGGCAGCGGTTTAAAGGGCAAGAGGCAGTAGCAGCGGCCGAGCCCTGGGCCCTTTAAACTGCTGCCTGGTGGGGGAGGGGGAGGGCACTTACCAGTACAGGGCGGGTCGGGGCTGGCTCTGACCCCCCCCATCCCCGCCCCTTCCGCCCGAGGTCCCGCTCCTTCCGGGGGCCAGAGCCGGCCCCAACCCAGCCCCGTACTGGTTAAGTCCCTATTTTTACTTTCACCCCTGGGAATAGCTCTCAGGCTTTGCAGCTTGGAAAGCGGGTGTCAATTTCCATATGCTAGCAACCACGTAAGCAGATTTGGAATGGATAGGGATCTATGTTTCCAGCATTACCTTTCACGTTCCATTTGCCTTAACTGGTCATTTTTAATGGCTTCAATCAATAGGTTAGTATGTGGATCATCCTAAAAAAAAATCAAAACAAAATAAGTTATGGAAATGTATATTTATATATATGGTACAGCCATATATGTACATTAACACAGGGTATAAGAAGCAACAGACATATTACACACTATATATTTTTTAAAAGGCTTATTTCAATTGAACAATTAGACTGGCATTTTTCAAAGAACTTACATACAAAATATTATTTATTTACCATTTTAGAAGTAATCCTAGACAGCTGGATTAATGGGCAGAATGCAAATGAATGCTCAAAGACAAATCAAATTCATCTGTCACACACAGTGATGTGGATTGCTTGATAAACTGGGCATAAGCAAACCTTGTGTGTTTCACTGTGGCCAAACTTCTAAGTAGATTAGAAAAAAAAGATTCCTCTTCCCCCCTAAATCAACCTGTTACAAAAAGTTTTTCTTCTACTAAAAGTGGAATTTTATTCCAAATTATGCTGAGCGGCAGTGCAGGACAAACAATATATTTTAGGCTATTTTAAGAGGTATCTTAAGTTTATTAGTTATTTTTTCTTATCTCAGAGTCATGAACAATTGGTCTCATGGTACAAGGAAGCCTAGCTTTATTGGTGGAAGAATATTTAAAAAAATATTTCCAATAAACTAAAATGAACCAAAACCAAATCCTCTGTAAAAATTTAATAAAATTGTTTTTCTGTATAATGTGTGCTATGACATTATAGGTTTTACTGGCACTCATTTGAGATGACTTGCATAACTTACTCATTGATGTGTCATTTTTATTATTTTAAACACAAGTATTTTATGTAAATGTTTTATAAATAAAACTGGCAAAACATGAAGTCATCCCAAATGAGTGCCAACTCCATACTACAACACACAACCACACATTTTATGTATATCACATTTTCTAGAAAAACCATTTTGGTAATGTTTTCAAGAGTACTATCACTAGTGAGTAGTACTGCCATCCTCAACTCGTGCTGGTAAAACATCACACCATCATGTGTGTACATGTACACAGACATGTACGTACACATTATATACAACAGATTCTTTTTCCTCAACATTCAAAATTTTCCCTCTGCAAATAAAATTTGTAGATTTTGCTTAGTTCATACTTACATTTGGTGAAATATATTTGTCATCATAATCAATTTCCAGTGGAACAGTGATCAGCTTTTGGAAAGCTTTTTTCATTTGTTCACGGTCTCCAATGGCAAAATAACAAAGGATCAGATTGAAGCCTGCTTTCAGGTTTGGAGATGTGCTCATTATGTGTTCAAAAGAACTAATGCCATCAGTGTATTGGCCAGTTTTAATAAATGCAACTCCAATGTTCTGCATTATTTTAATCCTAATTAAAGAAATCATTGTTAAGTAATATTTTCAAATCATATGTTCTACTGTATATACAAAACAAAAGGAATTTCAAAACTTCTACAATATAAACTTACCTCATTTCTTTATGGACACTTGGAATCTGATCTAGAGCCATGCGGTAGAATTTGATAGCTTTTGAATAGTTTCGTTGTTTTAAATAAATGTTTGCCATATTCACCTTCAGTCTGCCTATCACAAAAGTAAAGTGGATGAATGACCTATGTGCCAACCTTCTAAAAATATTCATATCATCCCTCCTCATGCAAACTTTGAGCCAGTGAGACTGCAGAAGCACCTTTTTCATGTATCAGTAGTTGTATCAGGGTCTACTGGCCCTTTAAGCTAAGGCATGGTCCAAAACAGCCTGTTCCTGACTTCCACTCAGAATGGAGAGAATTCAAGGAGAGACAGCAAGGAATTCTAGGAAAGAAAGGACTGTATAAAACAAGCTTCTTACTCAGTCTAGGAGATCAGGGATGAGACAGGACTTGCTGTGGTGTTCTCTGCTGAGGAAGTTTGGGGAAGCAGACCAGGAGGGGGTCTGGGAAGAGACCTAGAGACAGGCAAGATACAGAAGGAAACTGGAGAGGATGGGGAGAAGGGAATGAAGCAAGTGGCACAGAGGGTTCAAGATGGGAAGTGTTAGCTTCCTCATTTGGGGCCCATGGCTGGGCTTCCATAGGATGGGAAGGAACCTCCCGTTCACTTCAGAATCAACAGGGGAAAACCAGGGCAGACAATGATGGAAAGGACTACTGAACTGTTCAGAATAGGAAGGGAAAACTACTGTTGGTACTGACCTACCCTGCATCAGCAGTGATGAAGGAGGGGCAAAGGATGTGTTGTTTTTTTTTTAAATCTGGACTTGTACTTTGGCTGGAAAGTGAACACTTTTTGGATTAACTGGAGAAGAAAACCACATCAAATCATTCAAGGACATGGGGTCTGACATTACAAGGTGGTGATTGCTGTCAACTTTGACTGGCTTCCCTGGGAGTTAAGGGCACTCAGAAGGTGCTCAGCATCTCACAAGTGAAGACAAATAGCTGGTTAGTGAACGCATTGCCATCAGTATCAGGCATTTTGGTGTGTAACTTACCTCCGTTGCTGAACATCTTATTTTTCACTATGACTTGATATGTATTTAGTGCTTCAGCATACATTTCATTAGCAGAATATTGGCTTGCCAAGTTGAAAAGAACCTGTGGGGGGGGGGGGAAGAGAATACATAACATGACCACATCTCTCTCTCAAAAAGTAACCAATATTAATCAATGCAGCCATTAGAAAAATTTCAATATACAAAATAGATAGAAAGATGCTTTAATATATTTGTTGACTGTGTAGTTCTTTCACAAACAGAAGTTGGTCCAATAAAATACATTACCTCACCCACCTTGTCTCTCTCATACTTCCCATTTTCCCAATTATCTAAAGAACAGGTAGCAAACATTTTGCATCCTAAATATGTCTGTACATAAGCTGTGGAGAACACATAGGATAAACGTAAAACAGGGATTTTTTTAATCTGCAAATGTATCTTGTAGTAATGTGTTCCATGCTCTAATTGTGTGCTGAGTGAAAAAGTATTTCCTTTTATCAGTTTTGAACAGTTTTGGACTTTCAATTGAATTGAATGCCCCCTGTTCTTGTATTATGAGACAAAATGAACAGAAGTTTGCCATCTACTTATTTTATACCAGGGGTGGCCAGACCATGGCTCCCAAGCTGCATGCGGCACTTTTACAGTTAAAGTGCAGCTTGCAGAAAACTATATGCCCCTCCCTCCATTCTCCACCTTCCAGACTTGGAGGGGGGAACTTGGGGCCTCTTCCCTAAGGCAGGCTGGTGGGGCTTCAGCCCTGTAGGAGGCACCTGCTGGGGCTCAGGACTTCAGCAGAAGCGGGGCTCAGTAGGTCAGTAAGTTTGGCCACCCCTGCTTATACGGTTTGTTATTTTGTATACTTCTATCATGAGCCTCATGATACCCACCTATTCAGAGGAAGCTATCCCTTGGCAAAAGAACTCTCTTCACAGTTAATCTTACTTTTTAGGCCTAAATATGAGTAAGTTATGAGGTAAGGTTGTTATTAAAATGTTTTTTTATTTCTAACTCATAGAAGATGTGTAATTTTTAGCATAGTTCAACAAGGTGTATGCCCCTATTTGTGGTCTATCTGCTCATGAAGGCAGATGCTATTAAGAAAAACAGAAAAGCCTTGTCTGTGTCCAGATAAATTACATCCATCACTTTCTCATTTTTATTTTTTAACTTGCCTTCAAATATATTATCAGTTTAGCCTGGCTTGACATATTCTTAGTGAAATACTTCCAGTACAGTATTAACTAATGTACAACTTTAAAATTCTCCTTAGATATTAGGGCACAGACCCTACACAATCTTTTCTTAACGCCTACCACCAATTTTAAGAATTGAAGACAAACCCTTAATTTTAAAATCATCATTAAGCTTTAGGAATATTAACAAAAGTACCCTTTAATTGCTGTTTTTCAGAATTATAGTAACTATTTTCAAAAACATTTCTTATTTTTTGTGTATCTGATCTGGAAATTTGTTCTGGGAACTCATACAAAATATGTGCATTACAGCAAACTCAATTTAATTAAAAAGGCATGTTACTGGAAAGCACACTTTACACCCAGATCTTATTCAGGCACCCAGACATTTCAGCACTTACTGAGTAAGTGAGATCTAAGTTGATGTTTTCTGGAGATGCAATTTGTTCACGTTGCCTCACCAACACTCTTTCCTTTCTTCCGGCATCTTTTGCCTTTTCCAGAGCCTTAAAGTAGACATTACGGTTTAGTCTTGCCGTCTGTCTTCCCTCACAAGACCCACTCCCATATATTTAAAATAGAAATTAATACATTAAGACATATTTCCTTTATGCGCGCGCACACACACACTTTACAGCAGATAAGCAGCAATATTACATAAAAAAGCATGTTAAGATTAAAACAATATTCCGAAAGAAAATTCAGCAAAGCAACCTCCATAATACACTAGTCACCCTACAGTTAATGCAGAATCTTAAAAAGAGTATGAGAAGTAATGTCATACACAAAATATGAAAATCAAAAAACAGTCAGTCACACCATTTTACTTAGGGCCAGATTTTTAAAGGTATTTAGGCCTAACAACTTAAAAAAAAGAAATCTAGCCTTAAGACACTATGGCCTTATCTACACTGGCAAGTTTCTGCACAGTAAAGCAGCTTTCTGCATTTTGTAACTTGTGAGGTGAACACACTGCCATACCACTTAGTGCGCAGAAACTGCGCAGCTGCAGCACTATAAAAAAGCCACCCCAACGAGAGGGGTACAGCTTTCTGCACCAGGGCTACAGTGTTACAGGGCCAGTGTAGACACCCTGGTCGATTACAGCACTGCGATTGGCCTCTAGGAGGGGTCCCACAATGCCTGTTCTCACCTCTCTGGTCATTGGTTTGAACTCTACTGCCCTGCCCTCAGGTGACCAACCATGAGCCTTGCCCCTTAAATTCCTTGAGAATTTCCAAATTCCCCTTCTTGTTGACTTGGTGACTTGTGCAGTGGTCTCAGCGCATCTTTCCAGGTGACCATGCCTGCTCCACACACCAGGTGTGCAATGGAGCAATGCCGAGCTGTTGGACCTTATCAGCATTTGGGGAGAAGAGGCTGTCCAGTCCCAGCTGCACTCCAGACATAGGAATTACAATACCTACGGACAGATTTCACAATGCATGACAGAAAGGGGCCATGACCGGGATACACTGCACTACAGGGTCAAAGTGATGGAGCTGTGGAACGCCTACCACAAGGTGCAGGAGGCAAACCGCCGCTCGATGCTGCACCCACGAGCTGCCGGTTCTACAAAGAGCTGGATGTGATACTCGGTGGTGACCCTACCTGCACTGCGATGGCCACTGCAGATATGTTGCTGACTGACGTGCAAGTTGAGAGTGGACCGAGCCAAGAGGAGGAAATTTGGATGAGGATGTGGAGGGAGAGAGGGACCCAGAGACAGAGGATGACTTGGAGGTCAGAGATGCATGCAGCCAGGAGCACTTCTCTACCCCTGAGGAGGCTAGCCAGTCACAGCCGTCGAATCTTGGTGAAACACAAACAGGAGAGGAGGCCCCTGGTAAGTGGCTTTGATTTTGGGAATTGGTGAAGTGAGTTGTTGGGGGCAGAAAGGTTGCAGAAAGCAGGCTTGCGTCTGTATGAACAGGCTGTTGATTGACTCCCTCACTTCATGGGAATCTGCCTCATGGAGATACTGGACAATCCACTGCTGCAGGTTCTTTGGCAGAGCTGCTTTGTTTCTTGCCCCATTAAGGGTAACTTTCCTGTGCCACTCTGCCATCACAGGGAGGGGGAGAACATTGCTGCACCTGGGCGAGCCACCAAGGACCAGGGTGGAAGCTGCAGTCTTGGAGAAGACCCTCCCTTGATTCCCTGCTCACCCTCAGCAGTGAGATCTCTTACATAATGAACATAGCCTGTGGAAAATGTGGGGACAGGAATGATTATAAGCCCCCCCCTCTTTGTTATCTCCAGCTGAACCGCTGCACAGAATTAGAAAGTGGCCATGAAGAACTAAAGAGGACTTTCTAGATGATGTCATGATGCATTCTGTGGCCGAAAGGGCAAGAAATGAAGAAGTGGCGGGACAGAGAGAAGAGGGACCAAAAGGAGAATGCGACATGCCAGAACGAAGCCATGGAGCACCAAGAAGACATGCTCCAAGTGCTACTAGCACTGCAAATCAAGCATCTCCATGCCCGCTCTCCCTTGCAGTTGCTATCGCAAAACTCTTTCCCACGTGCACTTCAGACACCGCCAACACGCTTTTATCAACCTCCTGGCTCCAGTCTACCTGCTGCATTCCACTCCTGCCCCATCACAGTCCAGCACTGCGGATTCCCAGTACCCACTGCACTCTACACCCATCCCTCTACAATTTAGCCCTGCTGAAGTACAATACATGAAGCACTGTACTCCAAAGGAGAAGGTTGGATATGATACCTGGACATACACAAATCTTTAACCGCCCCAGGACCCCACCTCCTCCTGAGACCCTCCCTTCCCCCTTAGCGCTGATGTGTTTTTTGTTTGTCTCTCTCCTCCAGTTGTTTTTTAATAAAAGAATTGTTTTGGTTTGAAAGCAATCTTTATTCCATTAATTGAAAGCAGAGCCCTGTAAATCAACAGGCAGTTTTCTTAAACTTTCATAGTGCATCGTCTGCACCAATCACAATCACCTCCTAGCATTACAAGCACTGCACTCCCAAGCATAGCAACAAATATTAGTGACTTTCAGATTCAAATTGCTGTCTCATGGCATCCCTGATCCTTATGGCCTCGCGCTGCACCCCTCTAATAGCCCTGATCTCTGGCTGTTCAAATTCAGCCTCAGCAGTCCAGCCTCGAGTGAAGCTTTCACCCTTCACAAATATTATGGGGTGTACAGCATGCGGCTATAAGCATAGGAATATTGTCATCGGTCAGGTCCAGCCTCCCATATAGGTAGTGCCATCAGGCCTTTAAACGGCCAAAACCATACTCAATAGTCATTCTGTACTTGCTTAGCCTGTTGTAAAACTGTTCCTTGCTGCTGTCAAGGTAACCTGTGTATGGCTTCATAAGCCACGACATTAAGGAGTAGGCAGGGTATCCCAGGATCACAATGGGCATTTCAACTTCCTTCCTGGACCAGAAGATCACCGTAAGGGGAAGTCCTTGCTTGCAGCTTCCTGAACAGGCCAATCTTCCAAAAGATGCATGCGTCATGCACCTTTCCAGACCAGCCTACGTTAATGTCCATGAAACTCCCACGGTGATCCACAAGCGCCTGGAGAACCATAGAGAAATACCCCTTCCGATTAATGTACTCGGTGGCTAGGTGGTCTGGTGCCAGAATTGGAATACGCATGCCATCTACTGCCCCTCTGCAGGTAGGGAAGCTCATTTGTGCAAAGCCATCCACAATGTCACACGTTGCCCAGAGTCACGGTCTTTCGGAGCAGGATTCGATTAATTGCCCTGCACACTTTCATCAACAAGAGTCCAACGGTTGACTTTCCCACTCCAAACTGGTTAGCGACTGATTGGTAGCAATCTGGAGTAGCCAGCTTCCACAGTGTAATCATCATGCACTTTTCCAACTGCAGGGTAGCTCTTATTCTTGTGTCCTTATACCGCAGGACTGGGGCGAGCTCATCACATAGTCCCATGAATGTGGTTTTCTTCTTCCGAAAGTTCCGCAGCCACTGCTAGTCATCCCAGACATGCATGACAATGTGATCCCACCACTCAGTGCTTGTTTCCTGATCCCAAAAGCGGCATTCAACCATGGTCAGGACCTCTGTGAATGCCACAAGCAATCTTGTGTCATAGCTATTACGCATGGCGAGATCAATCTCAAACTCCTCTTGCCTTTGTATTTTCAGGAATAACTCCACTGCCACTCGTGACGTGTTAGTGAAAATGAGCAGCATATTGGTCAACAGTGCGGGGTCCATTCCTGCAGACCAAAGAGGCAGAGTAGAGCACGCAGTACGCAAACCGATGAAAGATGGCGCCAAATGCAGACAGAAGCACAGGGATTGCTGGGATGCGAAGCTATGCATCATGAGGCATTGGGACAGGACCCAGGACGCCCTGCAACCCCCTCGACCTTCCCACAACCCTTAGCAGCAAAAAAGGAAGAGATGCTCTGTGGGACAGCTGCCCAGAGTGCACCCCTCCAAATATCGCTGCAAGTGTGAACATGCTATTGTGCAGGCAGCTGACACTGTGAACACACTACAGTGGTTTCCCTTCAGCGCTCTCTGAGCAGCGCTATAACTGCTGGTGCTGCAACTCTGCCAGTATAGACATAATCACTCTGCTGTCACATAGGGTATCATTATAGATTCATAGACTCTAGGACTGGAAGGGACCTTGAGAGGTCATCGAGTCCAGTCCCCTGCCCTCATGGCAGGACCAAATACTGTCTAGACCATCCCAGATAGATATTTATCTAACCTACTCTTAAATATCTCCAGAGATGGAGATTCCACAACCTCCCTAGGCAATTTATTCCAGTGTTTAACTACCCTGACAGTTAGGAACTTTTTCCTAATGTCCAACCTAAATCTCCCTTGCTGCAGTTTAAGCCCATTGCTTCTTGTTTATCATTAGAGGCTAAGGTGAACAAGGTTTCTCCCTCCTCCTGATGACACCCTTTTAGATACCTGAAAACTGCTATCATGTCCCCTCTCAGTCTTCTCTTTTCCAAACTAAATAAACCCAATTCTTTCAGCCTTCCTTCATAGGTCATGTTCTCAAGACCTTTAATCATTCTTGTTGCTCTTCTCTGGACCCTCTCCAATTTCTCCACATCTTTCTTGAAATGCGGTGCCCAGAACTGGACACAATACTCCAGTTGAGGCCTAACCAGCGCAGAGTAGAGCGGAAGAATGACTTCTCGTGTCTTGTTTACAACACACCTGTTAATGCATCCCAGAATCACGTTTGCTTTTTTTGCAACAGTATCACACTGTTGACTCATATTTAGCTTGTGGTCCACTATGACCCCTAGATCTCTCTTTCTGCCATACTCCTTCCTAGACAATCTCTTCCCATTCTGTATATGTGAAACTGATTGTTCCTTCCTAAGTGGAGCACTTTGCATTTGTCTTTATTGAACTTCATCCGATTTACCTCAGACCATTTCTGCAATTTGTTCAGATCATTTTGAATTTTGACCCTGTCCTCCAAAGCAGTTGCAATCCCTCCCAGTTTGGTATCGTCTGCAAACTTAATAAGCGTACTTTCTACGCCAACATCTAAGTCGTTGATGAAGATATTGAACAGAGCCGGTCCCAAAACAGACCCCTGTGGAACCCCAGTTGTTATATCTTTCCAGCAGGATTGGGAGCCATTAATAACTACTCTCTGAGTACGGTTATCCAGCCAGTTATGCACTCACCTTATAGTAGCCCCATCTAAATTGTATATAATATTAGGCACATTATCTCCAGCATTTCCAAATATCACTGACTTGGGGGGAGCGGGGGAGAGAGAGAGACACACACACACTAAGCATCAAGCTTCTGTCTCCTTTGTGGCAATGCAGACCACGACCACAAGATCAGCCATAACAATATCAAAATTAAGACAACCTAGCTTTAACAACTGGAAATTTTATGACCAACCAACAGTCAATTTAGCATTTAAAAAGCATATCTGCATGTATGAAATGTCCCTGCATATAATAATATAAAAAGACAAATGAAACCCAGATAACTTACCAATTTTAAGTCTCCACAGCTGTTAGCAATGCAGCTTTCTTCAACCAACTCATTCACTTTTTTTTCTAACTGTCTAATCTTTTCTTCTGGACTAAAATTGGGTAAATAATGGATCATTTGTCTTATGCAAATACCAGTAATGATATAAAGATTTTTGAATATAGTGTATTAAAAATAATGTAGTATAGCTGTCTTAGGTCTCATTAACATGCCATAGCATCTGACATTTCTTAATAGACAACACAACTGTAAAAGTGGCCCTTTGTTACCGCACTATCAGAAGTTCTATCAATAATGTGAGCTAGAGAAGAAAATAAAGAGAAGATCCTGCAGTTTTACCATGTTCAGCGAGCAATCCATTTAACAAAAGAAAAGAGGTTTGGGTTATTGGGCTCTGATCCTCTTAATGTAACAAGCCTCAACTTGAGCTGTTTGGGTAAAGACAGTATAGATACATGCATTCGGTGAAATTTTCAAGCACCCAATGGAAGTCCAATATTGAATATGTACTATTTTAAAGAGCTAGTTTAAGCAAAAGTAGAAATTCAATTTGTAATGATAATTTTTTTTAACAGTCAGCACAACTTTTCATCAAAATTACAGATTTCATCAAAAGCTGTGATTGATCCAGAATTATTTAATCTGTGACAAAAAATTAGCTGCATAATAGATTATTTCAATTCTTTCTCCACTTGCAGCATGTCCCACTACCCCTGGCATTCAGGAAGCCCAATGGCCCTGCGTGAATCCTTCCTCCCCAATCTGTTTTGTGCCAAGTCTCTAGCACCATCCAACATGTACACTAGATTAGTAACATTGACCACCTCAGTTCTGGCATATGTGAAGTTTGTTTGGGTTATGAGATCCTGGAAAGAAGGAACAGAGGGAAGAAGTGGTAAAATTTCCTGTGTCTTTCCTAGTGGGAACCCTACAAATACCACTAATATTCCTTGCCAAGCAAGTACTCTTCTAGTCCTCTAATGGATCTGATCCTCTTCTGGAACACAGCACTCATTGATGACAAAGGCCACACCTATATTCAGGATCCAGAGCCACAGACAGAGCACAAAATACAAGAGTGGGGTGGGAGGAAAGCTAATTGTTTTTTTAACCACCAGAGGCTCTTTTCTCTTTCTGCAGGATATGAACCACCATGACTTCAACAGGAATCACGCTTAAACCCCATGCCTGCAAAAACCTATGGACACGCTTAACTTTAGTACCATAAGTAGTTTCATTGAAATCAATGGAACTATTTCTGGTGGTATCACATTGGTCCAACATTATTTAATATTTTTATCAACAATCTAGATGATTACATAAAATCTTTTGTGGCAAAGTCTACAGATCACACAGATTGCTGGGGTAGTAAATAATAAGAGGGATAGGTTACTGTTACAGAATAATCTGAATTACTTGGTAACCTTGGAACCTGTGAATCCCCGGGTCATCCCCTTCCTCCATGGGCCATGGAAAGAATAGGATCACTGCATTGCCCTGAGCATGCTCTTAATCAGGGGTGGGTACACTACAGCTTGTGGGTCGGATCTGGCCCGTCAGGGCTCTGGATCCAGCCTGTGGGATTGCCACCCCACCCCTGTGGCACAGCAGGGCTAAGGCAGGCTCCCTGCCTGCCCTGGCTCTGCTTTGCTCCCGGAAGCAGCCAGCACCACGTCCCTGCAGCCCCTGGGGGAGGTGGGGGCAGAGGGCTCTGTGTGCTGCCCTCACCTGCAGGCACCACTCCCCGCAGCTTCCATTGGCCATGAATGGGGAACCGAGGCCAACGGGAGCTTTGGGGGAGGTACCCGCAGGCGAGGGCTGAGCATGGAGACCTCTGCCCCCATCTCTCCCAGGAGCCGCAGGGACATGGTGCTGGCCACTTCTGGGAGTGGCGTGGGCCCAGGGCAGGCAGGGAGCCTGCCTCAGCCCTGCTGTGTGCCACTACCACCTGAGAGCTGTTCAACGTAAGAAGCACCCGGCTGGAGACCGCACCCCAACCCCCTTCCCTGAGCCCCCAACCCCTGCACTCCACACCCCTCCCTGCACCCCCATTTGCCTTGTGCCCCTTCCTGCACACTGCACCCCCTCCCACACACAGCACTCCTTTCCGCACCCCAACCCCTGCCCTACATTCATGGCCCTACATGCAATTTCCCCATCCAGATGTGGCCCTCAGGCCAAAAAGTTTGCCCACTCCTGCTCTTAATACTTGCAGCTCCACATTTGGACAATGGAAATAATCAAATCCCATGTTTCAGGACTTCGGCTGGAGACCTGCAGGGAACAGGAAGGAATCTCCTGGTCAGATGTATTCTTAGGGTGGGGATGCGGTTCACTTTCTTCTGAACCATCAGAGATTGGTCACAGCTAGATATGAAACACCAGATGGAGTGGACCAGTGCTCTGAGATGGTACAGAGAATTGTTTTAGATGCCTGGATGGAGTTTCTTGCTGACATACTGAGGGTCAAACTGATGGCAAGATTTGGGATTGGGATGGAATTTTTTCCCCTAGGTAAGACTGGCAGGAAACTTGGGGGGATTCCACCTCTCTCTGTAGCATGGGGCATGCATCGCCTGCTACGATCATCAGGGCATAATCAATTCCCTGCTGCTGCAGGGGCCTCAGGCATTAGTGGTACCTCGCTCTCTCCTGTTCTTTGTCCGAGGTACATATCAATTTAGCTTCCCAAGGATCGAAATACTTAGTCGATCTAAAATAACTAGACTGAACATAAGGATATCTGGGTGACAATTAATAGGGAGGACAGCGTAGATGATCTAATGGTCCCTTCTGGCCTTGAACTCTATGAAATCTAGTAAAGTTAAGCTTGTGCATGTTTGCAGGATCTGGGCCTCTTCCTGCAGAAAGAGAATCTGGCCCCTAGGCTTCCTGAGTACCATGCTGTAATTTTTTCTAAGAATGCTGGAAGCATTTGTTGCAAAACAGAACAAAAATGTGGCTACATACGTATCTTCATTTTTCATTTCTAGAGGAGGAGCAGGACCTCTTGCTTGACCAAGGGGATCAAATACAGAACCTGCAAATTAACACATGGCACTGAGAACAGTGAATTCCATGACAGATAGTGAATTCCATGACAGACAGTGAATTCTAGCCATCCTACCTCTCAAAGCTGCTTTAGTGTAACCTGCTGCATGAACTGCTGTTAGAGGTCGAGCAACTCCATCCTTAAATTAAAAGAAAAAGACATTTTTATGATTGAAAATATTCTGAAAACCAAAAATGGGGAAAAAGCAGGGGGATGAGTTACATATTGGAACATAAGTGGGAAGCATGTTTTATAGTTGATACAGACCGACCTAGCATTAGTAAGCCTTGCTTACACTGACCAGGGTCTTTCACAATCCTTAGGTATATTGTAGCAGACTCTACAGTAGCAAAATACATACTGGAATTATTTCTAAGTAATAAAAGTTACAAACAAACTTTGCCTTTTTACACAGATAACCCTAATCTTTTTTGTTGCTGATAATTTTAACGTATGCCATATAATTGTCTCTGATTTTTAAAAATTCTTCTTAAGGGCTGGCCTTTTAGACTAGTAGCTCTGTAATGTGCTGTCACATGCTGCCATGTGAGTGTCAGAGTTCTTTTTTTCCTGGGCAGCAAGGATTGAGAGCCCTGAGAAATTGTGGGTCAGAATGAGTCAAATTGGACAAGATAAAGAGGCACAAGCTGTCTAGAAACCAGCTGTAATTCAGTAGCTGAGAAATCCCCAAGCTTGGGAGAGTTCATAGCTGGCAAAGAGACAGCATATCCACCTCCTGGAACATTTACATTAAAAAGAGAACATTCACAGTATAACTTCAGCATACTGAGCCCACACTCAAAAGTAAATAACAAAATATTACCTGTATAGCTCCTGTCATTGGTCTTCCCATTGATGACGATAATACAGTCTTTGACTACCAAAATAAAAAAAAATTAAAATTAACAATCTTAAGATCTTTTTCTACTTTAGAAGTTTAGAACCAAAACTATAAATACTTAAATATGTAATCGTTTCAGTCACATGAATGTACAACTTTAGGATATGATCCTGCTAACCTTGAAATCAATAGCAAAACTCCCACTGATTTCACTGAGGCAGGATATGCTTCCATTGTAGGGCATAAATATTATGAAGGTACCTGGTAGCAACTCCGTAGTTGTGGCTAAGTTCTAAAATGGATTTAATATTTGAATAAATTCCTGTTTTACTCTAGAAGTAAGAGGTAAGCCTTGTAAAATTTCACAGATTTTACACCCTTTGAATTTTCTGTATATTTTTTGTTTAGTCTCTGTTCATCAGTTTTTAATGGGCTCTGGTTGAAATTTGTCCATGGCAGTCGTACATTTCATGATTGACTTTTTTTTAATTGTCAGTCAACACAAACATTAGTAGAGAGCTGCATCCTGATAGACCCAGTACAATAGGTAGTTTTTATTTTTTAATTAGATTTAGGAGGACTTTGGCTATTGATCATGTTATAACTGTAAGTTATATGCTTTATACCTAAACTAGAGATGTAAATATTGTTTAAAAAGTTAACCGTCTAAACTATTAAAATTCTATTGTTTAAAGGGTTAATCGATTAAAGGGAAAGCAGCCGGGGTTGTTCTGGCCGTCGAGGCAGGGGCTAGGGTCAGTCAGCCAGCCATGGGGCTGGGGTCAGCTAGCTATCCAGCCGGGGGCCAGTTAACCGATTAACATTTTACATCCCTAACCTAAACCTGATAAAATGGGGCCACGTGCCCATAAAAGCTTCTTCACTGTGAGCTATGCTTTTCTGTCAGATTTTATTCTACAACAGAGAAGATATATAAAGGGTTAGTTTGCAACAGCTAATTGTTAATATGTTCTCCATCAGCAGATACACTTCTACCCCCTTCCCTGCCACTTAAGCATCTTCATTTATAAACAGTTATGGCTGCTGCATGCATAACACACACAACTTTTCATTTACTTGCTGTCAAGTCTCCTAACAGTAAAGACCATCTACTTCTCCATCCACAGGCCCTCACCTTACTATTGTGATTACTACTGTATAACATAGAACATGCACCACAGTTTAAACTCTGTCTCACTAGAGATTCTTTCTGAATAAGATATTTAAGATACGTCCTTTCCTGTCTAGCCACACAGTTAAAACTTGTACTCTCACTATATTACATCTTGATTACTGCATCATTCTTCTTTCTGTTGTTAACAAATGCAATCTGTAAACTCTTTGAGGCAGGGAGCGTCTTTTTGTTCCACGTTTGTACACTGTCTAGCACAACGGGGTCCTGGTCCATGACTGGAGCCCTTACCTGCTATAATACAAATAATAATAATGCCAGGTTTCCCTTACCATGGGAACTGCCCCTCTGAACACAGCCCTTTACCAAACTAATTTCTCCAAACACCACTAATTACTACACCAAATATCCACAACTATGAGTGTTGGGGGGAAAAATAATCTGGTAAAGGAGTGTGTCCAGATCAAAGGGCAAGGGAAGAGGAAAGTCTACAGTGCAGTGACTTTCAATGGGACTTAGGTGCTTTTGAAAATTCTAACCAGTGAGCTTGCCTAAGAGATAGCTAAAGCAACATACCTGTCTAGAGAAGCACATACTTAAAGGGTCTAAACACTGAGGAGGATGAGGAATTTTTAGGTGTCCCGAGAGAGTGTAACTAGAAGTGATGACATCAAATTAGACAACAGGAAAATTATGACTATTGGGAAAAATTTCCAAACAGAAGTCCAGTGCACTGTGGAATAGTTCATAAGGGTAGTTCCATTGCTTGAGTTATTTAAATAGGACTGGATAAAAAGCACTCAAGAATGTTCCTTCCAATTTAATCTTGCAATGGCAGTGGGATCCACAAGATGACCGAAGAGAAATTAGGCATCAAATATAGCTATAATTAAAGTAACTAATAATTATTCAAATGATCTTGTCTATATTTAGGGTTTAAGAACTCGAAAGAAATCTGTATAAAATTAAATGTAACTTGAAAATTCTTTAAAATTTAATATTTACCTTAGCATCATGCAATTTCTATAGCATACTCCAAAACTGACCACCACATAAACACAAAGGGTGCAGTCCAACTCCCACCGCAGTCAATGGAAGTCTTCCCGTCAATTTCAAAGCAAATTCAATCAAACCTTTAATGTTGAATTCTGTCCTCTAATACAGTACCTAGGAAGCACTGTCAAGTATCTTGAAAAATCAGTAACTGTGCCTTATCCAAGTGCGCAGCTGCTGATATTCAAAGTTAAGCAATGAGTGTGGCTCACCGGAGGAAAGGATTGAGACAAAAAGAGACAACACTGAACATAGGCTTTAGAGGGTTGTATAGACTCAAGACCCCAGGAAGAGCTTCTCTTTGATTAAGTTTAAAACATAGAACTAAAACTTACCCCAAACCCTGTAGCTAAAGGCCGTGAAGCTGATGTGCCTGGAATTTTGGCTGTTATCTTGGTAAAAAAAAACAAACAATCCAACCATAATTAATCCAAATATGATTACTTGGTCTTTTTACATATGTTAATAAAACAAGTTCACAGAAATGATCATGCATTAAAAAATGTACAGAAAGTTCTATAGTGATGTCTTTATGTTCAGTTTTATTTGTATAAATCATAGCTCCCTCTTTAAAATATGTACCTTTCTGGTGATTAAATTGCACATGAGTCTTAATGGGTTCAGCTCTTATTTAGAAGCACACAGTCCTTACAACAGAATATACATTTCAAAAGTAGGGTCTACATGTCAATTTTCCATTTCTTTTGAAAAAGGATGTAAAAGAGTTTTGAAGTCATAACTAAATAAAAGTAACCAAAGTTATCTGAATAAAATTAAATTGCAACAACATTCCAGAGTTTGGTATATTATACTCCATTCTCCATCCCACCTTTGAGATATGTCAAGGCCACTTCCTTCTGGATTGATGCATTATGCAGGGATGCTTTAGAATCTGTTATTTTATTCTAATCAGTATCTGGCTCATTTTATCATATAGGAATAAGGCAGCAGTGCTTAGTGGTCAGGACACTCTGCCATGTCCTTTTTAAGGGTTTGAAGGATCCAACATAAAGATCTAGATGGGATATGTAGAGGAAGCGGTCCTGGGAATGAACAGTGCCTGGAAGGAAATCCTGTCATTGTATCTTTAAGGGTCTGGGGCAGGATCCTTGCAGAGAGGGCAGAGCAAGGCTCCACCATTCCCCCACCAATTGGGAATGAGCTGGGAGAAGGGAACCAGCATAAATGCTGTCTCCTCTGTCATCTCAGGGAGCTGCCTACAGATACTGAAGAAAGAAGGCTGCCTGCTGGATCCTGCTAGCATCAGGATTAACTGATGAAAAAGGGGCAGCTGAGGCAGAAGCTGGCTAAGGCCCTACAGCTGCCTAAATTATAATCCAGACCCAAGAAGGAGGGCTGAGGCTGTTGCTAGGAGACTGACAGACTGGCTGTTTCATTAATGTATATCCTGCTGCCCCAGGAGGGACTGTCTGAAGCATAACCTCAGCTCCAGGAGGAGGTCTCCTGAAATGGGACAAAGAGCTGACGAGGAGTCTTATAAGGAGCCAGAGGAAGATGACTTTTGTTAGTTCCACCAGGTAAGTCACATTTTGTAGAAACTTAATAAATCAGACCCCACAGAGTGGTGCATGCTCTTGAGTCAATGTAAATCTGATAACTGATTGACAGAACCCAAGGGGGAAGGCACATAGTGGTGTGTTGGAGAGGCTCACCCCCTGACAGATAAACATAAGAACAGCCAAACTGGGTCAGACCAAAGCCTAGTATCCTGTTTTCCAACAGTGGCAAATGCCAGGTTCCTCAGAGGGAATGAACAGAACAGGTAACCATCAAGTGATCCATCCGCTGTTGCCCATTCCCAGCTTCTGGAAAGCAGAGGCTAGGGATGCCATCCCTGCCCATCCTGGCTAATAGCTATTGATGGACCTATCCTCCATGAATTTATCTAATTCTTTTTTGAACTCTGTTAGTCTTGGCCTTCACAACATCCTCTGGAAAAGGGTTCCACAGGTTGACTTTTCACCATCCAAATATTTAAGAAACAATCATGTATAAGAACTATACTTACTGTATGGTGGAAGTTTAAAATCTCATGCTGTAGCTCTAATAAGTCTGGCCGTATATCTCACATACATGGCTAAACATTCTATCATCATTTTAGAAATGCACTGAGACTGAGACTTGCCCAAAGGCAATGGGTGGCAGAGCCAAGATTAGAATCCAGATCTCCTGAGAATGTTTAGAAATATTACAATCTATTTTTAAATTTACTTACTGGGGGTCTTCTACCATGACTACTTCTCACAGCCTGCTGAAAAGCTGTGTCATTTTCTAAATCCTGAAACAAAACAATAATGTAAGAACTATCCAAAGACAACAAATAAAAATAAGTAATTTGCTCCTACAGTGCTTTACTATTGCCTGGGAGATGAGGAATAGGAGAGGGAGTGAGGGGAGGTACTGAAACTTGGCTGGCAGGTGGAGGGGAGGGGGGCGGTTCCAGGCTGGAAAGGGGAGCTTGGGGGTTCCTATCTGCTCCCAGGCCTGATTTTGGGCCCTGCTGCAGTGCCTTCAGCCCCTCTTGTTCCCACCCTCACCTCTGCATCCCTTCATCCCCACCAGGCATGCACAAGTATACGTGAGGGTGGAGCCCCCACAGTATTTCCACTCTAGGGGTACTAGCCCCTGTGTTTGGATGCCCTTGGATATTGCCAAATTACAGTTTGCAGTGTCAATAAGCTATGATTATACCACTTAAAGAACTTTTAGTTTACACAGAGCAATGTCAAACCAGAGTAACCATTGAAGAATAGTAAAACATTGGGAGAAAACTGAGTTTGATTTATAATACTTAGTAGTTACCATGCACAGAATTTTTATTTCTGTCTAAAGGGCTATACAGGCACTAATTTGAATGCTTAACAGATCCTAGTGTTCGTCATGCATCTGACGAAGTGGGTATTCACCCACAAAAGCTCATGCTCCAAAACGTCTGTCTATAAGGTGCCACAGGATTCTTTGCTGCTTTTACAGATCCAGTCTAACACGGCTACCCCTCTGATACTTGATCTTAGTGTGCATATCTCATTGCTATTCCATGAATGTACATTAGGTATTCCACTATTTATATATTTAAACATGCAAGATGTAGTATAAATCTTACTAACTTATGGAGGAGGACATAGTATGTTGAAAATATACTATAATGATCAATGAACTAGATGATCTATTATGTCTTTTTCCAGCTCCAGGAAAAAACCTGCAGCTCTACTGCTCTGGAGCTGCTCCAGCTTCAGGCTCCGCTCCAAAGCCGTTTTACATCACTTATGAAATCACAGAATCATAGAAATATATAGGTACATGTGGTGAGGGATAGCTTTGGGGAAAAGAAATGAGTTCTAGAATACTGGACCTAGTAAGTTCAAGTAGTTCAACACTGAATAGAAGCTATCAACTGAATGCTTAGTCTGCATTCTTATTTAATTGGGTTATAATGATTTTATGCAACAGTAATTTAACAAATATAATTTTATTTTGACAAATTAGTGATTTTATTCCATTTAATATGTACACTTGACTCAAAGAAAATCACAATGTGGTCCCATTGAAGGTGATGTCAAAACTCCCATAGAATTCAATGGGGCTAGGATTTCACCCCAGATGTCAAAACACAAACCTCCTAAATCTCTGCTTTTAAATAGTTACAATTTAATATTTCATAAATTCTAATCTTCACAGCAAATAGACACTGGTTGAAGGTGCATAACAAAGCTATCTCAGAATAGAAAACCAGCAATGAAATTATAACCACTCCAAATGATCTCTGAGACTTTTGATACATCTGGATGGATGGGTGGAGAAAAACTAACTCCAAAGCAGCAATGCTTGCTGGTTTGTTTCTGATCATATCTAAAGCACCATCAGCATGCCAACTCCAGTGAAGATTACTTTATATCATACACATATATAACTGAGAAATGGTAAGTAGTTTTACCTCTGTGTCAAAGGTGGGGTTATAGTCATTGTAGCCAGAATAAAGATCATCTTCATCTGATTTAGGTGCCAGGTGGACATTTTGCATCATTTTTTCCTGAGAAACATTATGCCAAATATTTTCTCAGCATTATCATAAGTCTCCTTACAACTGTAAAATTATGAATAGTACTGTTTCTTCATTCACAAGAACTAAAAGTTTAGACCTAATCCAAACCTCACTGAAATCAAACCCTGACTTCAGAGGGTTTCTAATTCAACCCTGACAAAAAGCTTCAACACAGACTTAAAGGAACAAAGTCCTCTTGACACTTAGTTTGTGTGAAAAAGTAGCAAGCCCCGCTGAAGTCAACGAGCTTCTGAGCAGTTTTGAAGTACCTGGGGCAAGCAGAACGGACTAATAATTGGCTCGATGCTCTAGCTAGTCTGGCAATTCTTGTATCTAGGCAGAGACACAGAATTGAAGCTCGCACACGCCTGTCTCTGCGCGCCCTTCACCAGCGCTACACAATGCTGGGCTCGTGGGATTCCTCAAAGGTGGGGTGCCCCTGCCCTAGGGTGACCAGATGTCCCTATTTTATAGGGACAGTCCTGATATTTGGGGCTTATTTTTATGAGCTCCTATTACCCCCCCCCCCCCACCCCGATTTTTCACTCTTGCTGTCTGGTCACCCTACCCCGCCCCTACCCAGCCGGAGGGCGAGGGTCCCCACTGCGGTACGTAGTGTACAGACCCAGCGGGAGACATGAGCCAGGGCTCCCGACCACGGCACTGGAAGGGGAGGGGAAGAAACCGTTAGACTGTAAGGGCGCCACACGCCGTTCGCCCCCGGCTCCCCAGGACGGTTCCCGCCCAAAGCCCGCTCCGCAGCTCCTCCTGCATCGACTCCAGCCCCGTTATCTTCCCGCTCCTCAGCGCTCCGCCCTCTACCTTGCCCGGGAGCCCGCCCGCCCGCTCTGCGGCCCCGCTACAGGGGAACCGGTAACAGGCCCGCACCGCAGTGGTCTCTCACAGGATCTCGTCCCATCCCATAATACACCGCGGCAAGCGGAGCGGCAGGGAGCAGTGCGTCCGGTTGCTAGGAGACGAGAGCGACTCGAGCGGGCCCAGGCCTTTGCGGCGTCAGAACCAGCCTCCTGCGAGGCTCTGCACTTGCTGAAGGTGCGCGAGCGATTGGCGCATGCTCAGTAGCAAGTCTGGAAGCCGTGGCTCACCTTCTGCCGTGACCCTCAGTTTCTGCTCTCTGAGCGAAGGGCGGGGCCAAAAAGCGGAGGCGAGAGGTTCGCGGGGTTTGTGCGGCTCCGCCGCGCTGTACACGGGGCTGTGGTGTTAGAGGCCTCCTCTACCCCAGTGCCCCGTGCGCTAGCTGTGCCACGTCAGGGAAGCTGTAGATACCTGCCTGCTGGAGACTTGATTCTGAGGCAGTTTTTCCTTTTCCCGGCTAGGGTAGGCAGGTTCAGACGCGAAACCCAGTCAGTTTCAGCAAAGCCAGCGCGCGCCCCAAAACACGGAGAAAGGTGGAGGGAGAAACACGCACAAAAAGGAGACGCTCCATGACCCACAGTTCACAAAAAAACAGATTTGCAGGTGGGGGGTGGATAATCAGCTGAACATGAGCGCCCAGTGCCAGGCTGTGGCCAAGACAGCTAATGCTATCCTGGGATGCATAAATGGGAATCTCTAGTAAGAGTCAAGAGATTATTTTTACTTCTGTATTTGACACTGGTGCAATTGCTGCCAGAATAGTATGGCCAGTTCTAGTGCCCACAACTAAAGAAGGACGTTGCTAAGTTGTAGAGGGCTCAGAGAAAAGCCACAAGAATGATTAGAGAGTTAGAAAACTTGGCTGTAAGTGATTGACTCAAGGAGCAAAATGTATTTACCAGTAGTTTAACAAAGAGAAGGTTAAGGTTAAGAACTTAATTAGTCTACAATTACCTAAATGGGGAACAAATATCTAATCTATCAGAGAAAGGTATATCACAATTCAATGACTGGAAATTGAAGCTAAACAAATTCAGACCAGAAATAAGGCATACATTTGTAATGGTGCGAGTAACTAACTATTGGAATAATTTCTCAAGGGTCATGGTCGATTCTATACCACTGACAATTTTTAAATCAAGATTGGATGATTTGGGGGGATTTCTATGACCTGTGTTATACAGGAGGTCAGACTAGATGATCACAATGGTTCCTTCTGGCCTTGGAATCTATGAATCAATGGGAAAAAAGATTAGTGACAACTTTTAGGCCCTGATCCTTCAAGAGAACTGCGCGAACCACCGGGCTAGATCATGCATGCATCCGATGAAGTGGGTATTCACCTACAAAAGCTCATGCTCCAATACATTTGTTAGTCTATAAGGTGCCACAGAACTCTTCGCCGCTTTTACAGATCCAGACTAACACGGCTACCCCTCTGATACTGGGATATATCAGGCACCTAAATATTTTGGTTGATGTAGGTTGACTATTCCTGTTTGATCCTTCTAGAATTCTGTGTAGCATCCATCACCATACCATCTGAGACACCAATCCTTCAAACACTTATGCATGTTCCTAACGTTATGCATGACCTATTGAGGTCCCTTCCAGTCTCATGAGTCAATGATTCTATGTGAGTACTTTATGGGTTATGTTAAGCATGTTTACAAATTGTAGCCTATGTGCTTACCAAGGGGCAGCATATCCTTCCACTCATCTTTCCTCATCCTTTAGACCAGAAAATTAAGACGGAGGATGGTAATCCTGTCAGAATATGCTTCCCCTCACTCACCTTTCCTCATCCCCTGGTCCAGGATAGCAAATTCTGACAGATGCTCATCTGTCGGATTTTGCTACAGTTATATCTGGGAAGAAAGATAAGCATTTTGATAGGGAGGCAAAAAATGAGATGCCCTCAATATGGGAAGTGTTTTCGGACTCCCACTCTCAGCATCCTGCCAATCATACAGCGCAGAGGCTAGAGTTCCCGATGATCTAATCTTGACTAGCCACTGAGAAAAGTTTGTCTGCTTTATTGGGAGTGGTGAGCATTGTATGCTTAGCATGTGTATTCTGTTTTGGTAATTCTTAATAAATAGAGGTTAAGGATATTACTGGGTAAGGTTCTTCCACTGGTAAAAGACCCATCAAACCTGCAGAAGATTATGCCTTGAGTCCTAGGAATTGGATAAGGGTGGCCCTAAGCCCTAGGAACTGAGTAAGGGTAGTTTCCTTTTGCCCCAAGCCCTAGGAACTGGGTAAGGGTTGGGGTGCAAATTAACTGGGTTACGCCTTGAGCCCATGGAAAGGTAAAAGTTGGGTGCCCTAGAGTGTGAGAGTAACACATTCTGGCAACTCTTTTGCTATGTTGCTCTATATTGCATATAATAGAAAGTCCTAATATTTATAACTTTTTTATTATTTGTATTGCCGTAGTGACTAGAAGCCCTAGTCATGGACCAGAACCCTATTTTGGTAGGCATTGTACAAACTCAGAGAGATGATCCTGAGCCTACACCAAAGAGTTTACAATCTAAAGCCATGTCTAAACTAGAAAGTTTTCCTGGTAGAACATTACCGACATTTCTATGTCAGTGCAGCATGTGCACACTTAGCAGCCTTTGTTGCTATGCTTCCTCACTGTCAGAGGTTCTGTCAGCAAAAGATGTGATGCAGTATGTTTACATATTCTAGCGTATCCAATACCACCATCCACTCCACAGCTTTGTGGGAAATTTTTGCAGTTCATTGTAGAATACCAGCAATATGTTCAGGAAATCATGTGAGCTCAGGGTTAAATTCCTGCAATTCCCTTTCTTCCAGCCCATAACTTTTGTGACTTTTTAAAAATGTGCACAGTTCTTTGTGCTGCTCTTTCAGTGTCTGCTATCTTGCCATCCAGGATCACCTTGCACAGATTGGAGTTATTGTGTTTGTTTTAAAGACAGGTCTCATGATCCTTCTATAGTTGCAGAGCTTCAATGACTGATACTGTCACAGTAGCTGGTGATGCTGTGATGAAGATGAGACAAACAAGTAGGAAGAATGGATAATGCAGAAAGTACATAAAAATTGGAAGGTGCTGCCGGCATTCGCTGACCAGGTCCACGTGGTTGAGTGGCACTTCTGGGCCCATGAAATGAGGATGAAGTGGTGGGACTATATTGTGAGGCAGATCTGAGATGAGCAGTAGTTGCTGTAGAACTTTCAAATACAAAGGCCACTTTCATGGAGTTGTGTGTTGAGCTTGTCTTAGCCCTCAGTTGCAGAGACATCAGAATGAGAGCTGCTTTGACCATAGAAAAGAGGGTGGTGATTGTGCTCTAGAAGTGTGCAATCCCAGGCTGCTATCAGTCCATGGTGGGGACGGTTGTCATCCAGGTGTACATGGCTATTAAGCGTGTCCTGTTGCATAGTATTGTGACTCTGGACAATGTGCAGGAAATAATAAAGGGACCTCAAGCAATGGACTTCCTGAACTGTGGTGGGGTAACAGGCTGCATAGCCTGATTCTGCTGCCTGCTCCCTCCCCCCCGACCTTAGTACATAAAGAGAAAGGGGTATTTGTGCCTGTTTATGCAAGCACTTGTATATTACTGGAGGGTGTTTAACTGACATTAATGATGGCTGGTCAGGGAAGACTCATGATGCTCACATCTTTAGGAATACTTTTTGAAAAGATGTAAGCAGGGATACTTATCCTGTACCAGCACAACCACATTAGCACTGCTGGAATGCTGTGACATTCTCCAGAGTACTGGAGTATTTCTGGACTGCTGGAGAGCTGTGTTCCCTCAATTCTCCAAGCCAGGGTGCCTTTTACGCTGCTTTGCTTTGAGAGCAACCTCACCTGTTCTGCTCACAGGCAGCCTCTAGCATGTAAATTACTCCCAGCTGAGTTATAGGAGTGTTCAGCCAGTCACTCCAGAATTATATTGCAGAACAATACCAGCAAATTCTCAGTACCAGAGTTGTCCCCAGAAATGTGCATCTTATACTGCCCCACAATAATAATAATAATACAAGCTCATAGAAAATAAAATGACAGACTAACAGAAAATGATATGCACAAACCTTCTTATCTCACATGGAGATTCCAAACACACACAAACAAGTTTATTAACTACAGAAAGATAAATTTTAAGTAATTACAAATAATGAGGCATAAAATTCAGAATTGGTTACGAAGGTATAGAAGATAAAACACAAACTAATACCTAACTTAACAAGCTAAGTGAACTTGAACCAAAAAGGTTTTTCTCACTACATGCTCACAGCAGTCTGGCTGTATTCCTTCAGCCAGGACCACTCCCCTAGTTCAATGATGCTTCATTTGTCTTTCAAACGTTGTTGATGCCATGAGTCAAAATGAGAGGTGAGATATGTTTTGTGTCCTCTGTTCTCCCTTCTCATAGCATTTCTCTTATTTGAGAATTCTCTCCAGCTGGGGTTCAGACGACAGCAAGTCTGTTAGCCAAGAAGTAAATTTCTCACTCACTCTCTTCTTTCTGCCAAAGAATGGCCATTTAACCAGGTTTTAGTCCATCTGATTTTATTGACACTTGGCTGAGGCATCAGTTTGCCTTTTGTCTCAGAGGAACTGGTGTCTGCCCGCTTTTCTAAACTTGGAGCATGTCTCAGCAATGTCATACAATATAATCTTATAACTTTACATACAGTGTTGCCATACACATTTTGCCAGGACAACAATGATCAGCAAATTATGAGGTTTCAAATGATATGTCACAAGGCATACTTTGTACAGGATTTATCATAGTTTTGTAAAATGGATGAACACCAGGGTACAGACTGTGAAAAATGCCACTAGTGATTCTGGGGAAGCTGCCCTACCCTTTGTATCCCTGGCTTATGAAACCATATACCAGATACTGGACAGCATCAAGGAATTATTTAATTACTCTCTGAGAAGGTGCAGGATAACTGTTGAATGTGCATGTGGCAGATTGAAAGGACACTGGCAATAGTTCATGAATAGGTGGGATCTTAGTGAGGCAAACATTCCTGTTTTGCTTCTGTTGATTTCAATGGAAGTTAGGAGCCTAAAAACCCTTAAGTAGCTGGGCCAAAAGTGCTTCTTAATAGCAAGATATCTTTAATGAAACAAATGAATCATCTCCAGATTGTTGACTGATAACATGTTTTTAAATGGTTATGGTACAGTTTAACCTAGTTTGGATTATAGCAGGGAACAAGTTGTACTATGTTTACTTAATAGACGAACATAGGTCAGTTGTAATTGTCTGGGTGTCTTGAAAGCTGGGAGAGGCTATACTGTGAAGGTATTGGACACTCAGGTTAATTAATGATACAAACTTATAGGAACTGGACCTTTTATTCTTTCCATAGCAGTGGTGGCTCAGGACCCCAGACAGGAATTTTGACCTTCTTGTACTATACCTTATACAAATAAATAACAGAAGATAATACCTGCCCTAGAAAAGTGGTTCTCAACCATTTTGGGCTCAGGAACAATTTGTAAACTTGATGTCTTGTCACAACCCAATAAATAGCTTTAGAGCAAAACAAATAAATGAATCTTGTTTACTCGTTATTCTTACCCACAGTATATGATATACACATTAATATAATAAGTACACTATGTATACCATAGCAGGAGCTCATGACCCACAGGTCCGACTGGACTTGGCTTCCTGCTCTTGGTGTTGTGACATACAGGGTCATAGCGTCACTCAGGGGGGCCAGCCAGGCCAAATTTGTATAAGTGGCATTGCAAACTGGCACCTGGGATCACAATACCATTCACTTTAATTTGGCATGGCTGGCCCTCAATCATCATGATGGAGGGCCAAACCTGAATGGTACTATGACCCCTGCAAGAGGTAGCAACTCCCAGAATGGGAAGCCGAGCCCCATCAACCTCAGGATTGGAGCCGCAGGAGCTTCTGCTGTGACATAGGTGCAGGCAGGACCGGCGGTAGTGTTTTTAGCGCCCTAGGCGCACAGCCATTTCGCCACCCCGCGTGCTGGTCCTGCGGCTGCGGTGGACCGGCCGCAGTCGTGACTGCGGAGGGGGTCCGCTGGTCTGCGGCTCCGGTGGAGCTGCCGCAGCTGTGCCTCCGGGAGGTCCACCGGAGCTGCGGGAGCAGCGGACCGTCCGCAGGAATGCCTGTGGCAGCTTCACTGGAGCCGCGGGACCAGAGGACCCTCCACAGGCACAACTGCGGCAGGTCCACCGGAGCCACCTGCTGTCCCCCCCCCAGCAAAATGCCGCCCCCCAATAATCCTGGCAACCTAGGCGATTGCCTAGGCCGCCTAAATGGAAGCGCCAGCCCTAGGTGCAGGCTCTGAACCCCTTCCACCCTAAGCCTCCCACACCTCCGTGGGGACAGGACCCAACTCCTCTCCTCCTCTCAAGGGCCTCCATGTCCCTTTGACACATTCTGGTGATTCCATTTTGGGTCACGACTCAAGACCCACAAGTTGAGAAACTGTCCTAGAGAGTTTGCAATCTAGGATCTAGACATTTAAGTTGATACAATTTTGTAAAAAAAATGGCCCAGTTAGGACCTGGTTTCTAGGCCCTGCAAAGCCCAAGACAACTCTTCCCTCTCCCCCTTACTCCACTACTTCATTTTTTAAAAATGTAGTTTTCTGTCCCCTTTCTTGGCAAAGATATCCTGATATAAACTGTCTGCTATGATTGAAAGTTTGTCATCAGATTATTGTCTTTCTAAAGATCATAGTATTCATGGTCTCACCCTGTAGCTGGCCCCTCGTGTCCATGTAAACCAGAGCCAAAGGTACTTTGATTTTTGGCAGAATGCCCGTTCAGTTTATGACTTTTTATGAGGCACTGCCTTTCAGGATTCTGTTGCTAGTAGTACAGCTGCCACAGTTCCCTTCTAAGCTGTCTGCTGGTAACTGAGCTGACTCAGCTGTTGATAGCCACTGTAGCATCAACAAGAGGAAGCCAAAAATAGTGAGAGGAAGAGTGACCTAGTGGACTGAGCACTGTGTTGAGAACAAGGGACTTCTGCATTCTACAGCCCCATATATGCAACAGAAATAAACATGTTTAATATGGTTATAGGTAAGCCATGTTATAACATGTTTATTCTTTCCCACGTGGAAAGAACCACTCCCTCCACTGTTATGGATATGTTAAGGAACCATATTTTAGCCTAGGTAGCTATCAGGGTTAAAATATAGTTTTCTTATAGATTTCTGGTATTGTTTTTATTTTTTTCTCTACAGAGGCAGTTTTTTTAAAAGTTATAATGTGATTTTTCTACAACCATGTTTAAACATGGTTATCTTTGTTGTATAGACAAGGCCTAATCCCAATGTTTATAACAACTCCTTCAAAGGGAATGAACAGAAGAGGGCAATTATCAAGTGATCCATCCAGTCATCCAGGCCCAACATCTGGCACTTAGACAAATCTAGAGCATGGGGCTGCATGCTCTTGGCTAATTGCCATTGATAGACCTATTTTCCATTAACTTGTCTAATTCTCTTTTGAACCCAGTTATACTTTTTGTCCTTCACAACATCCCCGGCAACGAGTTCCACAGATTGACTGGGTGTTGTGTGAAGAAATACTTCCTTTTGTTTGTTTTAAACCTGCTGCCTATTAATTTCATTTGGTGACCCTAGTTCTTGTGTTATGAGTAGGAGTAAATAACACTTCCTTATTTACTTTCTCTGCACCAGTCATGATTTTATAGACCTCTATAATATCTCCCCATAATCATCTTTTCTCCAAACTGAAAAGTCCAAACCTTATTAATCTCTCCTCATACAGAAGCTGTTTCATACCCCTAATCATTTTTTTTTGTCCTTTTCTGAACCTTTTCCAATTCCAATATATCTTTTTTGAGATGGGGTGACCACACCTGCATGGAGTATTCAAGATGTGGGTGTACAATGGATTTATACAGAGACAATCTGATATTTTCTGGCTTCTTATCGATCCCTTTCTTACTGATCCCCAACATTCTGTTAGTATTTTTGACTGCCACTGCACATTGAATGGATGTTGTCAGAGAACTATCACAATGACTCCAAGATCTCTTTCTTGAGTGATAGCAGCTAATTTAGACCCATTATTTTGTATGTGTATTTGGGATTATGTTACTTTGCATTTATCAACAGTGAATTTCATCTGCTGTTTTCTTGCCTAATCACTCAGTTTTGTGAGAACCCTTTATAGCTCTTCACAGTCTGCTTTGGACTTAACTATCTTGAGTAGTTTTGTATCATCCACAAATTTTGCCACATCCTTGTTTACCTCTCCTTCCAGATCATTTATAAATATGTTGAATGGTACTGGTGCCAGGATAGACCCCTAGGGGACACCACTATTTACTTGTCTCCATTCTGAAAACTGACCATTTATTCCTACCCTTTGTTTCCTTTTAACCAGTTACCAATCCATGAGAGGACCTTCCCTCTTATCTCATGACATCTTTCTTTGCTTAAGAGCCTTTGGTGAGGGACTTTGTCAAAGGCTTTCTGAAAATCTAAGTGCACTGTATCCACTGGATCCCCCTTGTCCACATGCTTATTGACCCCCTCAAAGAATTCTAGTCGATTGGTGAGGCATGATTTCCCTTTACAAAAACTGACTTTTCCCCAACAAATTATCTTCATCTACATGTCTGACAGTCCTGTTCTTTACTGTAGCTTCAACCACTTTGCCTGATACTGAAGTCAGGGTTACTGACCTGTAATGGAGAGGATCACCTCTGGAGCCCTTTTCAAAAATTGTCGACACATTAGCTGTCCTCCAGTCATTTGGTGCAGAAGCTGATTTCATGATAGGTTACAGACTACAGTTAGTAGTTCTGCAATTTCACATTTGAGTTACTCTTGGGTGAATACCATCTGGATCTGGTCCCATCTTACTGGTTAATTTATCAATTTGTTCCAAAACTTCCTCTGACACCTCAATCTGGGACAGTTCCTCAGCTGGGACAGTTCCTCAGCTCCTCCCCAGCACACTTATCTAGTTGTCTCGAGAGATCTGCAACCTTTGCACCAGGCAGGCAAGTCACCATGCGGATCTCCCAGTCATCACAAACCCAGTTATCTAAGTTTTGAATGATTGAATCCCCCATAACTATTACTTGTCTCTTCCTAATACCTAGAGTTCCCTCCCCCGGAGAAGTATCCTCAGTGTGAGAGGATACCAAGACATCATCTGGAAGGAGGGTCCCAACTGTGGGATCGTTTCCCTCTGCTCCAGTTGGATGTTCTCCTTCCCTGAGACTTTCATCCACCTCAACAGCACAGAGGCTGTCAGACCAGGGGTGGGACCATTCTACTGTTTCCTGGAAAGTCTCCTCTATGTACCTCTCTATCTCCCTTAGCTCCTCCAGTTCAACCACTCTAGCCTCCATAGCTTGCAAACAGTCTCTGAGGGCCAGGAGCTCCTTGCACCAAATGCACACATATGCCATCTGCCCACAGAGCAGATAATCATACATGCTGCATTGAGTGCTATAAACTGGATAGCTCCAACTCTGTTGCTGGACTTCTGCCTGCATTCTCTTTTTACTCCTGCTGCTCCTTCCTTTGTTGTTTTGTTTTTATTAGGAGTGTTTATTGCCTTAAGTTTAAAGAATAAGTATATCTAGCCCCCCACTCCTGCTCCCTTTCTAAATTCCATGGCAAAACTCCCCTCTTCACTAGCTCCTCTGGTTGCTTAGGAGCAGGCTTTTTAATCAGTCTTCCTGATTACCCTGGCCCCGTGGTTAAGGGATGATGGATGCTAATGGGCATAGGGATCAAAGCCTCATTAAGAAGCTCTCAGCCTTGCCTAGTAGGTCACTAGGCTTGGCACATGGTCCCCCATATGAACAGACCACACCATATTTCAGTCAAGCAGCAAGCACACCACAAACACGTACGCTACAGACAACAAACTTACCCCAAGGATCATGTAATCGCTGTTGTTTTATCCCACAACGCTTTATGCGCTGCAGTCCAGTATTTGTGGGAGTCCATGCAAACCTTGTAAGTTGTAATGGGGGTGTTCACTGTGCAATATCTGCCTAATTATATATTTACATTGTATCAGTGTTATGCAGATGTGAGTGCAATATGCTGCAAAGGTTATTGCTTATGTAGTTGGCTACTACACAGCTACAGTCAATACAGATAATGTGGTGAAATTAGTATTTTAAAACTTTATTTAATAAATTAACTGATAAGCTTCTTGATTGCCATATCTTGGGGAAAATAGCTTGCAAGATGTGTCTTATGTTGACTGTTACATGTGTATATTTTTTGTTAGAGTACATGAACAATATGGATATTTGAATCTATATACATCAACTCATTATTCATACTCAATTTTTTTCACCATTCTTGATATTCATTTCTTTCAAAGCATAGTACTTACTATAGCAACTTGAAGTTAAGAAAGCTTTTTTTTTGTCTCTGAATATGTGTAATGTGGCCCAATTAAAATAACTATAGGAAGTATTTGCATGCTTGGCTTTCTAAAAGGTTTATTTATAAAGTGTATTGATATTATTGTGGTTTTTGGTTTAAGAGAATAAAAGTCAGAAAATAGTACTGGAGTCCATAAGGCTACTCATGGTACCAGCAATAAGCACTAGGCCCAATAATTGTTTCAGAATTTTCTTGTCTACCATATTACACTAAAAATGGGCAGCAGCAGATATTTTTTAAAACTGATCTAGAAAAGTAAAATATACAGCACAAAAGCAAAATTAATCACAATAATATAGTAATGAGCCTATGTGATCTAGTGTATATATATAGTATTCTATTCCAAAGAGCAATTCAGTGTAGTCTTACTTTATCTAAATACACCTCTATCCCGATACAACACTGTCTTCGGGAGCCAAAAAATCTTACCACGTTATAGGTGAAACCGCGTCATATTAAACTTGCTTTGATCTGTCAGAGTACTGCTTTACCGCATTATATCCGAATCCGTGTTATATCGGGTCGCGTTATATCGGGGTGGAGGTGTACATAAACTGATCCAATATGGGATTTGAAAATAAATAAATAAATTAGTCTAAAATATATAGTGAAAAAAACCTTGATTATGAACAGTGCTTGTGTTGTTGTTTGTGTGTAAAGCAGATGTTATCTAACAAGGAAATCCACCTTTAAGACAATTTTCTGTTAAATCACATTTATAGCATGTCCTTTGTAACATCCACCTGTCTACTAAGACTTGCTCTTTTGCCTCATGTAGACAGCTTTTTACAGGATCACAGTATTTTTACATATAATATTGGTGATAAGTTAGAATCACATAATTTGCATTGAACATTACCAGCTACATTTAACTCTACAAAGATAGATAAATGTTACTAAAACAAAAGCATTTTAAATAACTTTCCATTCTTCAGCATGATTTCTCTGAGCTTTTAGTATAGTAACTAGCAACATACCTTAGTTTGCTTCAAGTGAAACACGCTATTTCTGATTGCTTTAGTGACCAAGTAATGTATTTAATATTTAACAGACGTGAACTATGCCTCTGTTTTCATTCCATTCCAGTGGGTTTGGTACATTTTTCCTAACTCAGGAAACACTTTGTATTTCAGAGATACATGATTCCTTGCTTTCCTGGGAGAAAACAAACATTTACTTTCCCGCATATTTCCATTTCAGCCTGTTTAAAGTAATACTTCCTCTGCTCTGCATTGCTTCATCCAAGCTACTCTTATAGAGCCCTAGCTCCTCCCCCTACAGTAAGATCCTGCCTACTGTCTTCAGCCAATAGCAGGTTTTTTTGCCCTTATGTGGTGTAGAATTGGAGCATGTTCAACAGAGAACACATACCAAAAAATAATGGAGCGGTCATCTTTGCTGCTGTCAATTAAACTGTGAAAGGCTGCTCCTACTGCTTCTAGACTAAGGAGAAAGAATCTCTGTATTGAGAGAAGAAAGGAATGCCCAGTTGGGTGAGTGCACGTTTGCGCCACTTGGACATCTCATATGTCAAGATAAACTTTGCTTTCCTTTTCTAATTAAGCCCGAAATCTTTCATCACATCTCTGCTAAATAGGCTTAAGGTTTCTGATCTTTCCGCAGGGATCACAGGAAAGAGAAGAGTCACCAACCATCTACTCAAATTAACAGGCCTGCAAATATTTATGCTGTGGCAAGGGAACGCTTCTTTCCTTATTCCACTCTCTCTCCTGTCATTTTGACCCTGAAAATCTCACCTATGTCCTCCCCTTTTCCTTTTCTAATCTTTTCATCGGTCTTCTTTTTCTTGTTTTTGCCCATCTATCTATTCACTGGCGACATGGAAGCATTAGAGTGTCTGATCATCAGTGACAGCAAGGAAAATGCCTGTTGTCTTGTTCTTACACAGAAGAATCTATTATTGTCGTCTGTGGAAGTTTTGCATGGGTAATGGCTAAAGGGGTCAGGCTCCAGTATATGGTTGCAAGGCATCTGGCTTTCTACTGGAATGCCCAATTGAAAAGGGACCCTGGCAGCTCCGGTCAGCACTGCTGACCGCGCCATTAAAAGTCCAGTTGGCCGCCTGCAATGGGGCAGGCAAGGTGCCTGACTGTCTCTGCGTGGCTTCCAGAAAGCTGACGGCATCTCTCTCTGGTTCATAGGCTTAGAGGTGGTCACGAGGTCTCTGTGGGCTGCTCCCCACACCCAGCACCATCTCCGCAGCTCCTATTGGCTGGGAACCGTGACCAATGGGAGCTTCAGGGGTGGCGCCTGCAGGCAGGGGCAGTGTGCAGAGCTGCCTGGCCATGCCTCTGCCTAGGAGACAGAAGGAAATGCCGACGGCTTCCTGGGAGCTGCCTGAGATAAGCGCCACCTGGAACCTGCACCCCAAACCTCCTCCCAACCCCCACCCCAGCCCTGAGCCCCCTCCTGTACTCTGAACCCCTCGGCCCCAGCCCAGAGCCTCCACTTGCACCTCAAACCCTTCATCCCTGGCCCCACCCCAGGGCCCGCACCCCCAGATGGAGCATTTAGAACATTTAGAAAATGACATTTTAAATTAATTTATTGGACAATTAAAAAGAATATGTGAAAAATACTTTTAAAATGCTAGGCCATTTGTGAATTATCCCAACAGAGGTTCACCAGACTCTACCAAGAAAACAACAAACATTCACATTTGGTCTAAGTATAATAATTTTTAACCCAAAATTTTTCTGAAATTTATAAGCTCCTGAAAATAGGTGCTTAGAATGGAAGTGTCTTTTCAACCACTACTGTAATGCTAATACCACATGCTATAGCTTTTAAGAGCAGGTGTGACAAAAGAAGGTGAAGGGTGATGTGATCACAGTCTATAAGTACATACATAGGGGACAAATATTTGATAATAGGCTCTTCAATTTAGCAGGCAAAGGTATAACATGATCCAATGGCAAGAAGTTGAAGCTAGACAAATTCAGACTAGAAACGAGGTGCAAATTGTTAATTGCGGTGGATTGTCCATCATCGGCACTGTTAAATGAAGATTAGATTTTTTTTCTAAAAAAGAGGCTCCAGTTCAAAAAAAAAAATTAATTGAGATAAGCCCTAAGGTCTGTGTTGTTCAGAAGACCATGCTCTGTGATCACAGTGGTCCCTCCTGTCCTTATAACCTATGAATTTAAAATAACCTTTTTATGGTTTGTTTTCAGGGAAATCCAGCATAATATTACAAGAGAGAATGCTTAGACATGTAGCAAATCCATAGGATTAGTGCACAGTAATAGGGAGATGCAGCACTACAGAGGGTACTGTAGACCAATTGAAGGCATTAAATGAATATTATCAAGTCAAATGTGGTACAACATTTTGTTTTTTAAAGAAATAAGTTTTTACAAAACCAGATCAACAGAAATATTTCCATTATGTTTTCTTAGTTCTAATGGAAACTTACTGTTTCAAAACGATAACCCCCTTCTGCCATACAAATGCACAGAATGGATTTTGAAGGTCTCAACTTCAGTATGGAACTGCTATCAAGGCACATCACTGGTTACGCTTAAGACAAATAGTTCATTTGTAAATGAGGACAACTGTGGTCTGACAAACTGTTTAGACACTGTGTTCAGAAAAGACCTGCCAATCTCATTACTGAGAGCTTTTAATTTAAACAAAGAGGGTCAGCTCAGCAGTTTCTCTTTCTGAAGTAAATACACTGAGTACCCTGCAGTTCAATATGTGTAGCTCTTTCAAAGGACCTTAAACACTCAAGTCCTGCCTGTATTGCATGGACATTATAGATGGCATGGCAAAAGAGTAGGTGTTTGTCATTTCTGTAGGTAAAACAGTGGTGGTGTAGAGAGGGAGGAGGTGTGAGATTGCCTGAACAACAGGCACATCAATCAGGGCAGAACAACTGGGGAAGCACGTGCTCCTTTGTTCTTGCTTATGGGCAATAACTGGAATTTCATGTCCACCCTCTGCCGTGGGATGCTGATCACCCACCCGCCTGTGCAACGTGCTGGTGCCCTGGGCCTCAGCAGTGACTCATTGCCTGGTGGGTCGGGAAAAGGGACGTTTCCAGTGCATCCTCCTGCTGCCCACGGAAGGGTAGGGAGAAGAGTCACCACCAGGGGGAGCTGATGTGAAGGCCAGGGCAAGCAACAGAGAGGGGGCATTCCTGTGCGGGGAGCTTTGAGGAGGAGTTTGGGGCAAGGGCGGAGAGATGGGAGTGAGCTGTGTTGGGGGGAAGGTTGCAAGGGGGAGGGGGTTGAGACTAGGGGACTTTGTATGGGGGTGTTTGGGGACTTGTGGTGGGGACTGGGAGATGGGGCTCCCCACATACAACCTTGCTGGAGACTCTTTGCCTCCAGATTCCACCGTCCCCAGTCGTTGTCACAATGAGCCAGGAAGAGAATCGCTCTCCTAACGCCTGGTAATTACGGGGTTGACGGGTGAGCTGGTTGTCGTTCCCGCCCGCCCCTTTTTTTTTCCTCACCGTCGGGTAAGCGAAACATCTCGTCACAGGGACTCTATAGGAGCAACTGCTTAGGGGCCCTTCGGGGAGCCAATCGGAACGCTTGTACAGGAAGCCAATCAGAGGGGCTGTGACATCCTGTGAGGGATGGGGAGAGAGCGTCCCTAAGCAGGAGGTGCTGCAGGAGGTTACTGCTCTGGTGGTGCGTCCCGCTCCTGCAGCGGCAGGGGTCCCTGCAGGACATGGAGCCTACCCAGGCGGGACAGGTTGTGGTGATTGGCAGGTAAGCTCCAGCGGTCTCTTGTTTGGAGGCAGGGTCTAGAGACTAGATGCAGTGGCCAGAGGGAGCAGCAGGTACCAGCTCTGCTGAGAGCCACCAGGGGCTCTGGTGACAAATGCCACAGGAAAGTTCGAAGGGTTTGGGCATTTCACCTCAACCCTGCCAGTGAAACCACAGCCCTGGACTTTGTGTTTTGGTATTGATTCCCGGTGATGTCTATGTGCTGCCAGTAGGTGCAGGCACAAAATGTTGCCTTAGTTTTTGGGGCTGTAACAGCAGTCAGATACCACAGCAAGGTGTTAACTGAGAATAATCTATCTAAATTGTGCAACAGTGACAATTACTCAGAATTATTACAAAAGGCATCAACTGTGAAAGCTTTTGCTTTAGTGAGATTGGTTTATTATACCTTCATATGTCATTCTGTTGCTGATAAATTTGGATCCCTCTGAAAACTTTGTGCTGCAGTCCAATGTAGAATCTCGTTTGTTACCCCTTTTTATAGCTCTGTGAGCATGTGCTCATTTTCTCCATATTCATTTATCGTGAAGCACAACCCTCCATGTATTTGTCTGTGTTGTGTGTGGGTGAATAAAGTTGTGTTCAGATTTATGTAAAGGTCATAAGGCATGTAGAGAAAGGTAGAGATAAGATACAGTATCACAATAGTACTAATTTAAGCAAGACATGAAGAAGTAGCTTTTTGGGACTGAGATTAATACAAGTCTCATTTCAATTTGTTTTTGAGGTAAAGCTGATTAGCTTTTTTATTTAAAAATAGCTTTTTCTAGTTGCTTCAGATTTATCAATGACTCTGAGTAACCACTATAAATGCACACCTGCTACTGACTGGCTAAAGTACTCTGCTGCCTGCCTTGAAAGACCATTTGAGGTGTGAGTTATATTTTCAGGCACGTGTCTTTATGCTGTCACATGACAGTGACCAGACTAATAGCTGGTGGTCACACTTAGTTACCCGTCATTTGCCATTGGTATGCCAAGGGTCAGAAGGCTCGTCCTGTCTGTACATAATGTGTAACACCATATGACATAGCCTAACCAAGACAAAGTGTGGGAATGTTGTGAGAAGTGGGCAGCTATAGCTACCTGAAACTGGGGCCTGGGTCCCTCTTGCACCAGTGTTGTTTTGACATCTTTACAAGTGCTGTGCTCTCTGAGTGTGTTAGTCAAAGTATGGAATAGAGATTTAAAAAATGTATACCAAAACTTGACTCCTTGCTTGAGATCAGGACACCACAATATATGGATTTCTCCTTAATATTGAAGGTGCAGAATAATAAGAAGCTTATAATAGTTTAAGAAGCACTTGACAAATACTTTAGTGATAACCACGATATAAGGATGCCACAGTGGCTAACAAGTTTTAATCCCATATCCGTATGGGTTCAGTAAACAGCTTAGAAGTTGATGTGAATTGGGTTTTTTATTATTTTTTTTTTTATGGAATCCTGTTTGTTTTTTCAGAGAAAGAGGAGAGAACAGCTTTGTGCCAGCTCAGCAACATTTAACATGAAGTTAAAGTCTGTTTGTGTTCCAATTATTTCCATTGTTTCCTTCTGTCTCCTTGAAAAGCTTCCTGTTTTGTTTTTAACTGAAGACTGTTCCGGTTTTCTTTTCTCTTCTGCCTTTCCTTTGCCTCCTGGCATATTGCTGATTCTCTTTCATTACCCATGTCCTCCTTCACTGTTGGTCACATGGCCTTATAGAATGAAACTTTCCTGTGGCACTTGTGCAGTTCAAAGGAAAATAGAAGAGCAGTTCCTCTTTTAGTAACAAGAGGAAGCATGTGTAATAGTTAAAAAACATATGAATGGAAGTAAGGAGATCTGGTTTCTATTCTTGACTGATGTCACACAGCAGATCTGTAACAAAGCCAAGTCATTTAACCACTGTACACTAGTGTCCCTGTTTTGTTAGAGGAGTATAATGGGTATGGTGGTGCTTCGTTTGTTAATGTTTGTGAATCACTTTGAGATCCTGGGAGGGTAGATGCTATAGAAATATGAACTATCGTTGTGCTCTTCTCCTCTTGTTTGCACCATGCATGCTGCGAGCTGTGACATGACCTCTCCAAAGGTTGTTAACTGAGCTCTCCTGCACAGGCTGCAGCATGGTGGCACACCTCAGCGTGGGTGTTCCTAGGCTGCTCCAACTCAAACTTAGGGGTGTGTCCAGAATTCAGAGGACACAAAGATGCCTTAAAGCCATATTTGCCCCTCTTCTCATCCCAAGCTGTACCTCCTGAGCTGCGCTGTCCAGAAGATATAGCTCAGAACAGAGTACTATGTTTTCAGTGACTTGTCACATCACTAAGAGCTTATTTTAACAGTTTAAATAAAAAACAAACCACAAATTATTTGTGCCCCCTTTGTCCTTCCCTCTTCCAACCTTTCACTATTCCTTCCTCTTCTCTAGTTTCCCTCCTATATGCCCCCCCCCCAATCCTTTGGTGGCTGTGCAGCGGCAGTTGATTACTCATATAAATTATTATACTGGTGTTCAAACAAATAGAGGCCATATTGTAGTCTACTGCATTCAATGCACATTTTTTCCAAGTAGGAAAAGTCATTACCCATTTAAATCAACAATCCTTTTGATGGTGCAGAAATGAACTATGTAGTTACACGCATAAACATTTTCTATTTATTTACTCTTTAGTGGACTCATTGGTCGCAGCTGGGCAATGGTGTTTGCTGGTGGAGGCTTCAAAGTAAAACTTTATGATGTTGTGCAACAGCAGATAACAAGCGCTCTGGAATACATTAGGTAGGTCACCTGATTTCTTCAACTGAGATAAACTGGCACTGCAACATAAATCTCTACTCAAGTCTAGCATTTACAATTATAAAAGAGTTCTGGCCGCAATCCCTTTTCTTAAAAAATGAAGTTAAAGTTAGCATGTCTGGTTTTGATTATCAGTACAAAAAGTTTTTTTCTCTCCTGCTGGTAACAGCGCACCTTAACTGATCACTCTTGTTAGAGTGTGTGTGGTAACACCCATTGTTTCATGTGTGTGTGTGTGTGTGTGTGTGTGTGTGTGTGTGTATATATATATATATATATATATATATATATATATATATATATATATATATATACCCTCACTATATGTTCCATTCTGTGCATCTGATGAAGTGGACTGTAGCCCACGAAAGCTTATGCTCAAATACATTTGTTAGTCTCTAAGGTGCCTCAAGTACTCCTGTTCTTTAAGTGACTTAGGAACACAAGTACCATTGAATTCAGTGGGATTGTGCTCTTAAGTCATTTAGAGACTTCAAAAATTACTACCTGTAGGTACCTAAAGATGGATGTGGAGCTTAACCTCCTATTTTTGAAAATTTCAGCCTACAGGATCTTAGGGTTTAGTCACCCACAAATTCTAAACTTAGTGATTTAATAATTCAGGAATGGAGTACAAGAGAGAATTTGGTACCACTCTGCAATTGTAAACTGAAAATATATGCACATAGAGGCTTTTGAATGGAAAGGAAGCAGAGTCTAAAGAGTTTCCAAGATGGAAGGATATCAATGGTTATGTTCCTTAATGATCACTGCTGGGTTCAGTGTTCTGTATCTATTAACAACCTGCTCAGAAGGGGTGACTAGTGAGGTAGCAAGTTTTACTGATGACTCAGTTATTGTTAATTAAAATGGGGAAGTGTTATAAAGAACTGTAAGCCATCTTAGGGCTAGTGACAATCTAGCCCTTATGTGATCATTTGGAGTAAAGCTTTTCTCCCTCCTTCTTCTCCAATTTGTCTGCCAAATTAGAGCTATGTGGATCATACCTCCAAGTGCTGGGGGGAAGCACAGAGGCTGAGAGCCAGATACTACATCCCAAGGAAGCAAGTGGGAGAGGTGACTTGTAGGCTGAGCTGGTTCCGGTGGGTGGAATGTGGGGAGGCAGAGCCAGCTGACTCTGTGGGGAGAGGAATATGAACCAAAAAGAGTTGTCACAGATTACACACCAGTGAACTAGGGTGGGCAGAAAGGCACAACCTCTTCTGTGGTTCTTTGTGCTGCAGTCCAGCTACCCACTGTTTTACTCAGGTCAGTGCTAAAATGTATTGTCTAGCCCTAAACTAGGAAATTGGGCAACATGATGAGAGACGAGTCCTCCACTTACTATAGGCTTGGCATTTTGTTGTTGCTTTGTGATGTTTGTTGTGACATGAAATAACTTCATATGTTCTGGTGACACCATAACCCAATATAAATACTTCTATACCACAATATCATAGTTTGTGCATTTCTGACTTAGAGAAATCTGTGGTGGCTGTGAGAGAGTTAAAGTATTTACAGGAAAGTAAAGGCTAGACTACACGGAAAACTTCCATCAGTATGTGTCAACTTAGGTATTGCTTCTTGGGGAGGTAGATTAACTGCAGTGATGGGAGAACCCCTTCCGTCGCTGTAGTGTGTGTCTACACTGAAGTGTTACAGTGGCGCAACTGCAGTGTTTTGAGTGCAGGCATATCCTAAGAACAGGCAGGTTATGTGTGAAATGCTGGCAAAACTCCCATGGACTTTAATGGAGTCAGGATTTCACCCAAACACTTTCAGCACAGGGAAAAAAAAAGCATAAAAGGAAATAGACTAGTTGGATGTTTCCACATAGTCTCTTCCTTCATGCATAACTCTCAAGGCACTCTGTAGTAAAAAGCAATACATGTCAAGAGACTTAATTCTGCTTTAACACAATATAATTAATCGGTGAAACTCAGTGACACAGCATATTTTAATAGAAGTAGATTTTCTGAAACTCATTCAATATTTATATGAGTAAGAACAGATTGTGCAGTTACATTAGGTGATGTTTTGATGATAAAAATTATATTGATAGTTCAAATTCATATTAGCATGAAAACTCTTAACACAGTGACTTTACAGCAGACTGCTATAATTCACTCTGAACTACTGCCATGATGCTAAGTTCTGCTACAGGAGCTGAAATATTTAATTGCAGTGGAAGCTGAGTATAATGATGATTTTACGTTGTGTTTTTCAATGCATGTACTATGACTCCTACAAAACAAGTTGACAGTTACTCCATTGTGAATTTGGTTTTATTGGTTTTCCTTATTTTTAAGTCCTCTAAAAGAAGATTGGGGAAGACGTCAGCATATCTATCATGTTACACACCTTTAGAACTGAAAAAAGGGAATTTTGTTCCACTGTAATTAGCTTTTGTATCAAATATCTACTGTTTTTTGTGGTTCACATACCCTGAATTTATTGTATACAACTGTTTGAAACCATAAGAAATTTGAGTATACCAAAAAAAAAAATTGAAGATCACCCTTTTTACCAAGAGAGAATGTGTTTAAAAATAATAAATGACTGCAGATGTCAAATTACTTGTACAAAGAAATGTAATAAAACTCAGGTATTCATCACTTTTTAGGACATAAACCTGGTTTATAAAAGGAAAACCCAGAGTAATAGTTTGTAAACCATATTTGAAGCAAGTGTTTCAGGTTTTATGCAAGTCTTACACAATGGATATTAATTACCATGTATACATCTGCAGAACAGGCTAATTTATTTGCATCATACATAGCCCTGTGACTGGAGAGGAGATCCAGGTGGAACAAGAATATCAATAAAGCTGCCTCCCTAATAATGTCAGTATTGAAAATTTAAAGCATGCCCTGTGGCAGGTGTGTTGACTAATAGAGTAGTTATATACTAGGAAATACCAAATGAAATAATGAAATTTGGGCACACTGCAGCAAGATTGAAAATATGGAGGTGTATCAGCTGGGAGCACACATACAGTACATCAGCAGAAGGTAAGGAAACAGGAATGTATAAGCTATAACTAAGTGAGACAGATTTCCTGCCTAGCTAATTATCAGGCACACAGCAGTTAGAGCCCTGACACAGAGGAAATGGGAGGAAAAGGGGAAGGTCATGCTGTAAAAGTGACATACATCCAGATAGAACTAACACTAGTAGCATTCTTAACAAGAATTCACTATATTGGAACAGCCTAGAAGTGCTCAGTTGAATGGACAAGTTAATGAAGAATTCTGCACCACACCAATTGCTAAATTCTCATGGTCTCTGTTCAGTAATGGTGCAACCTGCTGTGTAAAGTGTATACTGTAACCTTTTTGCCATTCATTAAACTCCTTTCCTGCAAGTAGCAGTCCCTTTGGTTTATGAGTACAGTATTCTTTGAGGACAGCGTGTTAAAGTTAAAAGTTAGTGGGTCAGAAGACCAAGTAGTACCCTATTTCTGAGACTAAACACAGAACTTTTATGTATATTGCATTTGCTTATGAAAAGGCAAGTGTTGTCAATAGCTACTGGTATGGTGCTCTGCTCTTGTTCGATGATGATAACAGTTGGCTGTGTGTGGGTTCCCTCTGTGTGCTACCCCAGCTCTGCGCAGATTGCTGACACAGCAAACCCTGAGAGAAGCCCCAAAGACCACAAACTCTAGTAAGGTGTGAAGGAACTTGAGCCAGGTTTATTGTCAAACGAACACAGTAATAGTTTCCCGTATACTCTACAAGACATACTACAAATATGTGCCCCCTGGCAATGGACCGGCTCAGTCAGTGGTCGGACTTTCCGCAGCCTCCTAGGCCAGACAAAGATGTGCACTCTGGGACCTACTTTTATAGTTACAGGACAGATTACTCATCCCTACTGATGTATTGAAGTACAGCCCCTTGACTCATTGGGGGCTGTCTCCCTCTTTGATCATGTTGGTTCAAACAAATCTATCCATCGTGTTGTCCTTTTGACCTGGTCTTTAAGATGCACCTGCCTGCGCCCCGTTATCTCTGTGGAGTGTTCTGATGTCATCTTGGCACAAGTTCTCTTATTAGCACTTATGTGTGGATGCACCTGCTTCTAGCAACCCTCTTCTCACCAACTTCTGTGAGTGGGGCCTGCCTCTGGCTCACAGCCCAGCTTTTGCTTAGCAATGTCAGGAAATACTTTGGTTCAGGCTTCAGGCCTCAGACTGGGCCTTTGATACAAGAGTTTGTTTCAGGGCCTTATCTTACTACAGCAAGAAGGAAGCTATATACAGTAATGGGAAGTCAGATTCCAAAAAGACATTGCATGAATTCATATTCTGTTCTATAAAATGTTTACACATTAGAAGTGTTTCATCCCACTATGCACTGCTTAACTGTGCAACTGAGATAAGAAATGTCTGAAAAGGATGACGAGTATTTTCCCTTAGGTCGCTGATTCATGTTTCATGGAGCAATTTTTGTTTCACATCAACATTTAACTTTGTAAGGACAGATAATGTAAAGGAAAAAGTGAATTACCAGGGAAAAGAGGAACTTGTGTTAGTTTTGTGGTCAGTTTTTCTTCTTGCAGAAACTAATGTATTGTATTCTAATTGTAGCTGTGTGTGGCTGGCTTTTACCCATATATTATTGTATGTATTTTTAAGGATGCCACTTACAAAATTGCACCTGGGTAACATTCTAAATAAATAAAACACTCTTCTCTCTATATCCAATTAATTAACTTTTTAAAAGGAACTCCAAAGCCTAAACTCAATAGAACAGACTCCTATGGAATCCTGAGCGGTAAAACTTTGGACAGTATATTTCATCTCCTAATTATATCAATGGAAGTTATTGGCAAAATAAGTGGAAACAAATAGCGTATAGATCTTATAAAAGTTCTTTTTTTGTCCCCCCATTTCTCCCTCATATTCACCAAATAAATAGAGATATTTCTGAGATACCCTGAGAAGTTTGTCACTTTTTGAAGGGGTCCTGGGTAACCTTACTGAAAGTTGTTTCTTTGCTCATGCATTTAGTGAACACACCAAAAGAAAAACTAAGTGTTTGAGTTAGGAATTTAGAACACTGCAGTAAAAAATGACCTAAGTATTAGAATCTGGAAATACTTAGCAACATGTTTAATTTTGGCCCTTCCTGGGGCTTGTGGTGGCCGTCCAGTCAGTAAGGGAGAGCTCCACTAGTCACTGTATGAAAGAAATGAAAACAGAAGCTTTAAATCTGAAGCTGGGTTCCTGAAGCAATATTTAGGTAACTAAATAAATAGCCTGATTTTCAGTAGTGCTGAGCACCCATAAATCTTACTGAAGTTAGTGGGAGATGCAGGAGCTCAACATCTTTGAAAATCAATCCACTTTTAACCAGGAGCCTAGCTTTAGGCACCTACCTTTAAAAATTCTGGCCTTAGTTTCTTTTGTTTACATATATGAATTCATAAGTATTTTTCTCTGTGTTTTCTTTTTTAATATAATCTGCACCTACTTTTTGGTTTACTAGCTATAGAGAAATCTTGTGGGGTGTGCGTACCCTTGTTTAAACCAACAGACCCCCTAGCCACCCACTACACTGAAATACAGGGGCAGGGTGCCCTCTATCACTAGGCCATGGACTTTTTCTTTCTGTAGGGTCTGAGTCTATAGGACAAGTTAGGATAGTCCCTCCACCTCCCTTCCTCCCCACAACTACAGGGTATTCTATCACACAGGATCCCACAATATGCTATTCCAGAAAAAGTCTTTGTGAGCTCTACCTATCCCAGCCTCACAGCTTGAAGTCTGTGCCTTATTGCCGCTGCTGTTCAAGCCAACCATCTATCTGCACATCTCTCCAATCTGAGTCACGTAGGAAGGAATAGACAGAGGAAAGACCAGCATCTGGGTTGTATTCTTGCCATGTCTCAGTGCCACTTTGTCTATACTTAAATTTTATTTTTAATAAAAGAATCATGTAAAGAAATTCTCCCTTCAAAAAACTTCTGAAAATTCGGTTGTTCTGGAAAGTATCCTGGTTATAAATAACACACCCTACTCATAGGCCTGCATTGTTTTGTACTGTCTTGTACACTTTAAAATTTGATCTCTGGGCAGGGTCCATGGTCTCACTGTGTATACGTATATTTTTTCCACTCCAGTTGTCGCTCATCTTTGCATTATTTGTTGCTCTTTCCTTTACAAACAGTTATCCACACAACTCCTTTGAGCAATGGGCCCTCTTCCTTTACATAATATCTTAACTCCTCTCTCCCTGCACAAATGCGTTTGGATGCCTGTCTCAGGAATCTCCTGCTGTCTTTTGCAGTCCAGGAGTTAGGGTGGGTCCTTACAGCCACTGGACAGAAGAGGGCAGAAAGTTCATAGGTCAGTTTTGGAATGTAAACTCATATGTCATTACTGTCAGGGGCTGTGAAGTTGTCACTGGGGCTTGTCCTTACCTACCCCTCTTCCCAGTTATCTCCACTTGCCGCTCAGGGGTGGCTCCAGGCCCCAGCACACCAAGTGCATGCTTGGGGCGGCATGCCATGGGGGGCACTCTGCTGGTTGCCGGGAGGGCGGCAGGCAGGCAGCCTTCGGCGGCTTGCCTGCGGAGGGTCCGCTGGTCCCCCAGCTCCAGTGGACCTCCCACAGGCATGCCTGTGGAGGGTCCGTTGGTCCCGTGGCTCCACCGAAGCCGCGGGACCAGCGGACCCTCCGCAGGCACACCTGCGAGAGGTCCATCGGAGCTGCAGGACCAGTGACCGGCAGAGCACCCCCGGCAGCATGAGGACATGCTTGGGCGGCAAAATGTCTAGAGCCGCCCCTGTCGCCCCTTCAGCCCCACACAACTGTCTCTCACTTCTAGGGTGACCAGACGGCAAATGTGAAAAATCGGGACAAGGGGTGGGGGGTAATAGGGCCTATATAAGAAAAAGACCCAGAAATCGAGACAGTCCCTATAAAATTGGGACATCTGGTCACCCTACGCACCTCTCACCCAAGCCATCAGTCTCCCAAAACAGCTCACAGAATCCGGAATTGCTGACTGAAATGGCTTTTGTCTGTGTAAATGTGCTGCCCCCTGGTGCTGCTGGAAGGAGGAAGGCAGACTGCTGTAGCTACTGGCTCCTTGTTTGGGCTTGTCTAGTCCTTGCCCCTAACGCTGCTGAACATTGCTTCTGTTGCTCTTTTTTTCGTGCAGGATGCTGGCGGCTCACCCTGGGAAATTCTTTGGAGGGTTCCATCCACAGAGTGCTCTGATGAGGGGTATGGTGGTAGCTCTAGCATCATATTGGGGCTTCTGTGACAGAAACTTTTATCAGAGTAGGCTTCCTTTATAACATAAGCTAACCCCTTCACTGCCCTTCTCCAAAACCAGCAATATTTTGTTTCATCTCTTGCTCACTTGATCAGAAGCAATAGCTAAATAACAACTCTCAAAAAGTATGCAGTACAACTGTAATAGTATGCAGTACAACTTCAAGAGCTTTCAGAGGGATGAAATGGGAAGGGACTGCATTGCTAGGAATAGTATTTTTCAAGCTTCTAAAAATCAGGGAAGGTGCAAAATGAATAATCAGTAAAGCCAGTAACTTGACAGTGTATCTTCTTATAATTTTGTTCATTATGATACTGCCTAAGGACCAACCAAGAATGTGGCCCCATTGTGCTAGGCACAATACGGACAGAGGGTAGTAGATGATTCCTGCCCTGAAGAGCTTACAGTCTAAATACACAAGATGGACACGGTTGGGGTGTGGGTTTATTTAGGAGGGGATAAGCTAAATGGAAAGAGAAGCAAAGAGAGAGGGCACATTGAAGGGAAGGGACGTATGTGGAACAGGGTAGGGAGAAGAGTGGAAGAGGGGCAGGTGCGGACTGACCTGTAGTGACAAAAGACTATGGGGATGGGGAGAGGGTTGGCACAAACAGCCAGTCAAGGCAGAGAACGTCCAGTCAAAACAGTTTTATTAATTAATAGGATATGTTGTTACATACCTCAAAACAGACTCCATTCAACTTACATTGGTAATATGAATATTAATAATCAGCAACAGAATTCCAGATGTGATAATACAGTGCACTTTGCAATGCCAAAATATTCTTGTCTCTGTGAGAGTAGTTGAAAATACTAAATGCTTGTGGAAAAGTACAGAAAACTATATCACATTTCTTAATCCTTTGTAACACATTTTGTTTTAACGAAGTATTTTGTTCCTTACCTTCACCTTCAGGGTACTTCAGGAATCTCCTTTTGCTTAGGCTAGTTGAAGCATGGGGCAAATGTATAAGCATGGGATTAATATATCATTCCTAATGCCTTTGGCAAGTTATTAACCTCTCTGTCTTAGTTTCCACACCTGTAAAATGAAGAAAATAATGTGTAATTACTTGGTCTACAAGGGGTTGTTGTGAGGATTAAATACTTAATCTTTCTATGGAACTTTGAAGATGTAAAGAGCTAATTATTAATAATTG